>NW_021604591.1:3693623-3699528 GCF_004785775.1 Grammomys surdaster
CTCTCTCTCTCTCTCTCTCTCTCTCTCTCTCTCTCTCTCTCTCTCTCTCTCTCTGCTTCATGGTTCTTGTTACAAGATGTGATCACCTGCCTGCCTGCCACTATGATCCCTGCCATGATGGTCATGTCAGAAAAGGGTTTATGAATGAAATTCTGTGAGGAGAATTCTGAGTGCTGAAAACTCAAAAACAAAACAAAACAAAACAAAAAAAGCGGGACAAGAGTCTTGTGACCTGAGTCCTCCAAAGCCTAGAACTGTTTGTGGAATGTGCTTTTGTGCCCCTCCCATGTGTAGCAGATAGGAGTGGGTTTGTTTCAGACTACGCATTGCTGTTTACAATTCATCCACACACAGCTTGTCCTTGTGACTGTATACAGCTGAACTCATGCAAACTTTGCTCATAAGACCTTGCTTAACTCTCGGAGTATAAATTGTCTGATTCCCTAAATAAAGTTGGCTATTGCATGAGACTTTAGTCTGCCTCATTGTTAAACTTTATCCTGCCAGGTCCCTTACAGACACACTCTCTTCTGTGAACAAAGACAGGCAGGTGGTTTGGGGCCGTTATCTCCTGTACGTGTATCAGATTATGTGAGAATTAAAATAAGATCTGGAGAGAACTCTGAGTGTGGGCTAGCAGAGCCCACAGTGACTCCAGGCTGTCAGTGATGTAAATGTAGTTAGTATCCACTTGATATAATTGTTGTCTCTGAGGCTTGCTGCCTCTGGCTGCTAAACTAGGCCTAGTTCTGGAAGCTTCTACCTCTATACAATCTCATCTAGATTCAGAATGTTTTCAGTCTCTGAGATTTACTGCTGGGTAAGCTCACCCCTTTATAGCTCTTTCTGAACTCTGGCTGGCTGATTCAACTCAGTTGTTCTGGCTCAAACTCCTCTCCAAGCTGACTGACTCAATTTGGCTTCTCTCAGTTTCTTACTGAATTGCTCTGCTTGGCCCAATACTAACTTTGGCAATATGTTCTAATCTCTGGCTCCTTCTCATTCTCTGGTTTGTTCTGTCTTCAACTGTGTCTAGCTTGTTCTCTCTCTCTGCAACCTGTCTCTCTACTACTGTCCCAGTAAAACTGTTTCCTTTCTCCCAGCCCCTCAAGTAGCTTCCCTTTCCTCTTTCTTCTCATGAGAGCTGGGCATATCCTATTCTGTCAAATCTTTCTCTGATTCGTCACTTTGCCACTCAATTAGACATCACTTGCAAACAGGGGTGCTTCCTTCTACAAACTAACTTTACCGTTATTGTTTGGGATTAAAGGTATATACTAAGGGCTGAACCATACCACAACTAGAAACAGGTTTTTCCAGTAAACACTACAGTCTCAGAGTTCACAGTGTAATCAAATATTCTGCATCACAGTGACTCCTGGCTGTTGTCCATTACAGTGTAATCAAATATTCTGCATCACAGTGACTCCTGGCTGTTGTCCCTTACAGAATCACTTACCACAGCAAAACATAAGAAACGACCTCAATGTCCTAATAGGAAACAATGTTTTTAAAGATACAGTTTTGTTATTTTTTTTATTGTGTGTATATGGAGGAACTTGACATAAGTGCAGGAGTCCACAGATGCCAGAGAGGCATCAGATCCTTCAAGAACTGGGTGTACAAGTGTTTGTGAGCCTCTCTGTGTGGTGTTGGGTCCTGAACTCATGTTCCCTACAAAAGGAACATGTTGCTTGCTTACAACCCTAGGGAGGTGGAGACTGAGGATGGAGAGTTCAAGGCTAGGCTGACACATAGCCTGTTCCAGGCTGCTTTAGTTAGGGTTTACTGCTGTGAACAGACATCATGACCAAGGCAACTCTTATAACAACATGTAATTGGGGCTGGCTTACACATTCAGAGGTTCATACCATTATCATCAAGGTGGGAACACGGCAGCGTCCAGGCAGACATAGCACAGGAAGAGCTGAGAGTTCAACATCTTGTTCTGAAGGGTGCTAGGTGAAGACAGGCAGCTAGGACTAGGGTCTTAAAACCCACGCCCACAGTGATACAATTCCTCCAACAGGCCACACCTACTCCAATCAACAAGGCCACACCACCAAATAATGCCACTCCCTGGACCAAGCATATTCAAAGCACCCACAGGCATTTCTGAGCTCCATGAGAACTTGTCTCAGTCAGTCTGTACTTTGAAAGAGCATAAAGATTTTCACTGGAATGAGGTTGCTCTTTAAACACTCCATAGAATAATCTTTTGGAAATATTGGCAGTTGGGGGCCTGGAGAGATGGCTCCTGGGGTGTGACACTTGCTGTGCAATCGTGAGGACCTAAGTTTGGATCCTCAACACTGACATCCATGAGGGAGCAGCATAGTGCCCACCTGAAATCCTAACACTAAGGAGAAAGGGGCGAGAATCCCTGACACAGCTGTCTGGCAAGACTAGCCAAACTGGTGATCTTGGGGTTCGAGGGAAGAACTGCCTCAAGAAATAAAGCAGAAATGACTGAGAAGCACATCTGATACCAGCCTCTGACCTCCACATGGACACTTTTTAAAAGAAATATTGGTCATTAGAACAGTCAAGTTTCAACAGAATGCTTGTGGCTGCCCCCATTTGTGTGTGGGTTGCTCCAGAAAAGGGCACAGCACCGAGATCCTTCCCAGTGATGTCTCTTCATCCAGTAACCAGGAGGCCAGGGTTTAGGGGCCACCCAGTGATTATTTGTGTATTTTGTATTTGTTCTCCACATGGACACTTTTCCTAACTCAAAAGCAACTAAGTTCTACTCCTAAACACAGAATCGTGCAAAACAAGGAGGCAGGCCTCAGACGTGTCTTCCTGTGGCCATATGCCTAGCAGTAGCCCTCAGGAGCAGCCCAAACGTCCCTGGAAATTTGCTTTTTGTCAGGATATTTTATCACAGATGTGAGACTAGGACACATCTGGCTCCTTGAGGCAAGAGATGAACACAGGAGGACTCCTGTTTTTTAACATTTTTTTAATGATTCATTTACTTTTAATTTATGCATATTGGTGTTCTGCCTCCTTGTATCCTGTGTGTGAGGGTGTCAGATCCCCTGAAACTGGAGTAAAAGAGAGTTGTGAGCTGCCATGTGGGTGCTGGGAATTGAACCTGGGTCCTTTGGAAGATCAGCCAGTGCTCTTAACCATTCATTAAGCCATCTCTCCAGCCCCCAAAGGTGGACTTTTAAGTGAGCAGAAAAGGATGGCCTCTGAGGAAAATAGCAAGATCCAGACTCACCACATTCCTCTGAGGACCCTGGTGAGGCGGGAAATCACAACATACACACACACACACACTCATGCACACACACATACACACTCATGCACACGCATGTGTGTGTGTGCGCGCACACACACACACACACACCTCCACACACACAATCTTCCTGCTTCTTTTTTTTTCTGCACAGCCACCCTGACCGTGTGAGAGCCCCCTGTTAGCTGAGTGAGGAGGAGTGAAACCTGAGACTTGATCTGAAACTCTATCTGCAACAGGCTTCCCCCTTCAATGCCAGCCTGAGGATGAGAGGTCTCAATGCTGAATCAGGATTGAAGCTGGGATTAGCAGAGGGGAGTGGACACTGTAATCCTGTCATAAGACTGAGCCCAAGGGTGACCAAAACAACCCTGTGACTGCCTACACTGCACACAGGACCAGAGAGGAATCAGGCCCCCATCATGAATGCTTAAAATTTGCCCATAAGTAGTTATCTTGAATTATTGACAAATATATGTACATTTTTTTAAATTTTTAATTTTATGTGTATGGGTGTTTTGCCTGCATGTATGTCTGTCTTCCGCATGCATGTCTGGTGCCCTTGGAGGCCAGAAGAGGCCAAAAGATCCCCTGGGGCTGGAGTAACAGATGATTGTGAGCCACCAGATTGGTGCTGGAAATCAAACCTGGGTTCTCTACAAGAGCAGCCAGTGTTCTTAACTGCGGAGTCACCTCTCCAATACCATATGCACACATCCTGCCCCTCCCTCTAAGTGGTAAGCTCTTCAAAGGTGGGGTCCTGTTGAGGTTTGGTCTGTTGTTATGTATTGTAATGCTAAATATTGGCCCCCAGGATCTGGTTCCCCCAAACCTCCATAGCTTCAGGTATACTAGATGATGCTATGTAACCCTGCTCCTTAATTTAAAAATATTGGTTGAATAAAGGTGGCTACAGTCTGTAGCTGGGCAGAGGAGGGGCAGAGTTTCGATTCTCTTTCTTGGGCCTGAGGCAGAGACCACAGGAAGAAGAGAGAGAAGACACCATAGGGTAGGTGGATTATGAGAGTATGGCCGTGAAGGCTGGCCAGTTGGAGTAGGAGCGGCCCAGGTGGAACAGGCCAAGTGATATCTCAGGATTGTTTACAAGAAAACAGACAAAGTAGCTTAGTGTGTTGATATCTGCCCAGCTCTAGTGATTTTAAGGATTATTATAAATATAAAGGCTTGTGTCAGCCGGGCAGTAGTAGCGCACGCCTTTAATCCCAGCACTTGGGAGGCAGAGGCAGGTGGATTTCTGAGTTCCAGGCCAGCCTGGTCTACAGAGTGAGTTCCAGGACAGCCAGGGCTACACAGAGAAACCCTGTCTCAAAACAACAACAACAACAACAACAACAACAAAAAGGCTTGTGTCTTTTATTTGGGAACTAAATGGTCAAGGTGGGTGGAAACCCCCAATTAATTTTAACTATGACAGTGCCCATATGCTCCTAAGATTTGTTCACTTTTGTTTTAGTTATAGAGGTGTTTTGCAGGCATCCAATGTTCTCCTCTGGCCTCCTTGGGCTACTGCATACATGTGACGCACAGATACCCATAAATCACAGATTAAAAAACAAAAACAAAAAACAAGGTGCATAGAGCCTGAGGAACGGCACGTGAGGCTGTCCTCTGGCCTGCACATGCAGCCTATACACAATACTTGAAGAATATGAAAAGGCCCTTGTCTTCAAACTTTTGTAAAATCATCCAAATTACATACTCGTGAGATTAAAAAAAAAAAATTAGAAGGAATGGCCCAGAGCCAAACACTAAGGGAAATGGACCTTGAGAGGTTTGAGAAGTAAAAAAGTTTGCTACAGACATAATTTGAGAATAGGACGCTTGCTGGAAAGATGGCTCAGCCGTTAAAGGCCAGGCTCACAACCAAAAATATAAGAGAATAGGACATTCAAGACCAACTGGTTCTGGTCTGGGGAACAGACTACACTAGTGTCCCACTGGCAGACACGCTTACTATTTGTTGTCACAACATAATTGATGAAGTATCTCTTTTGTTGACGAGGCCACTATACCAGCTCTCAGTGCAGTAGGTAAGAGAGATCCCATTCGCTTGTAGCTGCCTTTCGGGGATGATGCTTGGCTGAAAGGCAGATGGGCTGGCATTTGGTGAAGCTTAATGCCCTCTCTGACTGACCACTCAGCATGGGGAGAGATTACAGTCGAGGACTGCCCCACCCCAGGTGAGTGGGGGCAGCTGGAGCTGGCTGGCTCCCTGGTGCTGGTGGAAGCACACTTCCCTCATGAGCTCACAGTTGAACGCTAAACCTCAGGATGTCTACTTGGATAAAGCAGAAGACACTCTTTCTCAGAGACAGGAGCCACAAAGCTAAGGGCACTGGGTTTCCAAGTGGGAATTTCAACAAAGCCTGGGTGGGTGGCCCTTTCTTTGGCAAGCCCACTGACCTCCAGGAGTCTCAATGCCTAAGAATAGCACAGCTCGTTACATCTAGGAACCGCTGGACTCCCGAACATTCCCTGCCACTCGTTCCTTAAAGACCTAGAGGAGGGGATGTGACAAAGACAGTGTACTGGTGAGGATAACTACCTCCTGAGATCTCAATAAGAGGGTCTTTGATTAAAATAGATGAGTGATAGATAGATAGATAGATAGATAGATAGATAGATAGATAGATAGAT
>NW_021604591.1:3699538-3740928 GCF_004785775.1 Grammomys surdaster
GATAGATAGATAGATAGATAGATAGATAGATAGATAGATAGATAGATAGATAGATAGATAGAGGATGTCTTGTTTGAGCCTCACCTCTTTGAAATGAGGAGTTTCATACAATTCTCATCTTGCCTGTATCTACCTGACTTGATGAAGAGGCTACAAAGCCCTTACTGAAACGGAAGAGGTCTGATGTGGGCACAAAACTGTCACTTCCCTGGCTCAAGAGCCTGGGGTGAAGAGCACCAGTTATGTCTCTAGGTAGAGAACATGTAACTAGAGGGAAGGGCCCACCCCTTACTGTGAAAGCCTGCTACGTATGTATGCACCATATGTATACACTTATTAGTTTTTACTCCCAAGAAGAGCAGTACAGAGACTAGACAGGGAGGAGGAAAACGGCACCATGCCAGGGCAACTTCTTTGTTCCGTTATCCTGCTTCTAAGCTGGGATAGCTAGAGATTTCTTTAGATAGCCAGTCTGTCCTGTAGCTTTGCACAGGCATCTGGCAGGAAGCAATATAAACTTACCTGACCTTGGGTGAGCTTGGCATTCCCCTCACTCTGCCAAGTCAGAGGCTCAACCTTGGGTTGAGCTTGGCCTTGTCACTGTGGGGGCGGGCAATGAGACCCTCCTCCTAATCACTTGGGAGTCAGTCTTCTCCTGTTTGCCTTTGTGGAATCCTTCCAAAGGCAAACAAGTCATACTTAAGTCTAACCTTTTCAATTTAGAAGCTGGAGCTCAGAGAATATTTTATTGTAGAGTCAAAAGCAAGAGGAAAAACAGAGATTGAAACCCCACTAAAGGCTGAATTGTGGGGCTAAGGATATAGCTCAGATCTAGTGTGCTTGTCTAACAAAACTTTGGGTGCCAGCACCACACACCTCAGTATGAATGCAGGCAGGCACACAAACACACACACACGCACATGTACATGCACACACTGGAATGAAGATACTGGAGAGAGAAAGAAAAATAACTCTGCCCCCTTTTCTCCCACAGCCCCTACCATGGCATGAGTGTCCTCAGTCCTTATGTCAGGGTTTCCCTTCTCCTTCAGGTAAGAAACTTACCTTCTGGTTTAAAGGCCTTATTTAGGACAATGGCTCTGCAGGTAGAACCACTTGCCACTAGCTTTAGTTAGACTTTAGTTGAAGTCCTAGAACCCAATAGAGAGAACTGACTCCCACAGGTTATCCTCTGACCACCAGATCATGCTACAACATACATATTCCTACATTCACAGACAGATACTAGACAAAGAAACAAGACAGAAGAAATCGTTATATAGAGTGTCCTCCTCAGTGGAAAAGCCATACCCCTGGGGCAGTGATATCTTGCAACACCAGTGTGGAAGCAAGTGTTTGTAGGCCATGGCTGAGCCAACACATAAACCCAACATCCTGAGTACTCTATGGAATCAAAATGGGGGTCAACACATCAAGGGTTGTCTAAGACTTTCTTAGGTTGAGGCCTATAGTCCAGGAAATCCCTTAATCCTGGACGTATGAAGACAGTCACAACCCCAAAGCAGTCTCAGGACTTAGAGGATTTCTAGCTAGTTGAAGACCTGACAAATAGAAAAGAAGCATATTGAGAAAGGTGCAGAGAAATCAAAACCACAAATGTTTACTGCCAGGCTTCAAGGGCCTGGCTCTGGCCTATCCTAGGTTATATAATGGCTTAGAAGATACAGGGGGAAGGGATGTGAATGTCAACAACCAAGGAGCGTTTGAGGCCAAGAGAGGAAACTGTTCAAATAACATCCTGAGAGGTGAGGATGCAGGCAGAGGTGGGGAAACATGACCTGCATCCCCTCAAACTAGAAAGCTGTCCGACGACAGAGTAGTTTCAGGGAAGGAAAGATCTGGGCTGCTATAGCCGTGCTAGAAGGGGAGTTTACAACCTGCAGGCCGAGACCCACACAGGGTCACATATTAGACATTTTACATTACGATTCATAACAGTAGAAAGATTACAGTTAGGAAGCAGCAACGAAATGATCTGATGGCTGGGGGTCACCACAACGTGAGGAACTGTATTACAGTCTCAGCGTCAGGAAGGTTGAGAACCACTGCGCTAGAACATGGCTGGCTGTGAACATCTGCTTATGAGTCTCGGGTTCAAAGGAACAAGGATTGGGACTTTGTACCCAACCAATAAAACTGCCCTCGTGGCAGATTGTAGCACAGTACAAAGAGCTGTTGGCCTGTTATCACCCAGAGTCCATACTCAAATCGTGTATTTATTTACTTCAGATATTTTTCTCTCTCTCTCCTCACCCATGCTGTGGAATAGAGGGATTTGAAGGAGCAGACTTGATTAGGGAGGGGATAGGAGGATATGAGGTGGCAGCTTTCCTTTCAGGATGCACAAAAGGATCCCGTCTGAGGTCCAAGACTTCCCCAAGGAGGCAATGGGGTTGGACTGAGTGTTGCCCTGGCAGGGACATCGTTCTTCCTTGAATCCAGTGTTCACTGTGAGTTGCCTGGCACAGATCCTGTCCCTCACATAATCCTCTGACACCTTAGAGGTTAGCCAACCAGAGCACTCTGAGAGCCTTCTTTCTTCCCATGCTGTGAGAGCCATGAGAGAGTTCCATGTGAGGAAAGAGAGAGGCACGTGACAGCAGCCAAGATAGATGAAGCCCCCTGAGCCGTTACAGCTGCCACCCTGTCCTACAGTTGCAGAACCCTGGCTCAGCAGACTCTGAGCTCAGCTTCCTTACGCTGCCCTTCTTCCTTCTGCAAGACTGGCTATCAGAGAACCGTTTATCTAATGGGTGGGACCTAACTCACATCTAGAACTCCAGGGCAAGGGCCTCTGGAAAATAAAGCATTGAGGTGTCCAGAGCATAAGGAAATGGAAGAGTTTGGTGTATCAATTTGAACTAAAGTTCTTTCATTTTGACTTTTTTCCCATTTGGTATTGAACAAATAGCATTTTTATAAATTGTCTGTTCATATCTCTATAATGATGTGTTTCTTTTTGCTATTTATAAGAGGGTTTTTATTGTCGCTGAATTTTGAGCCAACACCTCATTACATAGCCCAGGCTAGCTTCAAACTCTTGGTCTCCCCAGCACTGAGCTCACAGGTCATATCTCTTCAATTAGAAAGGCAAAAAGAGATGAGAATCCATCCAAAAGGGCTTCTCTTACCCAGATTCATGTTGTATTTGGCTCCCAATAACTGTTGTTTGTCCCATGACACAGAAGCAAAGAGGGAGACGGTGACAGATATCCCTAGCATTGTTCAGCCATGACTGTCTCCACATGACTGAAGCTGGGTCAGAGAACACTCTGGCAGAAGGACTGCTCTGATATAAATGGCTTGCTTTCAGCACTGTGGTGGAATTTCTGCATCCCTGCTTTCTTCTGCTGTCTCTAATTCTTCCCAGGTGTGTCACACGCCTGTAATCCCAGCTCTTGAAAGGCAGAGGCTGGAGGCTCTGGAGTCCAAGGTCATCCTCACCTACACTGCAAGTTCAAAATCAATCTGGGGCACACTCTGGGCGCTGGGACTCTAACCCTGGTCCCCTGGAAGGGCAGCCAGTGTGAGACACACACACACACACACATGCACACTTTAAATTGTGTCTACATTATTTATACCTAATATGATATAAATTCAGTACAAAGAGTTGTTCCATTCAAATCCCCAACCTTGGGAATAATGCTCTCAGAACATCTATGCATGCCATGTTTTCTGAATGTTTTCTCCAGAGAAAACATCTGTTACATCTGAGACTGTTAGCTTTGCTCCCATTTTGATTTATTTTCTTGTTTATTTTCCTTGTTTATTTTCAGGGCTTCTGGACGGCTGGGTACCCTCATCTTTGCTGACAGCGCTAGGCACACTGTTTTCCAGGTGCTGTATAGATAGATGTTTTATTCTCCTGAAGTCTGAGCTTAACTAGACCACATAAGGACAAGTTGGTAGACCTGTAATTCTTGGGTTCTGTAGGCCCTGGCATCTGCTCAGGGCCCCTCTCCACACACTTCCTCCTCTCTCCTGTGATCTGAATCCCACTGGGGGCCCAAGCCACCCCACCATCATCACCACCCCCACTGGGGGCCCAAGCCACCCCGCCATCATCACCACCCCCACTGAGGGCCCAAGCCACCCCGCCATCATCACCATCTTGCCCAGTACAAGCCAACAAAGAAAGACCTTTGCAGAATCACCTTCCTAAAATCCACTGGTAATAGCTGTCTTGTCACCAGGTGGCTGTGGCTTCCCAGGGCCATCAAGCCAAGTCAAGACTACTTGAACTGGCTTCCTCATTCTTCCTGGCCTTCACACCCCACTCCTTGCCCACTCCTGAAAGGGGTAGACTTAAGCCAAGGGCATCCACACTGCTGGAGAGGGTGTAACTATATAACCACTCACCAAAGACAATGTGGCAATATTTAATAAAGCCACAGCAAATAAGCAACTAGTTTCACTCTTTAGAGAAACTTGGACACATGGTACCAGAATATGTGAACAAGGAAAGACATTTATGCACACAGAGCTTTTTGGGTAGATTTTTTTCCCTTATTTTTATTTAGCACGTGTGTTTTTTATTTTTAAAGGAGTGTAACCACCTACTTTCCCAAATAAAGTTAAAATGTTTTCCAGTAAAATCCTGATTTCCAATATCACCTAATATGCTAGAGAGATGGCTCAGCAGTTAAAAGCACTTGGTGCTCTCCCAGAGGACCTGGGTGCAGTTCCCAGCACCCAAATGGTGGCTCACAGCTATCTGTAATTCCAGTTCCAGGAATCCAATGCCTACTTCTGGCCTCCCTGGGCATCAGGCATGTGGTGTAGACACACATGCAGAAAACACCCACTGCTGCTAACACTTCTTCCCAGTGGGAGACAGTAACTTTGTCTACACCCTCTAGGGTCCCAATGGCAAACCAAAGCATGAGTCTGCCACAGTTCCCTCTGGAGAACCAGTGAGATTACTGTGTTTCTTTACAGACAGGTGAGGGGTTATTCACAGGGGTGTGGGTGCTCCTCTTGCAACAGGCCATACCCACAAAGCCTTTGCTCAGAAGGGCCAAGGGGTCCCCATAGTTGCAGAGATGGAGCCCCCTTCACTAGCTATCCATGTGCAATTAAAGCACAGATGCAAGGAGCAGGAGGCAGGGAACTGTTGGCTACTCAGCTCCGGTCCTATGGCCTCTCAGGGGTGGTGGTGAGGATGATCAGTGGACAAGTCCAAGTGGGATAATCCTTTTGCAAGGAGGAGCAGCTGAACCCCCGAAAAGAGCAGTTGCTCGGCTTGGAGGACAGTCACTCATGTATATAACACAAAATGAAAAATTAAAAAAAAAATTACATAAGCTGGGTATGGTAGTCCGTGTCTAAAATCGTAGTGCCCAGGAGACTGAGGCAGAAAGATTGAAAATCTGAGAGCAGCCAGAGCTACATACCAAGGTCTTTCCCTTTTGCCAAACTGTGTAACTTGAGTTCCATCGACAGACATGATGGAAGAACTGGCTCCTGAAGGTTGTCGCTGACCTATATATGTGTGTACACACACAAAATAAATACATGTAACAACAACAAGAAGACTGGGCCAGGTATGGTGGTATATACATTTAATCCCCACACTGGGAGGCAGAGGCAAGAGGATCTTTATGATTTTCAGAACAACCTGGTTTACATAGAGAGTTCCAGGCTAACCAAGGCTACATAGTAAAACCCTGCCTCAAAGAGAGACAGAGACACACACACACATGGGGGGGGGGGGAGGGAGGGAGGGAGGGAGGGAGGGAGGAAGACAGACAGAGACACCAAGACACAGAGAGGGGAACGATTAAGCCTGGGGACCCAGCAGTTCAGTTGCTGGAGTGCTTAACACACTTGCAGCCCTGGGTTCCATCCCCATCACAGAATAAACCCAATGTCCTGGCACATTCACCTATAATCCTAGCATTTAGGAAGTAAAGGCAGGAGAATCATCCTTGGTGATGAAGTAAGTTTGAGGCTGGTTTGGACTTCTTAAGACTCTGTTTCAGAAATATCATCATCACCATCATCATAGATATGCAGAAGTCTCTCTTTGTTTCCATGAATGTTAACAAATAGTACACATCCTTCGCTTGTTCTTAGTGAAGGACTGTGAAGATGAATTAAAAGCAGATTCACACTTGCTCACTCCGTGAGTACACACAGCTTCAGTTTATACCTTGCTCAGCTGCTTGAGTGTGCCCTGGTGACCTGCCAGGATGCCAGCCAGTCCTGGACTGAGCCAGGTCAAAAGGGTCTCTTTGGAAGGAGAAACCAGCTGGCATGTACAGTATACAGTGCCTTGACAAGCCAGTGCGGCAGCTGAGGGGCCCAGCCAGGAATCCTTGGAAGCAGGGGCTAAGACTTGCACTATAAGAAGGTCTGCAGTGGCCGAGCAGCACTGTAGCCTCAACACTGAGGGGAAATCAGCAGCCGGCAGGGATCGTGAAGGGTGGGGAACACTGGATGGCGAATATCAGGATAGTTTTCAAGGGGCAGTAAGCCAGCTACGTACTGACCGCAAGCCCACCACTCCATTAGACATTTTTCATTACATTCTTAAGTAATAAAAGTGAATCCCTGTGAGTTCAAGACCAGACTGGTCTACGTAGCAAGTTCCAGGCCAGCCAGAGCTATATAGTGAGACACTGTCTCAAAAACCAAAACAACAAACAAAACCAAACAAATGCATAAGTTTAAAATTTAAAAAAATTACCTACAGAAATAATGGTACTCAAGGAAAGTGCCACTGGCCTCCTATGACAGACAAAAAAACTGACTACTGGGTACACAGCAATCCCTCCCCCCATGCTTCACAAAGCTGCTTTCATGTTGGGCACATGACATTGGATCCAGGAATCTGCTCAAGAAACCTAAAAAGAGAAGGCTCCTGGGGGACAGAGTTAAGTCTTCACACCCTGCCTCTGCGCACTGCCAGCCCATCTGTTTGGTTCTAGCACAAGGGGGTCTGGACCATGACTAATTACTATGCTATCTGCTCCATCCCTGGTGCAGATGGCAGCCAGGCTTCTCCATCATCACATCTCAGCTCCCACAATTCACCCCCACCAACATCTGTCTGGCCATCCACTCACCACCTAAGACCGTCAGCATTATGACTCTCCAGTGAGCCAACAGATAGAGGAGGAACTGGGATGCCACAATGCAGGTGAGGGCCTCTGTCGCTTTTCTTGTCAGCACAACCTGCTTCTGGTCCCTCTGTTCCAGGGATCCTGTCCACTAGGGTATCAGGCAACTGGAAACTACCAGGTTTACCTCCCAGAGCTTACTTGTCTCTGGGCTCTTCTCATTTGACAGAGGACAAGAGGGAGAGACAGGGTCGAAACCATATCCTGTATTATAAAGACCTTACTCATGCCCTGAACAGTAGAATCAACACACACGTGTCCTTACTATCTTCACGTGAACAGACTGGTACGGCTTTTTCTGTGTTATCCCTCCTGCCCACGTGTACTTGGATGGGTACAAGGCTGACACCAGCCGAGCTCACATTTCGAGTGCCTCTGGGAGAGAACAGAGGATAATAGAGACACAGACATCCCAGGTCCCAGCAATGTGGCTAAGCACCTGAGCAGAGAGGAGCAGTGAGACCAAAAAGGACTGGCTCTGGAGATGGGCTGAAGACAGTCCTCAGGGAGATAACTCTCTTCTCTGAGGAAAGCTCTACTCTAAGATTCACCCAGTCCCTATTCACGTGCCTTCAGACTACACTTCTGCTCAGACACTTCCTAAGGGCCCTGGTGGCTGCTTCCCCAGATGTACTGGGGGATGGAGGGTGCTTAGCTCTCAGTATTTATTGCCCAGGTCTCTGCCCTCACACTCTGTGCTCCCTCTGAAAGACTTGCTGCTGGTGGTGGTCTGTTTTCAGCTCTGATCTGGTGACTCCTGCAGTCCAGTGCCTGTTTCCCTCGTACTATGGAATATGGATGATATGCCATACTGTGTGTAACCACAGCAAGAAGGAAGAGACCTAACCCCCTCCAATGAGAGTAGGTGAGCTTCCTCTCCATCCAGGCATGGTGCTTGTATGTGGTCTATCAGGGGTGGGGGGGATGGGCTGCAGTTAAGACAGTAAACTCAGTCAGACAATTCCTTCAATCACCACAGGGGGGCACACTCCCAACTTCAATTTGAACTTCCCTGCTGAGCTCCACACCTGATGGAACCAAACACAACAGACATGAACAGACATCCACCCACCCAACATTCTCGCTAGTACCTCAAACCCATGTCCAGAACCCACACTCTCCTTAACATGGCCCATGTTCTCCTGTGACGGGAGGTCTAGGGGTGGAAGGTACTCCAAAGTGGGAGGCAGAAGAGTTAAGTGACAATGACAACAGAAATGGAAGCAGCACAGGAGGAGCCCATACCACCTCAAACAGGAGTGTAGCAAAGGGCCACACCCAAGGAGCCATAGGAACGGTGCTTTTCTCAGGTGGCAACACTAGTGCGAGAGAACGCTCTCAAGAGGGGGTGGGGGGAGGAAGGGGAGACTAGGGAAGGAGACAAATGGCTTCTCTCCTCCTTAGGGAGAGGGCCAAGAGCACAGAGGAGTATGGGAACCCCAGGGGTTCACTAAAGCTGGGACACTGGGCACATATGGAGGGCAGACCCACAAGAGGCTGGAGAAGTGGGCAGAATCGAATAATGTATGACCTTGCAAATCTCAGAAAATTCACTTTTAAATTCTAGACCCTTGGAGGGGTCATTCCATTTCAGGATCTGAAGTGCCGCTAGCTTGCCTTTTAGATGCACTCACCCTGGTGTGCAGGACGGGGTGAAGAGGCAGTGGACAGCAGGCGGAGCATGGAGTACTGCTCGCATTCCCACAGCAGCAGCCTCACTCGGTCAGAAGAAAGCATTAAATCGGACAGACTTGGGGGCTGGGAAGAGGGCTTGGTTTGTGAGGTGCTTGCTGTCTGAGCATGAGGGCCTGAATTTGAGTAAGAGACAGGTGTGGTGGCGTAAATTTGTAATTCAGCGGGGCTTGCTGGCCAGCCATAATCCTGATCCCTTAATCAACAAGCCCAAGGTCCCAGTGAAACAGTGAAGTTATACTCTGGTCAGCACATGTGTCACACACACACACACACACACACACACACACACACACACACACAGGACATTAGACACGTTGAGATCCTGTAAGGCAGTCATTTGGTTTGGGTTTTTTTGAGATAGACTCACTATATAGCCGTGGCTGGCCTAGACTTGCTATGTAGCCCATACTAGCCCTGAACTCACAGACACCTGCCTGCCTCTGCCTCCTGAGTGCTGGGATTAAAGGTGTGTGCCACCACACCTGGAAGTTGCTGAGTCCTGACCTTCAGTATGTTGACCACCAGTCATCAGAGGCAGGTCAGTCATTTGGGAGAAAGGACAGGAATGTGTCACAATGTTAGGGGTAAATGTGTGGCCTGTGGTTTCCTTAGCACCAGAGAAGCCAAAGCTGGAGAGATGAGGTGGAAACTATCAGCTATCAAGACAGTAACCCCACAGGCTGGGGAACATAGCAACAGAGCAACAGAGCAATTACCTACCATTCTTAAGGACCTGGGTTCAAATCCCAGTTACACCCACACACAAAGCAACCTTGTCATTAGTTTTGTGGCAACCAAGCCCTACATCCCAGGCTTCCCTGGTACAGCAAGTTAAATCTTAGCATCTAAAATGGCATTAGCCATGTGCTATCCTTGAGAGTGCTGGGGACCGTCGCCCAAAGGTCTCTTTCCCAGAGCCCAACAAGGCAGGCTAGAGACAGGATATCCACATCCCACTAATTTCACACCTTCCTTGAGGATGCTCTGATGTGCGGCCCCTGGCTCTCTCCTCTAGCCAGGCCCACTCCTGAGTACAGGCCTAGCCCAGGTGGACCAGACCCTCACACATCTTTCCTCATGTGGGCAGTAAGAGAGCACCTTGAAGAGCCGTCAGTAAACACCTGGCCTAACTCTGAAATTCTAGACCGCTGCTCACAGGTCCCCTGAGTCTCTCTCACTCCTAGAAGTATTTCAACAGGTCTAAATCAAGGCCAGAAATCCCAAGAATTCACAACAGCAGGTCCCTATGACTCAGGTCTCTTTTGGCACAGGCTTTGACATTACTTCTTTTCCTTTGCTGCCTCAGTTTCCCTGGCTTAGTAGATGTTAATCTGAGCCCCAAGTCTGATGGGAAGACAGTGGTCAATGAATCAGAAAGCCAGCTCCAGAAACTCAAGTTGCAGGGAGTGAAACAGAGCTGGATAAGTTACAGGCTTCTTCCTACATGGACCCCTGAGTCCCACCAGGCTCCCCTCCCCCTCTGCTCAGAGCAGGCCAGCCAGTCCTGCAGGGCATGTGCAGTTTCTTTATCAGTCCTCCTCCACCCGTTCCAAGCCAGCCAGCCCGAGGCCCACTCTCAGAGCTACACAGAAAGCAGTGAAGCAGAAGTTGCTTTAATCAGGGGTGAAGTCCTCAGTCAGGGAGACCTCACTCAATCTTTAGTGGAGGGGTGTCAGCCCCCCAATACCCTGAGGCCCCTCAGGAAAGAGGGAGCAGATGAACAGCAAATATGGAAGAGGCCAGGGGTAGACAGGCAAACCCAGGTTACGGAAGTAGCAGGACCCTGACCAGACCAGGCAGAGCTGAACCACTCAAGAGGTTAGCATGTGGTTCAGCCCGGGAGTGGCTGAGGTGGCCGTGCACTGGACAGTGGCACCAGGGGGACTGCACCGAAGGGCAGGCAGGAAGGAGTGCTTAGGAGATGAGGCGACTATGAAGCTGGTGCAGCTGCTCCTGGGTCAGCACCAGGCGGTGTCGCTGTCCTAGGCCTGCCGCACATGAAAAGGTCACTTTGCCCATGTAGACTGTGTCATCCTGTTGCTCTTCCTTGGCCTTATGTTGGGAAGAGAAAGAGGGCCTCAGGTTAAGGGCTCACTTGATTATAGGCACTGAGGGTCCTTGAGTGCTGGCCTGTGACAAACCCTGGAAAACTGTGGCTTCTGAGTTCTGACACCACAGAAACACTTCAAATTAGGATAAGGGTTAGTCTAACAAGGTAATCAGAGTCCCTCCTGGTATAAGAGTCAGGGCAGGTGTTACCTATTTCTAATAGGTGTTACCTATTAGAATATTTCAATCTTTAAGTGCTGAAAGCACTTTTGGTTCTGTGCAAATAAGACTTGGCTCTCTGCCAGGTAGAGCAGGGTGTTGAGGCTGCTGGGCCTGAGACTCTAGGGACCTCTTCAATCCAAGAGGAAGGGGAGAACCCGCAGGAGCGCCCAGCATGGTGCCACCATCTCCCACCACATGCTCCCCCTTACCCTGAGGAAGGCAGATGAAGGGAAGGTGGCAAAGTCGGTGGGGACAGTAGCTCCAGGACGCTGAGTTACTGTCTCCTTGAGGACCTCATCCTGGGGAGGAGGAGGGAGGTAGGGTTCATTCAGGGGGTCCAGCCAGCAGCTGAAGACCTCCTGAGCTTCAGGGCAACACTAGCTCCGGGGATCGAGGCTTTCTATCACCATATATCTGCTGTCTCTACTCCAGGCCCCGCCCAGCCTCTCTCCTTCCCATACACACCTTCATTCTTTAAGGCCTAACTCAGTGTCCATGGCTTCTAGGAAGCCACTAGCAAAAAGGCTGCCCTCTAATGATTTCAGCTGACAGAAACTGCAGCCACACATCCCACAGAGCCGCTCGGCCAGCACTGGTGGCTCACCAGCCTAAACACACTTTGTTGATTGAATTTATCAATCAGCTCCTAAAACAAGAATTCTGCCTCCCTCCCACCTGCACTCCAGTGTGCCACAGAGCACGGAGCAGGTCCAGAGAGCCCACGAGTGCCTGGTCCCCTACGATGACTCACGGGAGCTCAGTGTGGGAAGGGTGGGGTGTGACTGACCTTGAGCTTCTCAATGGTGTCACTCAGGGACTTGAGCTGAGCCACTTGCTCCATGAGCTGAGCTGACGGGCTCTTGGCAGCTGTGAAGAGGGAGAGATGGTGAGGACAGTAAGGCCCATCCAAGCAGCTGAACTGCATGGTCAGAAGCAGGGACTGGACCAACATACAACAGGCACTCCAGAAAGAGTGAACTGGCTCTGCTGGAAAAGCCTGGAACCCCAGCCATTGAAAGACTGAGAAAGGAGGATCAGAAGTTCAAGACCCACCTGGGCAACTTATTGAGATCTTGTCTCAAAAACAAAACAAAAAAACCATTAAAAAATGTAAACGTGCCAGGTACGGTGGCATGCGCCTTTAATTCCAGCACTAAGGGAGGCAGAGGTAGGCGAGTCTGAATTCGAGGATGACCTGGGCTACAGAGCACTAGCCTAGCAGGCTTGAGGCCTTCAGCTCGACCCCCAGTATCAGAGAAGAAAGAAAGGGGGAGAGAGGAGAGAGATGGGAAAGAAAGAACAGGGAGAGACTATGCACAAGAATCAGGAGACTTGAATCCTGAAGCCAATGAACACTGCTAGGAGGAGCCCCGGGGACAGAAGGGCTGTAGCTGTCTTCTCAGGAGGGAGTACATACCCGGGCTGCTCCGAGTGATGTCCACCACGTGGGTGTGGGTGCTCAGCTGGTTCAGTTTCTCCAGCAGCTGGCTGGTCTTGCGATACAGTGCCCCAGCCACAAGGTTACCCCCAGGGCCCTCGTGGGGTGGGAGGGAAAGCTTTGCAACATGCAGAGGGGGCAGGGCTGCCAAGGACGCCTTCATCTGGGCCCCCTGTCAGGAGGTGGGAGGGAACAGAATACATGGTTAACAGGCACCAGTGGCCTTCGCTGACCACTGATGGGCAGGCATGCTCTGAGCTCAGGCCCCACGTGCCCCTGAGTGCCTTACTCTGAGGATGCTGTTCTCATGCTGGAGCTGAGAGATGTGTAACCTCATAGCAGAGATCTGCTGAAGCAGCAGCGGTGAGTCCTTTACCAGCCCCGGGCCTGGCAAGGCACCTGGAGCCTGCCCAGGAGCGCCCCCTGTGAACAGCATGCAGAATGTCATCACCCTTGGGTACACAGGGTTGAAAACTGGGCTCCTCACCTTCCCTGTCCTCCCTCCACCTCCACTTTTGATGCTGTCCCTGAGTCCCAGTGCCCAGTAGCCTTGGTAAACCCCAGCAGGGTAGGTCTCTACCTCGCTGTTGTTCCTCTGGAGAGCCCATGGGGAGCAGAAAAGAGAGAGAGCGATTAGATAATGTGGGGACATGAGACAAACCAGAGGGACTCTGGGTACAACATGCAGAAGACCCTTTGCCTCACCACCAAAACTTCCGAAGACCCTACTTCTGGCTTTGAGGGGGTGAGCAAAGGTGGGCAGGCCGTGAGTCAGGACACTCTGAGAGAATGGCAGAGTGAGGGAGCACAGGAAGCATTTGGTGAGGCTGCTCCTGCTTCCCTGCCTCCCGCTTCATCTCCAGGAAAGCCATGAGGAACACTCCAGAGCTGCATGGACCCCTGCCTGCACCCTGAGTGCTCCTGGCTGCAAAACTTGGGAAGAAGGGGTAAGCACTGCCCTGCTCCCCAGGCTTCCCCTGTGCTCTGAGGTAAATGTGTCCCTTGTTTGATGGGGTGTTTCATTCATTCAGAAGCAGAATTTAAGAGCCTTACTAAAACAACACAAAATGGTGAATCTAACGATTCCCTCTCAAAGCATGTCTGTACTGTGGGAGTACACTGTCACAAAGGCGCTTGGTCACCGTCCTGAATCAGGTCGGATTTATGACAAGGCCTTTGATAAGGCTAAGACCTCAGGTAAGGAAAGGCCAGAGACCCTGGTGGTGTCTGTGGGGCTGGGGGACTGTTCTCCGGAGTGAAAATGTTAAGCACAGACTGAAAGGGGGGCAGAAACAAACCAGGGCAGTGGGAACTGAGAAGCAGCAGGGACTGGGAAACAGCCTGGAAGGCACAAAACTCCACATAAGGCTCCATGACCTCATTAAGAACTTAAGAAGAGGTCAGAACAGAAGCCATGGAATGGAGCAGGCACACAGCAGGGCATCAGGCACTGGCTTCACACAAGGCTGGACACTCCAGCAGTGTGGCCTGGCCTCTCCTGAAGATGGCTGAGATAGAAAGGCCCAGATGGCAGATCCAGAAGGGACAGCCTCCAGAGCCTAACTCAGTTGTTATTCGGACTTTACTGACAGCCTTGGTAGCGTGCTACTTTACACAGAGGTCTGTGAATGTATCTTCAAGGAAAATAAAACCCTGATGAAACAGGCAGCGTGAAACTGGGGCAACCATATTCTTGGCTGAACACCTAGGCTACAGGTACCTGAAGTTCAAACTGAGGCCAGAAGATGGGACAGTCAAGCCAGTCTCCCCTGAGCCAATGCCACCTAGCCACCGTACTCACCACCAGCAATGCCAGAGACCAGGGTAGCAATGCCTGACGGAGGGAGGCCCCGGAGCCCCTCGATTGTGCGCTTGGACTGGCTGTTCAGGCGCTGCTTGAGCTCTGCCTTCTCTGCCTCCAGCTGGTCGATGTCAGCCTGGAGAGCATCCATTGTCTCCTCAAAGTCTCTGTGGAAGAGAACGTGGGTTCAGGCATGCCCCTTCCTCACAGCCCCACGACTTCCCAGTCCTGAGGGCAGGACCTCAGAGGGAACCCAAGACATGTCGGAGTGAGACAGACAAGAGTAGGGAAGGAAACGTGGGGCAGTCACACAAGGCAAAAGGAGTCACTAGCAGCAGAAAGCCGCAGAGGAGGAGGGGCGGACTCGGGGCCCCAGGAGGGGCGCACTTCTCCTTCTTCCGCAGCAGGGTCTGAGTCTCCTCAAGCCGCGTCTGAACCTTCTCGATCCGCTCATCTGCATCCTTGGCAGCGCTGTCCAGCTTCTTTTCCAGGAGGCTCAGCCGCACGTTGGCCTCACTCAGCTCCTCTCCCTGGATAAGGTAACACACTTCAGTTCCTCAACATCCTTCCCAGAGCCACAGGACAGGGTTAGGCTGTGGGATGTGGCGCTCCCTCCCGGATGACCCCTAGGTAAACGTCCCACCTCCTTCCTCAGATCCCACACACCCTGATCCTCACGTCCAGCACTCCCTGCCGCCAGGGTGCACCACACTTCTCAGCCCTTAGCCTAACTTTAATTAATTCATGTTATGTGTACTTTTGTCTGTATGTATGTCTGTGTACCATATGTGTACCTGCTGCCCTCAAAGGCCAGAAGAGGGCATTGGTTCCCCTAGGAGTAGAGTTACAGATGGTCCTGAGCCACCATGTGGGTGCTGGGAATCAAACCAGGGTCCCCTGAAGAGTGGTCAGTGCTCTTAACCACTGATCCATCTCTCCTGTCCTCCACACCTTAATCTTGAGTGACTTCTTTAACTCCTTGATGACTGTCTCTCGATCTTCAAGCTTTAAACCCAGACCTTCAGCATCTGTGATCTCTGCACGCAGGGCTGCAGCCCGAAGTTCAACTGGAGGAGGCTAAGAGACAGAGTGAGTCAGATGGTGGAAGTAGAGGAAGTATAGAGTGTGTCAGATGGTGGAGGCAGGGGAAGGAGACCACCCCAGTCACAGGAAAATCACCCTGACTTCTAGGCAGGATGCCCCTCCCTCCAGTCTCCCCACTCTCCACAAGCAGGCCACTGGGTCCCCAGAAACCTTTACCTACCTTGCTTGGGGGCCGCTCTGCGTCATACTCGCCTTCCTGCATGGCTGTGGCCAGCTTGTTCATTGTGCTGATGAGGATGGTGCATGACTGGCGTAGACACTCATAGGGGCTGCTGGAGGGGCTCCCGTAGATCTGCAACAGCCAAGAGCAGGTATGAAAAGCTGCCAATAGCCAGTGCCTCCCCAGACCTCACAGCCCAAGGTTCCAGGCCAACCTGCTCGCTCGCTTTGAAAGCCAGCTCCTCCAGTGCAGCCACAGGCAGCCCCTCATTCTCTGCCAAGGGGGCAATAAGCTGGGCAGCCGCAGCTGCCACCTCCTGCAGAACAGCTACCACCCATGTCAAGTGCTTCCTGCAGTCGAGGAGTGTGTCAGATACCTGTGTGACAGGCTACAGTCAAGAGTCCATCCTGGTCCACCATCATAGTACCTGGCTAACCATCAATCCCCTGCCCAGATTTGGATCCTAATGTGCTAGGCCCCTCCTGTTTCTGCTCAGCTTCCTTCCCTCACAGTCTCAGCCCTAAACCTGTGAGCCAAAGGCCAGCGCTGCCGGGATCCCAGGAGCATCCGTCCCTGGCATCCGCCTTCGGATCTTCTTGCAGAACTGACGGATGTCACTGCATGATGTTTCCAGGTCTCGGAGAAGAAGGGCAATATCTGTTGCCTCCTGCCCACTCTACACAGGAAAAGGAAACAGACAAGCCGCCATTAGCACTAGGCGGGGAGGGGAGGGGAAGGGATAAGGAAGAACTTCTCAGATTCAGATGTGCCCTCACCTGCAAGAAGGCACGCAGCCGCCCCACCTCCACGCTCATACAGTCCAGGGCACTCTGGGTGAACTATGTGGAAAGAAACATGAGGTCTTAGCCCCTCACAGGCGCTCTTTCACCCATCCTTACCCCTAGGACGCCCCATCTTCTGTGACTACCACATGCACATGTGTCCTCTGCTTGCACAGACCTCTCAAGACTGACTCCCTTTCCACGTCTCTACAGAAGCTTAGTCACTGATCTAGACACGTCACCTTGATGTGGTCAGCCAGCTGCATGGTGGAATCCTCGGGCTGTTCAGCGAGGTGGATGCTGTACAGATGCTGAGGAGGGAACAGCACAGAGGCAGCCTTCAGTCTGAGGAAGGGCAAGGGCTGCGGACTGCCCTTTTCCCAAACTAGCATCACAAGGTCAGTTCACATCAGACAAACAAGAACTGGGACTGGTGGTGCAGGTCCATAATCCTAGCACTGGGGAGTCTAAGACAAGAGCATCAGGAGTTCAAGGCCAGCCTGAGCTACAGTGAGATGCCATCTTATAAAAGCGGCCAGTGATAGCTCTGTGGTGAAGACACTTGCTCCCAAGTTCCAACCTCAAGATCCATATGACGGAGAGAAAGAGTCAACTGGCCCATGCTGCCCTACGGCCTCTACATGTACACTGTGCCACACACACACATGCACATATACTGCACACACATGTACACTGTGCCACACATACACTGCACATACAACACATATACACTGTGCCACACACACACACACACGCACACACACACACACACACACATGTACATACACTGCACACACAACTTTTTTTTAATCCAGGCATGATGGCATAGACCTATTATGTCAACACCTGGGACGGAGGCAGGAGGATCAGGAGCTCAAGGTTACCTGCAGCTACACAGCAAGTTTAAACCCAGCCTGGATTACATGAGACCGGGTCTCAAAAGAACAAAACAAAAAAATCATACTGCTCCCCTCCAACAACAACAAACCAACCCTAAAAAAAAAACAATAAAAACAAAACCAGAGCAAACTGCTGTCAAAAAGCCAACCATGGCCATAAAACCTGGTATACCCTGGTAAGAACTCCCAACAGGTACGTATTCCCCCTTCCCTGCTGCTTTCCCGACCTGACTTCTGGCCCCAGACCTGGTAGTACTTGATGGCCTTGGTGAGGGGCTCCACATTGACGGTCTCATCCAGCTGATCCTTGTGCAGCAGCTCAATGAGGAAATCTAAGGAACGCTCGTGGGCACTCATCTCTGGGTACAGGCTGCCGACTTTCTTATACACGTCCACACTGCACTGAGAGAGGGCACTAGGGACCAGAAAAGGGATCCGTGAGGGCACGGTCTCCAGGCAGTTACTTCAGTTCCAGCGAATCCTGGACCCATGGCCGAGGGTGCAAGGGAGGGGACGAGGTGTCTTACTGCTCATAGCGGTGCAGTGTGGCCTGCAGCAGACTCAGTGAGTACACCAGCCCAGCCGCAAAGCTCAGCTGCTCCCCAGCAGCTCCTCGCAACCCGGGCCGCTCTGAACAGTTCTCACTTAGGTCAAACTTCTCCTGGGCCTGCTTCCGGATGAGCTCTGCCTGTAGGAAGAAGACCAGGGTCCTGGAACTGGAAGTAGAGGACAAAGAACACAGGCCCAGGAACCCATGACACAGCTAAATGACTATGTGGAGGGGATGAATACACATGGAGGAAGAGGAGCAGACCCAGCTCTCAGTCGGGCAGGAGGCTCTCGGCAGAGCAGGGCGGACTCTGCCTAGATTCCCCACTACTTACCCTCCAGCACTCAGGGCTACCTCTACTCTAGTTTAAATGTTAAATGTTCCTTTAGTAACTCTACCCCTCAGCTAAGGTGATCATCAACTGTCTCTCTCACAAGAAGGCTCCTTCTCTTCCTTGGACAGTTTCTCCTATCTGGAGGAGACTGGTTTCAGACTCCTGTAAACACTGAGACATGACGTTTGAGTACTTCATGTGAAATGCTCAGGATCTGCATGTAACCTGTAACCTATGTGTACACTTGTGTACATGTGTACACATGAAACTGCCTCTAGGTTACTGATGATGCTAACACAAGCTATCAAGGCTATACTGGATTGTTTAGAAAACAGTGAAAGAAAAACTGTACATGCTCCAAACGTTTACAGAGCTCCCGCACATGGCGGCTGGCTGTGTGTTCACTGAGCCCCTGCCGAGTGAGAGTACCTACACTACTCATAAGCTGTGAGGGCAGCCGGTGCCTGCTGCCTGCCCCTCACATCCTCAGGGCCTTGGCTCACAGCACATTGCATAGGTCTTCTTGACTGACTCGCCATACCTTGCAGATGAGTCGGGGCATGAGCAGCAGCACCAGGACACAGTCATGGTCTCCACCTGGACGAAGGAAGCTGTCGGGCATAAAGGCTGTCAGCAGGGACATGTGCCGGTTGGCCTGGGCAACTTCCATCTGTCTCAACTCCATCTCAATTGCCTGCAAGGCAGGGAGAAGGGCTCTCAGTCTGGATGCAAAGAGGCAGAACCTTGTTGGCAGGGTAAGTCCAGGCCAGGGTTCTTCCGCAGTTACCACCCAAAGCACCCTGAGTCCAGAACCCCAGCCCAAGCCAGCCCAGCTCATAGCTACCCCTCCTCCTCCGACTTCAAGGTGCCCACTTTTCTGACCTTGGCATGAGCCTTGGTCTCAGCAAACTTGATTTTGAAATCAAATGTCTCTGGCGGTGGCTGCTGCTGTCTCTCCACAGAGGCTTCCTGTTGGTTTGTCAGCTCCCGATTGACATCCTGAGAGCAGACAGTGAAGCACAGTTGGTGCTGGCAATACCAGGGTTACCTTGAGCAGAGACCAGAAGCGAGGCAGGCACCTGTAGGTGGGCAGTCAGCTGGCGGTACTTCTTGATGGTCTGCTGATAGTCGGCGACCGTCTCCTGGGCGGCTTCCACTCGCTTCTGGGCCTCCCTTACGCGGGCGCCTGCCATGTCCAGCTGCTCACGCAGCTCCAGCTCCGTCTCGCGTGCGTTCTCCTGCAGCTCATCGTTCATCTCATTCATGGCTTCCTGGATGGCACAGAGTCGGGGAGGGCACACGGGCAGGGTCAGATAGCAATCTCCCAGATGGCTCCTTCCAAATATTCTCCTTCAGGGTCAGAAGTCAGGGGTCTTCTCTCTTCTTACCAAGTCCCCCACAGTCTCCCGTAATTCCCGCACTTTCTCCTCCAGATTCAGGTTCCGGTCAGTCAGCATCTCCACCATCACCTCGGCTCCCAGAGAGGCATCCACCTGTGTCAAGGGGAAGGGACAGGGAAACGAGCCGCCGTAAGGACCTAGAAGCAGAGGGGGCAGTGGACGCGGGCGCACAGGCGTGGGTGAGGCTGTGTTCTCAGGGGGCAGTGGACGCGGGCGCACACACAGGCGTGGGCGAGGCTGTGTTCTCAGGGGGCAGTGGACGCGGGCGCACAGGCGTGGGCGAGGCTGTGTTCTCAGGGGGCAGTGGACGCGGGCACACACACAGGTGTGGGTGAGGCTGTGTTCTCAGACCTGCTCTTTGAGCTCATCGATCGTGTTCTCTGCCTGGCTCAGCTCCTCCTGAAGACGCTCATGCTGCTGCCTCACAACCTCCAGCTCCTGGTTCTTCTTTTCCATGAGCTTCTGAAGCTTCACATGCTCCTGCTTCTCTGAGGAAGAGAGATCTCGCATCCTACAGAGACGTGGAAGGAGCAAGGGGCATGTATGGGTCACAAGGTAATGAGTGCTCTGACACCCGAGGCAGGAAAGGGACAGAGGAAGGCCTACCTCACCAGGGCATCCTTCAGGCGGGCGTTCTGCTCCTCTAGTTGTTTGAGCTGGTAGCTCGATGCGGCCCCATCAGAGCCTGTGAGAGCAACAATGGGTTCACGCTGGTTCTACAGCAGCTACCCCTTGCTGTTCCCGGTCCCTTACCTTTCTCTTCAATTTCAGCCTTGAGGATCTCCAGGTCTGTGGTGAGCTCATTGACGCGTTCCTTCAGTGCCTCCACCTCCTGCTGCAGAGACTCAGCACGCTCTTCGGCCATCTCCTTGTCCAGAGTGGCCATCTCGATGGCGTCGGCTGTGTCCGCCATCTCCTCCATGTAGCGCTCCTTGGCCTCTAGCGCCTCCTTGGCTTCCTGGAGGTTAGAAGTGAGTGGAGCAGGCGCAGACTGACTCCCACGCCGCCCTTTCTTCCGGGGCACCCTATATTCCAGCCTAGATCCCAGTTCCCTTATCTGGGTCCTTCCACCTTCCCGGCACCAGCTTCATCGAGGCATACCTTCCGAGCCTCCTTGAGGCGCCGCTGCAGGTCCGCCTGCTGCTCCTGCATTTTGCTCTTCCATTCCTGTACCTGCTCCAGCTGGATCTTATGCTTCTCCAGCTCTTTCAGCTTTGCTTTGTCTTCTGAGCGTTTTAGACGCAGGGTCTCCAGCTTCTCCTCCAGGTCCCGTACCTGGGCCCTCAGCCCTTCCTCTTCCTGCCAAGAAGAGGCCCCGTGGTTTGTGCACAGCCCCTGCCCCACCCTAACAAAACTGCGCTGAAGCAAAGATAAGAATGTATAAAAGCATTTCCCTAGCACAAAAACCAAGAGCAAGGGGCATATGAAACACTGAGAGGAAACTGCGGCACGAGATACGGAGGGACACCTCAGCCAGGAGCACGCTATGTCCTCACTCTTTCTGATTCCAGTCCTAGGTCTTCCCCAACCCTGAAGAAGTCTCTAGCACCTAGTCAGGGTGACAGAGGTGCCATAACGCTGTCCTTACCTTAGAGGGAGAAGGAAGTGGGGGTGCTGCTCCAGGAGAGGTGAGGGCCGGTGTGGGGATGATGGGTGCTGCCAGCGGAGTCTGGGCTGGGGTGCTGGGCTCACTGCTGCTCAGTTCACCGGCTGATGCTGATCCAGAGGGGCCAAGGGAGCTACTGGGCCCAGCCGCCCCAGTACTGGCTGGGCGAGTAGGCTATTGAGAGGGCAGGAGTAGGCCACAAAGAAAACAGAATAAGGGTGGTGGGAGGAAGAGGGGGAGCAAGGGAAGGAGGCAGAGGAGAGACAGACAGACAGACAGACAGTGTATATGAAAGCACAATGGGACCAAAGGCAGGTTGTGGAGACAATGACAGAGTCGAAAAGTAGCAATGACAAAGGACAGTGGAGAAGAAAGAAGAGAGGATGGGAGACATAAGATGATAAGGTTCCTCCCTTGGCACTGTGTCCACATTCCTCCCCACTCTGCCCTCACCTTCAAAACAGGCTCTCCCTCCCCACAACTCCCCTCTGTGGCCCACTTGTGACCATTCTAGCAACTTCTTAATACTCCCGTTCCCAGCATGCTGGGTGCACATCCAACTCCCCCACAGAGAAAAGTGCCTCAATGTCATTCCCAGAGCAGAGAACAGATTAGAGACTGTTCTCAACTGCCCTGTTCTCACAGAGGGCGGAGCCAAGAGGGCGGGGCCAAGAGGGCGGGGCCAGGCCTGCTCTCCTGGTAAGCCTCCCCAGGCTTCACTCCTTTGGTCTATGTCAACGGACCCTATAGGTTACTGGGCTGAGATGCGAACATACAGACTACCCTCCAAGCAAGGTAAGTAGAGCCGACCCCTTACCTCCTCTCCCAGGACAAAGCTCTAACTAAGTAACAGTATTCAGGCCCCTGTTGAGGCTGGAGTGGGGCGGGGGGCTGGCTAGCTTCCAGGAAGCCACAAACCCTGGGGTAGGCAGTACTGCCCTGGCAATGTTGAACCCCAGACTAGCCACAAATGCTGCCACCTCCTCACCAGGCACCCACTCATCAGAGCACTCACTTCTTTAATCTCACCCTTCTAAGCTGATCAAAGCCTGTCTTGATTAGCCACAACCCCTCTTCCTGCTCTTCCACACTCAATCTACGGGCTAAGATGGCCTCTTAAGCATTAGAAATTGTCGGGCCTGGAGAGATGCCTCAGAAGAGTACTGGCTGCACTTCCAGAGGACCCAGGTTTGATTCCCAGCACTCACATGACAACTCCCAAAATATCTGACACCTTCTATTGGCCTCTGAGGGCACACATATGACATACATACAGGCAGGCAACACTCATACACATAAAAAAATAAAAAAAGAATTAGAAGTCACTTTCCCAGGGAGTCCAGTTACCAGCCTCAAGATCCTCTTCTCCCTTGGTACACTGCAACTAACATTTACTTGCTAGCATGCATGCCCACATACATGCACATGCCTGAAATATATGTGCACTCAGTAGTGGCTTACAGAGACCTGCTTGTTCTCACCTTGGGCCGTCGAGTTGTGGTCTGGACAGGCAACAGGAGCCAGAAGAGGAGGAGTCAGGAAAGAGAGGGTCACGGCAGGAGGACAGAGGTAGCAATGAGAGCAGAAGCAGCAATGGACAAGGCTAGCCCACAACCCTGCCCCACTGCCTCCCACAGGGGATCACTGTATTGACTCCAGGCTGGCTTCTCCTGCTGCCCTGTTCCCACCCTCATTTTTACCCAACCCTTGCAGGCCTCACTCCTCCGGACCCTTGCAGCTTCCACAAGTCTGGTTCCTAGGCTGAGCCACAAAAAACCAAAGGCAGCAGCTGGCAAGAAGGCCCCCAGAGAGCATCCTTCTGTGAACAGTCTCTGCCACTCTAGCCTAGGGGCCCCACCCAGCCACCTCTCCCAAGGACTTTCCCAAGTCAGCCTCTTCCTTCAAGTGCTAGACTCTAGAAAGGACACCCTAGGATCCGGCCCAGCCCAATAACAGAAGTGCAGACACCCAGAAATGGGAGCTCAGATCACTAAGACAGAGGCCAGATCTCCTCCCTCAGGTCCAGGTCCTGCAGCAGGCTCTCTCCCTAAGGCAGAGGGCTCAGGTGTCAGTACTATGATTACTGCATCAGTAAAAGCCCACAGCTCAGCAAAGTAACCCTCCCAGCTGGAGGAAGGAAGTGGGGGTGGGCAGCAACCCTTAGGAACCACTCTTCCCAAAGCAACCCAGGAGCCTCCGGGTTACTCCGAAGTGGCTAAGGGGCAATTAGCTCCAACTCCCAGAGGCTTGCTGCCTGTGCCTGAGGCTCTAGCAAGATTCAGCTTGAGCTCTGTTTTCTGCAGACACTGAGTCCAAGATGGCCAACCTCCACCCTCTGCTCAGGACTAATTCACCACAGCTGAGGATTAAAAACTATTCTAGGGTCTACATCCTACCCTGATAAACTCCCTACACAAACTCTGGGGAGGCGGGATGCCGGGAGAACAAGCATGTCATTCCAGCCAAGGTTGGTAAGTAGGCCTGCTTCATGCACTGATGCAGCTGGCCTGCTGCCTCAGGCTGGACCCCAGGAAACCCTCCCAACCCTAACTGTAGCAGGGACTGCCTGAAGCCCAAGCCTGTGAGGCCACCGGGTAAATGGCCTGGTACAGAGTCAATCAGACCCAAAACAGATAGATCAAGGAACATATAAATTGTCCAGGGTGGGGCACAGTAGTGACACATACCTCTCCCTACCCCCCCTTCATCCTTACCCTCCTCCCCCAGCCAGGTAGATTGAAGTCAATCAGCCCCCACCCCCACCCCAGCAGCCTGCCTCCATCGCCCTGGCAACCCAGCAGCAGGACCAGAGCAAGCAAGAGTACCTTTCGGGCTGTTGGTGCCTGTCTCATCATTGCAGAAAACCACAGAAAGCAAGAAGAGGAAAGAGAGGGAGGGACAGAGGAGGGCAGACAAACACAGGGAGGAAAGACAGACGAAGGGAGGGAGGGAAAGGCGGCGGAGACAGGAGATTAGTGCATCAAATCCCAACAATGCAGCCTTAGCTTCCGGGCCGGCAAAAGGCGGCTGCGGCGACACAGGCCCTGGTAGGTGCACAGCAGGACAGCGGGCAATTGCGAGCTCCAGCAGGCTCCGGAGCCTTGCGTGGCCCGGGTCGTCAGCTTAAGCTGATGGCAGTCTCAGCGGCCGCAGCAGCAGCAGCTCCACCTGACGTCATGCACCCACCCTCCTTAGCTCCATGGGGGTGGAGCTACCAGTCCTAGGTCACCTAGCAACCACCCAGAACCGGATGGCTCCTCCTTCTCCTGATGGAACTAAGTCCTGCGCAAAGCTGCCCTTCCTCCCTGTCCCATCACCACGCTCTGGCACGACGCTCCTCTTCTCCTCTACCTCCAAGACCTTGCTCCAAAAAGCCGGGCCAGAGGCCATTGCAGAAATGGCCAGGGAATTTGCGGACAGGGACAGAGGGCCTGCCGGCTCCAAGAATCTATCTCATAGTTATACTCTGGCCCCTGAAAACCCCACCACGTCCACTTCTCCTGCACACACTAGTGAAAACCTTAGGCTTCTTATTAGGAACACATCGAAATCCTCCAGCACCCAGCTCCAGCTCTGAAGAGCACACAGTGATTAGGGAACCTTGGGACATGATAGCGGCACCCGCAACAGCTATAATGACAGTGCTGGGCTCTTCTCTCGCCTCTCCAAACTGGAGAGATGAAAGCCTGTGTCTAAAGGGCTTCCTAGAAAGGGTAGGTATTTTTTGAGACACTTATATTCTCTCCTGACTCCCTCTCAAAACACCGGTTTGGGGGAGCTAATGGGTCAGAGGTTAAGAACCTTGGCTGCTTTTATAGACAACTCTTTCAATTCCAAGCACCCACGTGGTGACTCACAACCATCTTGTAACTCCAGTACTGGAGCAATCAATCCATCACCCTTCTCTGGCCTCCATAGGCACGGTTCAGATATAGTATACTAACATACATTCAAACAAAACACTCACACACATAAACACACATACACTGGGTTTTGCTCTGGACCTAGCTGTTCTGTGTGGGATGACAGGAGGAACCCCAGCTAAATGATCTGCTTGAACTGAACCATCAGGGTGTAAGACGGGAGAGAGCAGGGAACATTTTTTAGCAAAAGCAGTTGAGGCTGGGCTGTCACATTTCACGAGGACAGGAGCTCATGTCAGCCTGCAGCCAGGACTCTTCCAGTCTCACACTGCAGTTTCATGCTCTTCTCTACTGAGGGACATGAGGTGAAACCAGAGCACCAACCACAACTCAATACTCGAGGGATGAAGCCTGTGGTGGAATGTGTCCCGCTTCCTCTGCAACAGTATCTCCCTGAGAATCCCAGTCCTCCCTGGACCCAGGACAGGGTCAAAACCAATTCCTAGCATGTGGCTTCTACCACAGTAAGTCTTCCAAGTTTTTTCAGTGCCCACAAGGAGCTGAAAGGCTGTATCCTTCCCCCCTCCCACGGTCCCAATCCATGCAACATCAGGAAGGCCTGAGACAGGCTGGCAACAAAGGGCTCACAGTACTGCATACATGGCTAAGACAGGCACATGCGGGGAAAAGAACTTGTGCAGAGGCCCAAGGCAAGGGTGGTGTGAGGAAGTGGTCATGGCAGCAATTTAAGTGTTTGAAGTCCATGGAGAGGAGCTGGACATGAGGGTGCCCATCTGTAATCCCAGCACTAAGAAGGCTGAGGCAAGAAGATTGCCACAGGTTCTAGACTAGCCTGGTTTACATAGTGAATTCCAGACTAGCCTGAGCTACAAAGTGAGACCCTTTCAAAAGACCTAAAGAAAAGTCTGTGGAAGAGAGGGGGTGGAACAGGCAAGACCCTGGGGGAGGGGGAGTGTGTCTCCCCAGGCACACACTGGTTGAGGGGGGCAGTGAAAGCCACTGGGCACAGTAAGGTGGGCATCTACAGCAGCCCTGACTCAAGGGCAGGCAGGCAGCGTTCTGACCCCCTCCGTACACAACCATCCTACCACACTTTCCTCAGCTCCAGTCCTCCAGGATGCCCTCCCTCCACCCCAAGCCTGGCTTAGTGGGAAATAAAGTGGCTGCAGCTGTGATTTACTGTCAAGTGCCTGGAGTCTCTAACTGGGGGTCTAGAGCATGGAACAACTCTAGTGAGTGCTGCTCTGGCCTGGTCCCTGAACCTGACCGTCTTGTTTTCCTCCAAGTGCTTTGGAAAACAAACTGCCATTTCCTCTGGCCATCCCAGCCCCATAGGTACACACACATGCATGCAGCGGTTGGGATGGGGGGCATGCAAGAGAGTGGAGGAGCTCACAGCCTGACCACCTGCCCGCCCTCCCGCCCGCCCGCCCAGACACAAACAGTAAACACACCACCTTCTTAGGCTTCAGTCCCCGCTGCGTGAATAGCGGAAAGGTCAGAGTTAGAGAACGAACTGTCTGGCCTGACAGACGTCCTGTGTGTAAGTGTTAATATCAACTCAAATGAACACACCAGGAGAGTTAGGTAAGCATGAGCCCTGGGCAAAGAAGGGTCCCTCAAGGAACAGTTTCTAGGATATTCACCTCCTGGCCCAGAAAAGTTGGAGGCTTACCTCCCAGCCCTCTGCAGAAGAGGCAAAGGGAGCTGGACCATCTGTATACATCTTATACTTGTGAACAAAAGAGCTGCTTCTCCCTCCACACCCCACCTTACCCTGCCCTAACACCCTCCGGTCTTGGCATCTTTGGACACCAGAGGTAGGAAGCTGGCTACACTCCTGGATTTAGGCCTGTCCTTCCAATCCCCCTCAGCTTAACCCCAAACCTCTAGACTCTAATACTTTTTCTACCTCCTTTATTCTAGTCCTAATGTAGCAATGCATCCCCAGAAAGGGTCCTTCCTGGGGAAGTTAGGCGACTACAAGTCTAACTCAGTCCAGACCAGCTATGGCTGCTAGCTGCCCAGCCCCCGGGCCTTCCTCCCCCCTCCCTCTCTGTGCTCCTCCCTTACACTGCCAAACCACTCACCAGTTTGCTGGTCTTTGCAGCTGCATCAGCTCCCTCTGTAGAAAACAAACAACAACAAAATACATTTATACAGAGTGGGATGGGAAGGACAGAAGGAAATAGAGCAGAAACCCTGTTATTAGAAGGGTGGGAAACTCGGATGTGAGGATGCAACGTCAGTGTGTAACTAGTACCTCTCTTGAGGACCTTTGAAGCAGAAGAATCAGGAGTCTCTGGGGAAGTAGTATCTGCTCCATCTTCAAATACTTGGATCTGAGGCCAAAGAACATACTCAATGCAGTCAGATCAAGAATGCCTACAACACGGTCCCTCCTGAGCTCCCGAGCAAGGTGGGGTACAGAGTACCTCCCTTAGGCTGAATCTTGCCTTTCTCCCAACCACAGCCTCTCATGCCACTTAGGAAAAAGGACACACTAGCAGCACAAGCAACAGATATTTGTACAAGTGCGTACACACTCACACACAGAGGTGCTGAGCACACAGAGGCAACACACACACAGACACACACACAGGCACCACGAGCACACACAGGCTTGCACCATGACTGACCTGGGATTGGCGTACAAAGATGCCATGGCCTTCATCACATGTGAAATACTTTCTTCCCTGGACGGTGCCATCGTTCTTGCCTTTTGCTTCATCCAGGATCACACCCACCCATTTGCCAGTGGCAAAGAGTGTGGCTCCAACATAGGCCACAGTGCCACGGTGGCCCTTCCCAATCACCTCCACGCGGGAGCCCACCCGCAGGGGCCGGGCGCTTGCCTCCGTACTCATCCTGCTGCCACTCGGTGTCTAGAAGAAAGACATATGCCAACATGGTCAGTCAGAGGCTCTCAACAGGATCCTGGACTGAGAAACCACAAGTCATGTCTTTAAACTCCATTCTCAGGGCGAATGTTCATTCTCCACAAACTCCCCTCTGGAAAACATCAGTGACATGTCCAGAACTTCCCCAAAGCCAGGTAGAGTGGCAAACACCTAGGATTTCAATACCCACCTATGAGTTTGAGGCCAACTTGGGCTATATATAGCAGTAAGTTAAAGGCCAGCCTGGGCAACATAATGAGATCTTGTTTTAAAAAAAATGTTTGTAAAAAATAATAATAAACAATAAATAAAATAAAGTGGGGAAATTGTAAAAACTAATAAAGAATAAATAACATAAAATGGGAAAATTGTTTGTAAAAATAATAAACAATAAATAAAATAAAATGGGAAAAAATTGTTCGTAAGAAAGAAATCTTTAAAAACCTTGTTTTGATAACTCACACATGGGATTCTAGCACTTGGGAAATTTAGACAGGATTACCATGAGCTTGAGGCCAGCCTGGGCTACGTGGTGAGCTCCAGTCTGGCCTACAATAAGATGAACTTCTAGGGGAAAAAAATGTCCAAAAAATGAACAATAAGAACAATCCTTTTTTTGTTGTTTGTTTTTTAGAGACTGGGTTTCACTGTTAGCCCTGGCTGTCTTGAAATTAACTCTGTAGACTAGGCTGACCTCAAATTTGGAGATCTGCTTGTCTCTGCCTCCCAAGTGCTAGAATCAAAGGTGTGTGCCACCACCACCCAATAATAACAACAATCTTTAAAAAAAAACTCTAAAATTCTCTAGACTTTCCTGGATTTTTTTAAGAATTTATATTTCAACTGTATAATGAATTGGACTTTACTGGCAGATCTTTGAACATCACCGTACGGCTGCTCTAGGGTGTACTGCCCCCAGGAAAGGACTTAAGAACAAGCAAACAACTCAGTTCAGACCAGGCTCCCCACAGCTCTGTCCCAGGAGCCAGAGCTGAGAAAGCTAGCAGCTCAGTGGTGGCCCTCTCCACTGTCCTCTGTCTTCCTGGGATTCAAATGCCTTTCTCCAGCTCTTCCACCCCACTCTCACCCTCCTGCTCCTTTTCTTCTTCTTCCCCTTTGTGTGTGTGTGTGTGTGTGTGTATGTGTGTGTGTGTGTGTGTGTGTATATATATATATATATGTATATATATATATATGCCTTTTAAAATTCTTGTTACTGTTCTTTTGAGACAGAATCACAGTACTACCCTAGGCTGGTCTGGAACTCACAGTCCTCCTGCCTCCAGCCCCTGAATGCTGGGCTCACAGGCATGCATCAGTGGTCCACCTAGACTTCTCAGAGGGATAGAACTGCACTTCTTTTCAGGCCCAAAGCTACCATCGTGCTCTGCTGATATGAATCCTGTCAGCCCATCTCCATATCCGCCTGGCATTGCTGGACTGTTGACTACAGCCCATTTGCCACCTCCCTCCCCCTGGCCCATGCTCTACTGTTTGCTCTCCCTCAAGCTCTACAGGCCACGGTCTCACAAAAAGAAGAGCACAGATAAACAAAGTACCTCAAATCAGCCCCTCACTGTCCCCAAAGCCTGAGCGAGCACAGGTACAAACAAAAACCCTGTCCTTGGGTTGTGCCCAGCTTCTTACGTATCCGTGATGATAGAATACATGAAATTAGGTCCCAAATCAGACCGTGATTTGGAAGAAAATCACACCTAAGCCATTTTTAGCAGTAGCTGTTCCATGAACCAGAGAGATTGCAGCAAATAAATCAGCCAAGAAAATGTGACCCCCTATGGGCCTAAAGACTCCAGGAGGGCCCTTCCTGATACCCCCAAACACACACACACACACACACACACACACACACACACCACAGTTAGCTTCAGAAAGGAGTCCTGCCAGAGCCTGGGAAGTCAAACCCTTCCCAGCTGTCATTCCCCAGCCCCTTTCCTTACAAAGCCCCACCAGGAAGGTAAGGACAGAGCTCCTAGGGATGTGAGGACCTCAAACCATACCAGGGACAATGAAGATCTCATGGGTCTGACAATAAAGGAAACTGCCAATGATATCAAGGCTGGACACAAACTCAGAAAAGACCCTCCCACACCTCCCAACACGCCTCTCAGAATCAGGTGGCTCTAACAGTGGACACAAATCTAATCTCACATAGGAGAGAGCAGAGGCGGACAGCAGGGCATCTGAAATGGGCCTCACAGCAAGACCTTCTGACCCACAGGCCAGCCAAAGGCAGACTGGACCCCTCAGAAATCCCTAGCCTCAGGACCAGCTGCAGTCAGAGGTCAAGTCTGGTTGGGTCCCAGTTAGGACCCAAGTGGGCGGGTGGGTGGGGTAGCCTGTCCAGCCTGCCACTGTCAGCGCCCTGAAGGCTCCTCAGAAGCCCAGTGTGTGAGCACCTCAGCTGAGAGCCAGCCTGCCTCCCCAGCCCCCACACGAGTGATGTCCACAGGCACCCGGCCTGTTCCAGCAGCCCTCCCGGGGCTATCCCATATTGACTGGGGCCACTTACCCGATTGTACATGTGCCTCTTGCTCTGGGCCATGTTGCTCACCCGGACTCTACCCCCTCCCCCAGCTAGGCAAAGACAGAGAAAAGGCAGAAACCTAGGCAGGAGGGGTCAGGGTGATGGGCCTGCATGGACCGGCTCAGAAGCCGTCAGCCACGGACCTCCCTCCATCCATGGGCCTCTCTCGGTAGAGGCAGGAGCAGTGATGGGGCTGAGGAGTGAGTCCCTTCTACTGCCCAAGGATTCCTGAACCCAGAGACACTGAGCCCCGCTTGCCAGCTGATGAGTCTCACTCTGCGCTAGTGCTGCTTGCTCTAGACTGTCAGGAAGCGTGCCGGCCTCTGGGTCCTAGTGCTCTCCTCCTTCACCCAAACCCAGAGATGGGTCGGCCAGAGATCCTTAGCACCCTCAGCCCCAGGAGTGCAGGGCTCTGGAGCCCTGACACTTCTTCCCCACTTGTACCTCTGTACCCCTCACTATCACCACCCCCAGCCCCAGACAGTGAGACTTCAGCTGGTCCCCAAGCATCAAGTGCCACTTCAAAATGATCAACTGCTTACAGCCTTCACAAGGACTCTCCCTTCTGTTGCTTTTCTGTGTCACCCTACCAAAGAGATAGCTGGACTCAGGTCCAAATCCACATGACTAGGGTCTCAATTTCTATCTTATACTGGGCCAGATAAACAGTACAGAGGGTCAGGAATAGAAGCATGCTCACCCAGAGAAAGCCGTATCCCAGCCTTACAACGACAGAGGTCCCATAGTCACTATTTCTCTCCTCTGCTTGTTGTCAGGCTCTGATCCCTAAGATATCACATTCAAATGGAGTATTCAAGGCAGTTTCCAAAAGCGATGCACCTCCCTGTTCCCTTGGGCCAAGCCCACTCTCCTAGGCCCTCACCTCTTGTATCCTTGGGCTCGTCTTCTAACATCAGACTCAACAAGCTGACTTAGTCTTCATACTTCTATACTTCACAAAATTCCTTAGCTATGCTATATTACCTTCATAATTTAAAAACAAATGGTGTTGATCTAATAAAACTACTTATTCTTGTGAGAGGTTTCCACATGGCTATCCCATTTATTATGCACGGGTCAATGACTAGGGCCTTACTCTTTAAGCAAAGTTGGCCTGGGTCCCCTGGCTGTAATGTGGACCTAGATCCCCAAACATACTTGTCTTCCTTCACTGACAAGACTGCAATTTCAGTCACTCTGCACACTTGCCTAACACAGGATGATGCCACAAAGCAGTTCTGTAAAAAGGTGATGACCACCTGTCAAACGCCATAATGAAGCCAGTCACTTTATATACTAGGTTAACTTCTTAACAAAACATTCTCTGTATCTTCACTTCTGCCCAGAAGCACCGGGACCCACCACTCTGCTTCCCTGCAGTCTCCAGGTTGCTCTCCCTTCCATACCCACCACTGCACAGGGGGCAGGGCCACCCCCGCCCAGACAATCACACTAAACCTACTCAGTATCTGTAATCTACAGAACACATTTCAAAACACCACTTTAGGGCTCAGCAGATTGCTCAGTGGGTAGAACAGAAACTGGAGCTAAAGAGATGGCTCAGCAATTAAGAGCACTGGCTACTTTTATAGAAAACATAGGTTTATCCCAGTATCCACCCAGAGGTTCACACCTGTCTTTAATTTCAGTCCTAGGAGATCTAATACCCTTTTCTGACCTCCAAGGGCATGGCACACACGATACACAGACATACATGCAGGCAAAACACCCATACAACATAAAATAGAAATTAAAAAAAACATTTAGGACAGGGGTTGGAGAGATGCCTCAGTGGCTAAAGGGTCTTGTTCTTCTTGCTGAGGACCTGAGCTTACCCTGGTACCATGGTTACCAGCAGCCATGCTGTGCTACATGTAACTCCAGCTCAAGATAAGATGCCTTTGGCTGCTGCAGAAACCTCTACTTATGTACACACACACACACACACACACACACACACACTTTAAAATAAAATAAATCCTTTAAAAAAAATAAAAATAAGGACTAGAGAGATAGCTAAGCTGTTAAAAACATGTCCAGCTCTTACTGAGAACCTGGGTTCCCAGCACCCACATCAGGTGGCTCTGGGGAATCTGACTCCTCCAACCTCCCCATGCACACTGTATACATGCCCACACACAATGACACAGCCATACACATAATGAAAAACAAATCTTTAAATTTGCCAATAAATGAATACACACACACACACGTCTGCTTAAATAACATTTATGACAGGATCTATATTGTAAATATAAATGCTCAAGTATGAACTAGCTATGAACACCATCATCACCATGCTGGGCTATATCACAGTAATCCAGAGAGGCCAGGGATGATCCAGACAAGGAAACTGAGGCTTGAGATCCGCTTTCCCTCAAGTTACACAGCAGAGCACAAACCTGCTCCAGAACTCTTGGTACTTCCCACTACCCCTCACTGTTCCACATTTACCTCCACGCTTCCAAGGCTGAGCTCTAAACTGCGCTACTTTCAAAATACCAAAAGAACAGAACCTGCAATCCCAGCACTCAGAAGGCAGTAGGAAGATTGTGAGTTCTAGGCCCACCAGGACAACAGAGGAGAACACAGATGTAAGAACAGCCTCACTGTCCTCTGGGCACGTGACACATGAATCTACAGTCCTCCTTGAGAGCTGTTTATTCTACCGAATGGGAATACTGGACACATCTGTTTAGTATTATCAGACTCAAGGAAGAGGAAGCACATCTAGGAGTATAAAACTATACAATTCCAAAGAAGTGCTACCTGGTAGGATACTACACATACACTCTATAGACAATACATACTACCCAGGAGAGAGGCGAGTGAGTCATGGAACTCTTGGTCTGTTTGGGGGCTACACAGAAGCCCTCTAAGTTATGAGCACACGATGGACAGGGATATAAGGTATCTTCTTGGGTTCTTCTGTCAAATTCTAAAGTCTTCTGCAGGAAAGCCCACAAGCTCTCAGTGCAGGTAGTCAGGTACTTAATAAATACGCTGAAGTACATGAGGAATCGAGAGGGGTAGGCAGGAAGTTTAATATCAGGCAGGGACAGATGACAACAGCCAGTAGGCCTTGCTCCTGAGCTGTGGAGAGGCATAGTGAGACTGATTTAGGAAGGTCAAACATGAAGGGTAGAGTAGACACAGGAGCAACCTGCAAGGAAAGGCAGGATTACAGCAAAGAACATGCTGCAGGATGAGAAAAGAGGTGGAAGCAGAGACAGAGATAGACAGAGACAGAGACAGAGAGACGGCCAAAGGAATCTGAGGAGGCCCTGTGACAGATGCAATGCTAGGAAAGACAGCAGGCTGGCATGGGCTCCACAGACGGCCCTGGACGAAGCTCTGTTCTCATATTTCCTCACCTGCATGACTCTGGGCAAGATGTTTAACTTACTGAACCATGGTAACACAATCCACACAAAAAGCCATTCTCTATCTCACATGGATGTTACAGAGAGTAAGGAAAACCAGCCAGGAGCTGGAGTCGAGGAGTCAAGCCATCCTCGACTTGGAGTACACAGAGACTATCTCATAACATCACGCCCGACCCCTAGAAGGTGTTATGATTTAAACAAAGGATCTGTAACAATGCCTGACACAAATGCCTGACCTGTACCTGTGCCCAGTCAGGTACAGGTGCCTGTGTGTGTATTCACACATCAGTGATGACCTGCTCACAGCCAAAACTCCAAAGCTGCAATAAATGAATGGAGTTAGCACATGAAGGGCTAGACAGGTGGCTCCGTGGCTAAGGATGTTTGCTGCTATCAATGAGGACCTGAGTTGGTTCCAAAACTAAGGCTCACAACCACCCATAACTCCAACTGCAGGAGAGCTGACTCTTCTGCCTCCTTAGACACTCCCCCCTCCCACCATGTACACACAAACACACACACACACACACACACACACACAAATAAATAATATTTAAAGAATAACATGCAAAACAAAATTAGCAAATGAATAAATAAACTGTGAAATTTTAGGTGTGAGTAATAATACCAGGACGGAGGCTAGAGAGAGAGAGTGAAGAGTCTGCCACATCTGTGTGAGGACAAGCATCTGCAGCCCCATCCCTATGGAGATTTGGGAAGCAGAAATTCTCAAGAGACCCTGTCCCAAACAAGGTGTAAAGCAAGGACAAAAACACAAGGTTTCCTTTGATCTCCACAAGTATGCTGTGGCAGATGTGTGCCTGCACTGATACACACAAATGTGCACGAGTACACACATACGTACATACACACACACACATTGTGTACACAAAAAAGCATTTCTTAAAAAAAAAAAAAAAAAAAAAGAATGAGGATCCAAATGTTAACAGAATACAGAAGGGGAAATTGGGGGTTGTTCTTTGGGCCTTTTCTGGGGCAAATTTAACTGTGCACACTAAAATGTGTTTCGTCACCTGTCTCCCATGTGGACCTGTGGAATTAAGGAATGAGGAGAAAGGAGGCAGGACTGTAAAAGACAAAGTGAAGGAACCATTCAGTCACTGCCACAATACTTGTGCCCTACCTAAGACACAGCTTCACAGTGGTTAAACACAGGGTTGGGGAGGAACTTAGTAAGGGTATGTGTAATCTCTATTATCTTGAGCATAAGTGTGTGTACATGCGTGTGCATGTGCGTGTGTTGCTGCAAACTGAACTTGCATGTTAAGCAAGCACTATACACAATTAGCCCTTTTAAAAAACTTTAAAAAAAAACTTTTCATTTCTTTATTTGTGGGCATTTTTGGAGGAATGTGGAGGCGATCGATCAGTTTCAGGTTTCTTTCTCAGTTACTCTCCAAACTCTCACTGAACCTGGAGGCTGCCAATTCTAGCTAGACAAACTAGCCAGCAGGCCCAGGGCTCCTCCTGTCTCCCTGTCTAGTACTTGGATTGCAGGTGTGCACTCATGTGCCTTGTTCTGTCACGTGGGTATTGGAGATCCCACCTAGGTAGGTAGCCATACACGCATGATAAGCATCCTCCAGGTCTTCTACTATTCATTTTGAGACAAAAATCTTAAAACTTATAATCTTCCTACCTCAATCTCTCAAGCAGCTAGAACTACAAACCTGAGCCGCCAGGCCAGTTGTTCAATGTTATTCCTTATACATAAATATACTAGTTATTCCAAAATAAAATATTTTAAGCAGTGTAGGTTCACTAGAACACTTGCCTAGCATGTGACAGCCCCAGGTCCCATGCCCAATCCTGTCAAGAAAGGTTTATAATATTGCCAATAAAAACAAGAAAAGGGTCTGGGTGATCAGTAGTTAGTGCTTGGTGAATAGGCATGAGGACCTGAGCTCAGAACCCCAGAACCCACGGAAAACCTGAGCATGGCTGTGCACTTCTGTAAAACAGTGTTGAAGGTGAAGGCAGACAGATCTGGAGCTTGCTGGGCAGCCAACCTAACTGAAGATGGAGGGTATTCTGATTAAGGAGACATTCTGATGTCAGCCTCTGGAGCACGCGCACACACACACACACACACAATGATTAGTCAAATAAGACTGTATGACCTCCACCCATGAGTGATACTGAGCCTCTGAGTCTGACACAAGCCTAGCTAAAGCTATACTTTTGCCACAGCATTACTGGGCACCTGACAGTGTCCCATAGGACTCTTCACATTCCCTTAGCAGAGAAACAGTCCCTGGATTTCTAATCCATTCTCCTCCTCAACAATATTAAATACTGCTAAGCTATCTAGAGTAGCAGAAGGAGCACTCAGTATCAGGTAACTAAGTAAGTCTTGGAGAATTTTCAGGACAGGGACATACACAGACTGGAGGTGAGGTAAGGAGAGCAGGTGAGGATGAAAAGCCACTTTGCTCGTTCCTCCTGTCATTTCTACCTTGTCCCTACGGCACCTCAGTATCCCTCAATACTCAAATGCTTTTCCAGGGTCAGTTTCCAACTTTAATTCTGGGCTAACCCCACACTCTGCTCTCCAGCAGGGGCTGGTTTGACACGTGGGCAGTCTGACAACAGTGTCAAAGTGTCTCTGAAAGCATTAGCAAAGAAGAGCAAATGTGCACTCATGCCTCCCGGAGTCCAACAGAAAAAGGTCTGCTCCCTCAGTGGGGATGCTGACTGGAAACTCAAGTCAACCCAGCAATATGTCATGCATGGAGCTTTTGGTCCTGGTCCTACTCCAGTGCCTGTCTTACTGACCTTACAGAGATGGGAGAGCATCCTAAATGGACTTTCTTCACCTGCCCAGCTTATTATTCCCAGAAATGTCTGTATCATACTGCCAATCTGATGGAGTTCTTCCCACTCCCAAAGTCATACTCACTCCAGCAAGTACCCAGGGATTTCCAGGTCCACCTCTAAGATCCAGAAAAGAAGCCTGCAGCTACACAGCACCCTTCACTTATCCTGATAAAGGAACTTCCACAGCCCAAAACTGAAGAACAGCAGCCCTCTCACTACAGAGTCCCCCTTGTCTAGTTTCCAAGCAGCTTCCAGTTTAGCTCTGTCCTATGGATCAACCAGCAAGATCCTGGCACTAGGACCCAGCAGGAAGGGAGCACTGAGACTGCGCTCTACTGAGGTAGATGCACCATTTCACAACTTCAGCAAAAGCTAAGGCAGCCAACAAAGGCTCAGCCACCTCGGCTGTGCCTCTGTCGCTTGGCCAGCTCACCAGCCACTCCTCTGGAGCAGATTATGCCATCCTTTCTTTTTTAAAACCCACGTCATCACCGGATCATAATGGAAATCAATCTCCTCATACCACCATGCAAAGGCAAAGGCGTATCCATAGCAACCCCAAAAGGAAGGACACAGAGATGCTCCAGTGGCTGCAGCAAAAAGAGGTGAGTTTGTTTCTCCTCTATCCATGCATCTACCTCTGCTCGCCAGGGGCAGGCTCTGCCTGCAGATCTCACCCGCAACACCAAATGGGAAAACTCAAGGTGAGCTAAGAACCACCCTGTAACACAGGGGTTTACAACAGGGATGAGAACAAGGTTTTGCTTCTTGGTCACTGTCTCAGGTGACTGTCTCACCCTGTGATATCTGACAAATAGCCACCAGTCATTTATCTTTCTAGTCAAGATGCTGGGAAATCCCTCTAGCATTTCGGAATTCCTCTGTGGCAGCAACAGACCCCCCACCTCCCTGCCCACCAAATCTCTCCCTTCTCTGATGCCTTAGGAGAATGACTCCCATTTCTGTAGAGCTACTCACCAAACATGAATGCTAAGCCCAACAAAACCCTGTATGCCTCAACTTGCCTTTCAATAAAGCAGCAATATGCTCTTACAGGACTGCTGTGAAAACCACAGGGGGGCTTGGCAGTTCAAAGCTGGCATGGACTATATAGTGAGTTCCATGCTATATAGTGACACCTGTCTTTCTCTTTCTCTCTCTCTCTCTTTCTCTCTCTCTCTCTCTCTCTCTCTCTCTCTCTCTCTCTCTCTCACACACACACACACACACACACACACACACACACACACACCACGGAGTCTGGAAGCACTTAAAGCTGAGTAAAGCACTCATTAAAAGCCAGCCACTATCATTATGATGAAGATGAAGAGGCCTGTAACCCAGGACTCCGGCTCAGACAGGCTCCTCCACACTCCTGGGGCTTATCTAAGGCTTTCTCTTTACTCTGACCAACTGCTTCTAGCTTTTCTTACCATATCCAAGCATCTATCCTGATGGAGCTCACACTGGCTACCTACCCCGCAGCAAACAGCCTTGCAGAGAAAGGAAACTGAGCCTATTAGGTAAGAATTCCTTTGCATCCACCATGCCTCTTTCTTCTTAAATTCATCCCTCCCCCATTCCTCGGCACCTCTCACCTCCTCTTCTGAGGACCTTCACTTCAGCTGCACCCTCTGCTGGCTCTTACATCTTCCACAAAAGCCTACCCTGGCCTCTTCAATTCTAGGAATGACTACTTCTAGCTCTCACCCTGTCCTCCGCTGGCTACCACTGTATCTACCCTTCCACTGTCTGCAGCCCTCAGTCCCATCAAGTCCTGCACCTTCATACTGTTCCACTGAAGTTAGTCACATTTTCAAAGTGAAAGTGCCCTGGTAACCATGACCTCTTGATCCCCAACCTCCAGCTGCACTTGTCAAGCTCATCCTGTGTGGGTATCCTGAAGCAAATGAAGATGGGGGCTCCGTCCCTGGAAATGCTCTTGCTGACTTCCTGAGCAGCCTTGCTCACATGCACACCAACCCCTGACTTCTCTGTCTGTCCCTGCCTTCTGTAAGTGTGGCTGGAAGAATCCATCCCTCTTAACCAACCATCTTCTCCCACCAACCCACAGCAGGGACGATTCTGAAACTCAGACCCACATTTCTACCTGGCTGCTAGGCATCACAGACCACTCAAGTTCAACATGCCCCAAACACATCTGCACCTCCCCCTCAAAGACTTCCACATCTCCTCTATGATACTGACATCACAGTCTGCTCAAGTTATATAAGTGAGTCACCTTTAACAACCCCTCCTTATTTGAAGCAATTAGTCATTACCTGGGTTGATTCATCTGTCCTCTCCATCTGTGTTGGCCTAATTTCAGTTCAGTCTTAAAACATTTCTGTTATGGTAAGTCTCCCCATTACACCCATTTTAAGTCTCCCAGTATCCTGAGCTCAGATTCTACCCCTTCAGCTTCCTTCCATGGTCAGCTTCCCAAAATACAGTCACGCCATCCTGGTTTAAAGACTTCTGATGGGGGCCAGTAAGGTGGCTCAGTAGGTAAATCTGCCACCAATCTAACAACTTGAGTTTGATTGCCAGGACCAACATGGTAGGAAAGAACCAGCTCATATAAGTTGTCTGTCACACACACACACACACACACACACACACACACGTAAAACATATAATAAAATTTTTTTTATTAACTTCACTGGGAACAACAATAACCTCTCCTTTGATGCCAAAGTTCTCCCATGCTGGCCGCTTGGATCTACTTCAAGCCCTTTGCCCTGCAAATATAAAAGGGTATCACCAGAACCCCACTTCATCCATTACTACTTAGCTCAATAGTCACCACTTTCCTGAAATCCCCCAATTTCTCTCTGTAGAGCCTGTTATTTCCTTTCTGCTCTTGTATAGACACCTTGGACAAAGTTTTGTTACAGCACCACACTTTACTGAAAATACTACCTACCATCTCCTGTCCAACCTTCCCCTAGGACAGAGAGCTTCACCCCAAAGTGTCTAAGCACTGAGCACAATGCCTTGCCCAGAGAGCACATAATATTCAAAAGTTATTGTGCCAGAGAGCCTCTAGGCATAAGACCAGGGCCAGGTCAGAGGAATGACTCCATCCTTATAGCCCATAAGAGTGGTTAAGACAGTGCTTGCTGTGCAACTGCAAAGGCTGGAGTTTCGGCTCTAGCACCCACTAGCAAGCTCCTGCACTGTGAGAGGTGAAGACAGTACTGTGGGCATTTGCTGGCTGCTTCAAAAAGCCCCATAGTGAGACTCTGTCTCAAACAAACAAACAAAACAAAACAAACAAAACAAAGGAGTATGTCAGAGTGTTAGAGAATGATACCTTCTTTGTCCTCCAGAGACACGCACAGAGACATACACCCAGACACATACGTGCAGATATCACATTGCATTCACACATACCAAAAAACAAACCGGCTGGAGAGATGGCTCAGCGGTTAAGAGCACTGACTGCTCTTCCAAAGGTCCTGAGTTCAATTCCTAGCACCCACATGGTGGCTCACAACCATCTGTGATGAAATCTGATGCCCTCTTCTGGTGTGTCTGAAGACAGCTACAGTGTACTCATACAAATAAAATAAATAAATCTTTAAAAAACAAACAAAAAACACCACAGGGTGGGGGAAGTACACATGTGCACACATACACACACACACACACGAAGTGCATGAAGCGCTTTCAGATAGACACCTAAACTCATACTAAACTCATATGTAAAGGAACCACAGAGCACAGAGCACAGACAGGATCTAAGTAAAATGCAGATCTTCTGAGAAGGAATGTTCTTCAAAAGGCTCTGAGGGCACCCAGGCCCCACTCTCTGCTGCAGTAAAGCCCCTGTAAGATAAGATGGGGCAGAAAAAGGTCAGGATGCACACCTCAACTATACCACTGAACACTCACACACACATACATACATATACACAAACACACACACACCAATAAGCCAAAGCCAGAATCCCAAGATGGCAAGGTCCCTAAGATACACTTGCATCAGGCAGTCTCTTACCTTGTCCTGGTCCATGGACACACACTCTGATTAGCAAAGATATAGATCACTGGATTGATAGACCACCCACTTCCAGAACTAACTGCTGCCTGGGTGACAGGGACACCAAGAACTCAGTTTCCATCTCCCCTGATACGCAGACATCTGACATTACCTTCATAAGTACTTAGCCACAGCAACTCCGATCTTTTCTAACCTCCACCTCCAGGCACCCTCTCCCACTGGTGGGCTGTACAGAGCCTAGAGGCGGCTGGTGATGCTCTTGTGATTATCCCAGCCCCTTTGACTCCTTCCGTTCGGTGTTTTCTCCTCTGTACCCTCACGTCCAGCCCGGCTTCACTCCGTACCCACACCCTTCCTTTCTCCATTCTTCCTTTCTGCCATTCCATAGCTTTGAAGATTAGAGCAAATCATTTCTCCTTTTTTGTGCTTCTTCATCTGCTGCTCGGCCTACCTTACAGGAAATTACATCAAGTGAGATCATACCTCAAAAAGCTCTGCGATCACAGAGTTAAACATAAAGTCAGGCGTTACTGTCCTCACCAGTCTAAATCCTCTATTGCACACGAACCCCTGGCCTCTCTCCCCCCTCACTTCCCACCGCTTTTTACAGCACAGTAAGATGAATATTTCTCAAACACCACTGTGT
>NW_021604591.1:3740938-3745119 GCF_004785775.1 Grammomys surdaster
CTCCGTCACCCTCACTGTGTTCCCGTGCCCCTCCGTCACCCTCACTGCCATTGTCTAACAGTCCTAGGTTTGGTGTGTGCAGTCTTGTCTCTGTCCTTCTGTGGTTGCTCCCTGTGCTTTCTTGTACACCACGCCCGACCTTCAAAGTCCAGCTAAAGCTCCACTAGATACAAACAGAGACAGATTTAAGAATGGATTTTCTTAAATGTGATGAAAGAATTAAGCACCAATTCAGTTTGAAGAAAAAAGCTGGGACTATCTGTCATCTGATGCTGTGAGAGTCAATGGTTTCCCTCAGTTTCCTTCAGTGTTTTTGAGGCAGGGCCTCTGTAGCTGGGGCTGGCTTGAAACTCACTATGTAGCCCAGACTGTCCCCAAACTCAAAGAAATCTTCCTGTATTTGCCACTCAGGGCTATGACTATAAACAGATATCACAAGCATGCTTAAAAGCCAGCTTTCTGTTTTATTTTTGTTTAGGTAGCCGTGGCTGCCCTGGAGTTCAATATGTAGAGTAAGCTGACCTCAAACTCACAGAGGTCTGCCCACTTCTGCCTCCTGAGTGCTGCACCTGGTAAGAGTTAACTTGTTTTGTTTATGTTTTTGAGACAGAGTCTCTCCGTGTAGCCTGAGTTGTCCTGGAACTCACAGAGATTCAGTTACCTCTGCCTCCCAAGTGTTGGGATTAAAGTTGAATACTACAAAACTGGGCTCAGTCCTGGTAGTTCTCACCTTTAATCCCAGCACTCGGGAGGCAGAAGCTGTCAGATCTCTGAGTTTAAGGCTACCTGGTCTACAGAGTGAGTTCTAGGACAGCCAGGGCTACACAGAAAAACACTGTCTCAAAAAACAAAGACAACACCAAGTTGAGTGTCAGCACACCTGCAAAGAGTCATCTTTTCTTTGGTTTAACTCTAAGAGATAGCCTAGACAAGGTTGGACGCCACAGGATGGCTTATGGCAAGAATCCTAGCAACTGGCATGTCCAGGAGAAGCAGGCACTGATGGCCAGTTGTAGCTACACAGGAAGTTTGAGGCCAGCCATTATCGCATAAGACCCAATCTCAAAGTGTGTGTGTGGGGGGGGGCAGAGTAGGGAGAGAGACATATCTAGTTATTTTCCCATTATTAGAAATGTTCAAGCCAAATTGCAAAATCTGTCAAACTGACAGTATCATACATGGAAGTCAACTACAGCAAAGGTGACTGGGATTAGAAACTCAGAATGAAACAGAAGCGGCTGAGAGGTCTCACAGTCTCAACTCCTGGTTTAAGGGCTGGATAAAGTGACTAACCCAGGGCAGTAGTTTGTTCTTCATAGCAGATAGCAAAATGTGTCTGTCAACTAAGATCTTGTCCCTGAACCAGCATCACCTGGGAACCTGTTACAAATGTGTTCTAGATTAGAGCTGTATTTTCACCAAACTCTATTAAACACATACCTCCATTAAAGTAAAACCATCGGCACATACTGCCCCTCTACAGTGGTGGGTTTCTACTTCTGGAACTGCATTTCCAAACCTGCACCAAATGTTAAGCAGACACAACCAAAAACAGAGCAAACAAGCAAGCAAGTACGCAAGCAAACAAACAAAAATCGTCTACTTGGGGGAAATTATGCATATGTACCCTAGTTGGAGACTCTTGATTAATAAATACCTCAAGCATACTGAAAGTTCTGAAATAGTCTGTTGAGAAAACCTGAACCACAAACTTTCAAACATGCATGAATACAAAACACCTTTTACATAATAAAGTTAAGGAGCTGAAGAGCTGGTTCAGTGGTTAAGAACACGTACTGTTCTTACAGAGGACCTGAGTTCAGGTACTAGAACTACAACCGGCCATAACTCCAGCTGCAGGGACCTGACCTGACATCTCTGGCCTCTGTAGGGACCTACACACTCATACATATTTTCTTTTCTTTTTCTTTCTTTCTTTCTTCCTTTTTTTTTTGTTATCCTTATCTGCTTAAATACAGTGCAAATCAGGTTTTGGCAACACAGTAGGCTAAGAACGCCAATTTCTGACACAATTCTTCCATTCTCGGTACCTTAAGTACACCAGGGTACCAAGGGGTCAACAGCAGCTTGCAGCTCTCTGCGCTGCTGTAAATTTCAGTCTAAAGATCTGCCTCTTTGAAAACAGCAGTTTCGCATCTGTGTGCTTTAGCCCTTGTCCAGCCCACAGTGACGAGAGATGTATGTACAAGTAAGTCTACACAAGGATCATTTTGCAAGCCTAGTCGGACCCCAGGACAAGCCATACCCACACATCAAATGCATTTCCAGACCCCCACGTCTGAACCCTCTAGGATTTTTGCCTTCGTTTAATACAAATTCCTAACCACGTGTCCACAGAAAGCCTATGCTCAGTACGGTGTCAGGGCAAGCAGGGGGTCCGTCGCAAATCTGAAGAAGAGTGGGCAAGCCTGGGAGAAGCACTCAGCGGGGCCAGGCCCGCCCGCCCGCTGGGGTGCCGCCCACCCTCCGAGCCCACCAAGCCCGAATCCCGGGTCCCCGCCAGCTCCGCGCGAGCTACGGGGCAGCTCAGCAGACAGTTGGCGGGGTCGCCGCCCGCATACCTGCTGTCAGGGCTCCGCGCCCGGCTCGGCCCGCCGCCGCCCGCCGCCCGGGACTTGCCGCCCCGCCCCGCCCCGCCCCACGGACTGCCCGGCGCGCCGCCCGCTCCCGCAGCGATCCCCCAAAGCCCTCAGGTCCCAGGAAACTCTAGAGTTCTGTGAGCAGTCTCCTCATTCCTGCAGCCCCGCCCTAGCTGACAAGGTCTCGCCAAGCGGGACAGAGAAGACATCGATAAGGCACTGAGCTAGACACCTGCGGCAGGGTGCGTGCTTGTATGTATGCGCACGCGCACTACGCCTGGGAAGTCGATTAGGACCACGGTCGTGAGGCGGGGCGGGGTGAACGCCCTCTGCTGGCGGAGGATCCTGGGGAAGGATTGGGAATTTTGTTTTGATCTCAAAAAGTGACAGTTATGGACTGGAGATAGGGAAAGATAAAATGTCCATTCCTTTTCTTTCCCTCCTCGGCATTCCTCAGCTCCCACCCCCAGGAACTGAACTGGCTAGAACCAAGAGGTCAGCAGCATTGAGGTGCGTCTCTTCAGTGGAGGTGGTGTAGAAAGTTTCAAGAGTCTTTTTGTCTTCGGTGTCTCATTGCTAGCTCTTGAGAGTTAATTGGCTTGTTAAAACTAGCGACAACCCAGTACTAGACAGGCTGAGGCAGGAGGACTGCCCCAAGTTCTAGAGAAGTCTGAGGTACTAAGGTACCAAGTGTACAATGATTTCGGCAGGCACGAAGGATCAAGCAAATGAGCAACTCTGCAGGAGGAGGAGTTAGGATTTCACAGACCAGTTCCAATTCCACCTTCAGTTTACAAGCTGTGTGAAATCATGTGCTGGTAACAGTCTCTCAGTACCATTTCCTTATTTGTAAAATGACAATATCAGTGACAGGATCTAGAAAGAATGGACACCTCCTCTATTAGCTATCCTTTCACCCCCATTTCGTCTTCTAAATATTTCTAATTATCCTGAACATATAATGCATTCCTACCATTCAAAAATCAAACTGGAGCCCTTGAACTGGGTCAGCAGCTAAAGGTACTCACTATACAAGCCTGATAACTTGAGTTTGATTCCTGGAATCCACATGAAGATAGGAGAGAACTGACCAAATACACATACACACACCAGGCCACACATACACCACACATATCACACACACAAAACCACTGCATACACATATACACCATACACACAAGCTTCTAAATGAAATATAATAATAAAATTAATAAAGTATTTACTGAGCCAAACATGATGGCACATGCCTTTAATTCCAGCACTCTAAATGTAGGGCCAGGTGGTTCTCTGTAAGTTGAAGACCAGCCTGTTGTATGTAGCAAGTTCCAGGCCAGCCATGATTACAGAGTAAAACCCTGGGTCAATTTAAAAGGAGGAGGAGGGGAAGGAGAAAGAGGAAGAGGAGGAGGAAGAAGAGGTAGGAAGGAGAAGGAGAAGAAGAAGACAAAGAAGAAAACAAGAAGAAGAAGAGGAGGAGGAGGAGGAGGAGGAGAGAAAAGAGGAAGAGGAAGAAGAGGAGGAGGAGGAAGAAGAAAAGAAGAAGAAGAAGAAGAAGAAGAAGAAGAAGAAGAAGAAGAAGAA
>NW_021604591.1:3745129-3770696 GCF_004785775.1 Grammomys surdaster
AAGAAGAAGAAGAAGAAGAAGAAGAAGAAGAAGAAGAAGAAGAAGAAGAAGTTGTTGTTGTTCCTGCATGGTGGCACACATCTTTAATCTCAGAACTCAGGAGGCAGGCAGGTAGATCTTGGGGTTCGAGGCCAGCCTGTTCTATAGAGCTAGTTCCAGGGATATGCAGAGAAAGCTGACAGAAAGTACCACATCTCAAGCCCCCTAAAAAAGTATGCACTGAGAAGCCTCCCTTTAGCCCTTGTTCTACCCTAGTCTACCCTCCTTGCCTGCTACAGGTAGTTAGTGTCTTGGTCATCTGGTAGATGTTTTACTTAAATACAAGCTCTTATGAACACAGAGTTCTACTCCTGTCATCTCTTATACAATAGGTAGTATAGTATATAGACTTACACTCTACCTTTTTCCTTTATAGAATCTGTAAGATTTACCCATTTTATGTATATGAGTGTTTTGCTTACATGTATGATATGTCTGTGCACCAGGCACATGGAGAAGAAAGAAAAGGACTTAGGTTCCCCCCTGGAGCTAGAGTTGGGTGGAGATGGTTGTGAGCTGAGCCATGTGGGTGCTGGGAATTGAACTCAGGTCTTTTGAAAGAGCGGCCAGTAACTACTCTGCCATCAAATTCAAATGAAGTGGGCAAATCTTTTCTGGTTGTACAAGCCTGTATCTGGAACCCCAGAACTTGGGAGGTTTAGGGATCAGGAGTTCAAAACCATCCATGGCCTGATAGCCATCCTGCGCTACAAGAGAACATCTCTTGAAAAACAGAGATCCTCATTGGTGGTTGTACATAGTTATCAACTGGATTCCTCTGCTTTGTTTCTAGTTGTGTGCATGTGTGTTCATGTTTGTGGGTGCACACACCTGTGTATGTGCATTTGGAAGCCAGAAGTTCGCCTGGAGCCTCTTCCTCAGTCACTTTCCATATTTTATTTTATTTTTGAGACATGGTTTCTCACTGAACCTGGAGCTCACCAATTCTAGCTAGACTGGCTGGCCAAACTCTAAGGCTTGTCCCATCTCAGCTTCTCCAGAATGGGGAGTATAGGAGAAGGTTTGTACACAGGTCCTCAATGCTTTGCTTTACATAGCAAGTGCTCTACTGGCTGAGCCATCTTCCAGGCCCCATTTCTAGTCTTTTGTGGTTCACTATTGTGCAACCATGAGGGTACATAGAATGTTTCACATGTGACCATGTTTATGTGTATGTCTCAATTCCTTTAAATTTATTGGCTATGTATATGTGTTTTACCTAAGTCTGTATGAGACAATGTTTTTCTGTCACATGCAAAATTCTAGGTTCATTTTCCTGAACACAGGAGTAAAAAATCAAACATAAAAAGAAATAGATTTTTCAATCTAAGATGAACTAATGAAGCTCCTGGGGCTGGGAAAGTCGAGCGAATTCATGTGTGGATTCACTCTGTGCTTATAACCCCAGGTGTCACTTCCTCCCAGACTGAAAGGACCAAGTTCTCCCTGGGAGCCAGATCTGCCTTTTATCTTCTCTTTTAACGAGTGTTTGTGGGGGCAGAGGGAGGCAGAGAATGCTAAGGACTAGCCTTATCCCTAAGCCTTGTGTCCTAAGCCATGACACCTGCGTCCCCTGGAGTCTCGTTAAGGAAATAGAAAGCTTTGGAAGAAATGGCACCATCTCGCCAGTCAGTTCCTGAGGCAACGCGTTTATTTTGAGAAAGGTCCAATTCCCAGTGTGGAGGCTCAGGACCCAGAGTGGGGCACGGGCTTGGTGGGGAGCAGCCAGGCTTTGGGAGTCTCGTTCCTTAGCTGTTTCATAATCACCTGAGGCTTGGACACACCTGTCTGGATGGGTTGCTGCTCTGGCGCCTGGGGGGTGCCTTCTTCAGCCTCCTCCTGGATGGCATCAGGGTTGAGCAGCTCCTGAGTACCCCGGTTCCACATACTCACACCAGGAACCAGCTTCATGGTTTCTGAAATAACCATGGGCTTCCACAGCACCTGGGACGTAGCCTCGAGGACCTGGGGCGCCGCTAGGGGCCATCCAGAGTCCTCCGGGACGATGTCCTCCACAGGTTCCTGGCCCTGAGGAGGCACGCGAGTCCGGCCCGCCCACAGCTCTCCCAGCTGCTCCGCCTCCCTCTCCCAGCCACTTGGCCACTTAGCTAGGGGCCATAGTTTGGGGCTAGGGGTGCTGGCGACGTCGGGAGGGATTTGGTTTCTAGCGAGGAAGCGGAACCCGGGACTGAGGAATGGCAAGTTTGACCCGAAGGATGGTGAAGTTTGGGCCAAGTTTAAATTGGGATCCAGGCCCAAAGCACGGAATGTAGCACAACGCTGGAGAGGGAACCTTGGGGTAGAAACAAGGAGTTTGGGGTGCGCATGCGAGCCGAGGGCTTGGGACTCATATGCTGGGGTTCCGGCCCCAGCTTGGCTCTTCTGCAGACGCCCGCGATATATTTCCAAAGGGCGCACTTCGAGGTCTGGGATCAGGACCTCCGCCACCGGGCGCACCCAGTGGCGGGGCAGCCGCGCGGGATCCAGGCGCAACGTGGACGTCTTGTGGCTTGGCCGCACTTCCAAGCCTTCAGGCTGCAGGAACCGGGAGGGCTCTTCCCGGGCGAGCGCACTGAGGAGGGACACCGACCCTATCGATGGGCTGCGGAGCTGGCCCTTACTCTTCACGTTCAGCCGGTCCCCTGCCGCATCTAGCTGGGGCACGCAGAGGTAAAGATCCTCGAGCGACAGGTGTGAGCTGAAGGATGATCCCTTCCCCTCAAAGGACCGCAGATTGACTACTTGGGGCAGCTTCAGAGAAGATTGGGGGCTGTGGAGGCGTTCGACTTCCAGCGTAGGGTGTAAAGACTCCTTCGAGGACACAGTCAAGATATGGCTTCCCTGCCGGCCGTGGGGTACTTCTAAGGCATCCCCGGGCTCAGCTTCCTCAAACACCTCCAAGGTGGGCGTGGTTCGCGGGGTGACTCGGGGCTCCGCAGAAGGTTCTGAAGATTGTGTCGGCTCCTGGGACTCTCTCTCCAACCACGATGAACCTAAAAGGAACCGGTCCGGGTTCCCAGGTTCCTGGGGAAACACACAAGGGTAATGAGATGTTGGAAATGGAGGGAAAGGACCTCACTTCATGGTCCTGAGCGGCTCCAGAGGAGGCTTCTGTCGGAAAGAGGCTCAGGGCTTGGGCTTACTTCGCCGTGGAAGTGCTCCTCTACACCAACCGGCGCCGGTGCATGCAGTACAGGCACGGAGCCCTGGGCCCAGGCATCCGTGGTGCATGCCAGGGGCTCCTCATCCTCGCCCCACGTGGGGTCCTCAGCCACTGCAGATTCTCCCTCATCTCGGGCCAGGAAGCGCCACTCAGTGATCTGCAGCATGGCCTCTCGGGCCTGGCTAATGGTGAATGGGACGCACTGTGGAAGCGAGGGAGGGTCTCAGCCTTGCCTGGAGAGGCAGGGTAGAAGATAGGTCTGGAAGACCCAGATCTAGGCCCACCTGCTGGGTCAGATAGACTTTGAAGGCACACTCCATAACTCGAGTCACAAGGTCGGCCAAGATGTCACCCACTACGTCCTCGCCCTCCTCCAGGGACATAAACGCAATCCATTCTGCCTCATTGAGCCGCCCAGGCACGATGTCCACCTGCGGCACCGGCTGGGTGGGTGGCCGGGCTTTTTCTGCCTTGGATCGGGTCACCCCACGATCTCGCGCTTGCCTCTGTGGGAACGAAATGGGCACTCAGGACAGGAAACCGAGGGGTGGGATTGATGGGCTAAGGGCTAGAAAGACCCTTTCTCAAGATGTTTTCTAAGAAAGAAAAGGGATCAGGACAAGGAACCTTCAAGTCTGTGATGCGGCGGATGTACACTCTGTAGGTATACTCAATTTAATATTCGTAACAGCCCACTAAGCCCGCTTTAATGACAAGGAAACTGACACTTGACAGAAGTTAGCCACACACACACCCCAATCATGCTCAATTCACACATCTGTTCTTTGCCTTTCTGCAGTGTTCAAGTTCTTGGGAGTTCCAGGGGTCACCGGGTCTTAGTTTCCTCTGCTTTTGTTTCATTTTGCTTTGACCAATCTTGTTGTGTAGCTCTGGTTGGCTCAGAACTTGCTATGTAGACTAGGCTTATCTCAAAAGTGCAGCAATTCTCCTCCTGCCTCTGACTCTCAGATTCTAGGATTACAGGAATGGATCAGGACACCAAGGCCTCTCCATTTTTGTTATTCGTTGCCTTTTGTGGGTGTATATATTGTAGTCCTGAAGAGTGAACCTAGGACACTGCATACTCAGTCACTGACCTAAATCCCTTGACCTCTTTTTACTCCCCCACTCTCTCCAGACAGGGTTCCTATTTGTATCCTTGGCTGTCCTGAAACACAGTGTAGACCAGGCTGGCCTCAAACTTAAGCTCCACCTGCCTCTGCCTCCGAAGTGCTGAGATTAAAGGCCTGTACGATTACCACTCAGCCTTTCTACTTTTTGTTTGTTTGAGACAGAGTATTTCTGTGTAGTCTTGGCTGTCTTGGAACTAACTCACTCTGTAGACCAAGCTGGCCTCGAACTCAAAGATCTACCTGCCCCTGCCTCCCAAGTTGGATTAAAGGCATGTGCTGCTACCCCTGGCTCTCCTTTTACTTTTTATTTTGAGATCTCCCAAAGTTGCCAAGACTGGTCTTGAACCCACTCTGTAGTCCAAGCTGATCTTGAAATTAACTTGTGATCCTCTTTTTTTTTTTTTTAAAAAAAAAAAAAAAGAATTATTTATTTATTATGTATACAGTGTCTGCCTGCATGTATGCTCACAGGCCAGAGGAGGGCAGCAGATCTTATTATAGATGTTTATGAGCCACCATGTGGTTGCCAGCACTTGAACTCAGGACCTCTGGAAGTGCAACCAATGCTGTTAACCTCTGAGCTATCTTTTCAGCCCTCCTCCCCCCTTTTTTATTGAAAATTTATACAATATATATATTTTGGTTTTTCGAGACAGGGTTTCTCTGTGTAGTCCTGGCTGTCCTGGAACTCACTCTGTAGACCAGGCTGGCCTCGAACTCAGAAATCTGCCTCCCTCTGCCTCCCAAGTGCTGGGATTAAAGGCGTGTGCCACCACCGCCTGGCTATACAATATATATATATATATTCTGATCACAGTTTTCCTTCCTCCATCTCTCAGATCCTCTCTACCTCCCCACTCATCCAACTCCAGGCCTTCTTTCTCTCTTCCTCTTTAGAAAACAAACCAGCATTTAACAAACAAACAGACAGACATAAACAGTGAAAAAGCACAAGAAACACATACAAAACAAAGAAAAACCATAAAAACACAAAATCAGAAACCATAATATGCAAGCAAAAGATGAGAAAGATTTTTAAAAATGCCCAAACAAAACCATATGACTCAAAAAAAATCTACCAAAGCACCACTGAGTTCATGTGCTGGCCATCCACTTCTGGCACAGGGAACTACCCTTGAGTGTGGTTTCCCCAGTACAGTCCATTGGGAAAACTGATTTTTCCTTTGTCAAGTGGTTGTCAGTTGGAAATAGCTTCTTAGTTGGGGATGGGAGCCCGAGTCCACTTCCCCCTCACAGCACTGGGACCCAATCTGGCTTGGCCCTGTGCATGCTGCCACAGTCCCTGTGAGTTTCTATGTCAGTCCTGCCGAGCTGGAAAAACAGTTGTCTTGATGTCATCTATCCCCTCTGACTTTTGCTTCAACCTCCCAAATAGAGTAGCTACTCCCAATAGAGCAGGCCTGCACTACTAGACTATCTTTAACCACTATTTCTATTCACATCTTATGGAGTTTGCCTAAGATCACACCTGGGAAGTAGTATAGTCAGAATTCATATCTAGATTTGTCTAACTCCAAAACCTGACTCTTGCTTCCAAAACAAAGATATTTTTTAAAACTCATTTAAAAAGTAAGAGAAATAAAGAAAAGGAGTGTTGGTGAGGTGACTCACTAGGTAAAGGTGCCCGCCCAGCCTAATGACCAAAGTTTGATTCTCAGCACAAGTTAGAAGGAGAGAGCCATCTCCCACAAGTCGCCTCCAACCACACTCATGCACTATGGCATGTCCCAACACACACACACACACACACACACACACACACACACACAAATGTAACAAATCATTAAAGACTCCTGTGATGGCTTGAATAAGAACAGCCTCCATAAATTACTATTTGAACTATTTGGAATAGATTAGGAGGTGTGGCTTTGTTGGACGTGAGTAACTAGGGGCCAGTTTTGAGGTTTCAAAAGCCCATCACGTGCAGTTAGCTCTCTCTGCCTCGTGGGCTCTCAGCTACTCCTCCAGCACCATGCCTAACTGCCTGTCTCCCCGTCATGATGCGCACTCTTAACCATTTGGAACCGTGAGTCCCAAATTAAACACTTCCTTTTATAAGTTGCTTTGGTTATGGCGTGTTGTGACAGCAAGAGATAAGTAGCTAAGAAAAGCCCAAAAGTAACCTAAGGACATAATATTTCACAAAAGAGATGTAGATAAGTAATAAAAAAAATGTAAAGATGGCCAGAACTAGTTGTGGTGGCTCACAGCAATAAACCCCCTCAGAAGCCTGAAGCAGCTGCCGTTTGTTCAAGGCCAGACAGGGCTGAGAATCGAGATCATGAAGGAAGACAGTTCCTTCCAAAATTTACCTCCAAATATAAGCTTTTACCTAACTACCTCATTGTTTCATATTTTATATTCCACAATATCCATTCTCTCAGGCAATCTGGTGTCTTCTGTTCTCCACACTCCCAATTCCTGGCCTTGAATTCCCAGAGACCAAGCAGCTGCTTGGTTCTCAGACTAAAGCTATGCTTCCTTAAGGCCAGTTAAATCCTTAAAGCCAAAACAAAACCGAAGAACTGATCCCTTAGGCCTCTCCCCAGCTGGGACACAGATGTGGAGTGTGCCTAACATAAGAAAACAGATATAGTTTTTACTCTTTCACTTTCCCAAGGTTCTACCAATCTGTTTTATTTTTTAAAATGTGTTAACTTTGGGAGTAAGAGAGTTTGCTCAGCAGTTAAAGAGCATGGATTGCTTTTCCAGAGGACCTGGGTTTGATTCCTAGCACCCATATGATGGCTCCAAACGGTAACTCCAGTTCCAGGAGATCTGATTCCCTCTCCTGACCTCTACAGGCATCAGACATGAACTTGATGCACAAGCACACATGCAGACGAAACACCCACATACATAAAATTTTTTCTTGACTTAACCTAATTGGCTTTTGACAGCAGGGTGGAGGGTGTCGGTATGGGAAGAGGCTATGAGTTCAAGGGCAACCCGGTCTATATAGTGTGGTCTAGATCAGCCAGGGCTACACAGTGAGACCTTGTCTCAAAATAAAAGGCAAGCCATGGCAGCACATGCCTTTAATCACAGCGCTCTGGAGGCTGAGTTGAGTTGGAGACCAACCTGGTCTATATAATCAGACTGTCTCGGGGGAAAAAAAAAACCAAAATAGTAATAATGATAAAGTAAAATTTAAGGTCACCCTCTGAGTTGTTTGATCCATTTCATAGTCCCGAAAAGGTCAAGATAGTGAGTCATCCATCAGGCCCTCTTCCTAGTGCCTGATTCTGGTTTACCCACCAAAACGGGTTCCTGAGCATAACGGAATTACTACTTGCACTAGCAGTTCAGCTGTTTCCGAATTCGCTTGCTCTTGGCCTGGTCCAGCCGTTGACCCTTTCCCTCGGGGACCGAGGTGCATCATGCCCATCTCGAACCTAGAGCATCCACTGCCTCGATACCAGCCAATCCCAGTACTTGCGCACTCCCCAAGTGGAGCTGAAACTCACCGAACCTTCGTGTGACATTGTCACGACAGTCACTCCAAGGCGGTGGTGTTTCAGCTGCCTTCAGGACCCTCCATCGCTGTAGCTGCGGCGGCCGCGACCCAACGGTCGCCTCGGCAACCAGGCCTGGCTGAGGGGCCCTGGCGCGGTCCACGGTTGCCTGGCAACCGCGTAGCCGCGCGCCGCAAGCTCCAGCCACAGGCCACGCCCAGAGGCCGTGCGTCGGTGCGTCGTCTCTATGGTGGCGGCGGATTTGGAGGGACCTGAGGATCGCGGTCAGGCAAGGCATACTTGAAGGTGGGGGTGGGTAGCAGGTGTGACCTTTGACCTTGGCGTGGGCCTTCAGGTAGCTAAGCTGTGCGAGGAAGGGCTGGAGAATATATTCTGCCTTTTTAGCTGAGAAGTTCGGTACCACCAGGTCTTCTATATCATCATTCTTCCTGTGGGATTCCCTGGTAGCCGCAACACTCAACCCTGGGGCTCTCTCCTGCTCCATGGGGTCCTCTCTTATTTGTGACTATTATTCATCACTTTCCTTGACCATCCTATCAATCAAGGGTGTCTCTCAGTGTCTCCCGGTTGTATCTCATTGTCCTTCTCCCCTGTCCAAGTGTCCCCTGTGGCCTTCTTCCCGTTTGTCATGCAGTAACTAGTAATCTCTCTCCCAGGATGTTCCGCCGCGAGCGCTGCATCCCACTTCGTGCCTCTGCCGCCGCCCTGTCTAACAACCTCAGTATACTGCAGCTTCCAGCCCGTAATCTCACGCATTTTGGGGTGGTTCATGGACCGTGCGCCCAGCTTCTCAGTGCTGGCCCTGAGGGTGTGCCTTTGGCCCAGCGCCAGCTCCAGGTTAAAGAGGGCGCTGGCGTGAGTCCCCCACTTATCACTCAGGTGAGGCAAGGAGTGAAAGAGATGTTGCTTAAATCAGTGCGGTCCTTGTTCTTTAACCCCTTGTCTACTGCAATGCACGTCTCTCCAGGTCCACTGGTGTGTCCTCCCCTTCAGAGTACTGCTGGTCCTCACCTCCCACCGAGGGATACAGGTGAGAGGAGAACCCTCCTACCTTTTCTCCAGCGCCCCCACCCCAATAACACTTTCAAACTTTTCACGTGAGCAGCCCACTCTCGCTCTATTCTTCATCTTCATGCCTTTCATTTTGCCTTTCTTTTTCTTTACTCTTTAATTCCGCTTCAGCTGTCTGCTTCCTTAATAAACTCTGTGACCCTTGGGCATGAGTAGCCTCAGTGTCCTCCTCTGAAAACTAGGAATAAGAATAGTGCCTGCCTCCCAGAACAGAGTTTGAGGATTACATGGACTCCGGCTAACCTGGCTGGGTGAAGTGCCCAGATCTCTGCAAGGGTCAGCTGGATCATGCTCTGATCCTTGCCCCCATCTTCCAGATGTACGAGTCTGATGGCTCCGTCATGGTTTATTGGCATGCTCTGGACTCAGGAGATGCTTCTTCAGGTACCTTCAGGATCAAGTGGAACAGGAGTGGAGGCTGGGAGAATTTACAGGGGCAGGGGCTGGAGAAAGTGCTGTTTCTGAGAGCTGCTTTTGTATTCAGTACAGGCTATGTTCGCCCGAGGGATTGCTGCCAGCGTCCACTTCATCTGTGTGGGTGAGAGGACTAGAGGCAGGGCTAGGGTTTGTATATGAGGTACATCATTGTGGGGTCTTAGCCAGGAGGATGCTGAGGGGTTGACGAACTTAGGAAGAATTAGGGGGAATCTGGGGAAGGAAGGGTATCAGGAACTCTGAAAAACATTTAGAGAGGGATAGTGAATGGAAAGTCAGGCCTATGGGAGTAATGAATAGAAGGGGTGCTGGCTGTGGTGTCTGGAGACGCAGAGGGCTCTGGAAGCCATCAGTGGGACACTGGTTCTGGCTGCAGGTACATGTTCCGGTCGGATACTGGTCTTTGATATCCCTGCTAAGGGTCCCAACATTGTACTGAGTGAGGAGCTGGCTGGACACCAGACACCAATCACGGACATTGCCACTGAGCGTGCCCAGGGACAGGTGAGTTCACTTGCTCCAGCAGTTCTAGTAGCCTGGGAGACTTCTTCACCCTCGGGAAGCCCGGGTGTGGGTATTAGCTATGCCGCTAAGCAGAAGTTTGGCTTTGTTCATCTGTTCTTTCTTAGATGCAGCAGCCTCAGGTCTGGAGAAAAACATACTTTCCACTAAGTGGTGTTTTATACAAATCACTAACACTCTCCAAGGCTGGTGTGAACCCAGCAGTTGGAGCCCACCATCTCCCAGATGCTGCCAACACTGTAGCTTCCTTCCCTGGACTTGAGCTAATACTCCTATTCTGACCCAGCTCCGGGCCAGCCTTTCCAAAAAGCTGTCTCCTAATTTCAACCTCCTCTGAACCCCCACCCCCAGCTTCACCCTGAATAGGCCCTCCCCTCACAGAAAACTCTTTTCTCCCCACTTAGATTGTAAACCTCTTGGGAACAGGGTGTAACTTTTGTCGTTTGTATCCTTCCTAGCAGCTGGTATGTCTGCCTGACACCAGGTCAGGAGGTCTAGGGACTAGTTATGACTGCCAAACCTCCAAAAAGTCAGGACGTGGTGGTTTTAGTCTTTCCACCTATCTGGAAGGAACAGTTAGTTGTACATCCTCTTCTGTTCCGTGATGGGGGTGGGGGAAGGCAGCAGTTTTGAGTGCATACAAGGAGCTACAAGGAGCCTATGCTTGAGGGACTCCTGGAGAAGTGTTTATTGCTTGAGCTGGTGAAAGCCACCGCTTATCCTTTCCATGTAGAAGCAAAGAGGCAAGCATGGCTTCACCTCCCGTCCTGCTCTGTACTCTGTACACAGACTGTAAAGGGAAGAGCTGACCCTGATTTCCTCCTCAGGATGGTGTTGCTGACATGGTGACAGCAGATGACTCAGGTGTCCTGTGTGTTTGGAGGTCAGGACCTGAGTTCACCTTACTGACCCGGATACCAGGATTCGGGTAGGAGAGTCAGATGAGGGTTATGGCCTTTGTGAGGTGACTTCAGGGTAGGGAGTATGTTGCGGTCTGGAGAAATCAAAATTGAACATTACCCTTGCAGGGTCCCATGCCCCTCTGTGCAGCTGTGGCAGGGGATCGTGGCAGCAGGGTATGGAAATGGGCAGATGCGTCTGTATGACGCCGGCACAGGAACCCTCCACATCCAGATCAGTGCCCATGCCCGGACCATCTCTGCCCTGGACCTAGCTCCAGAGGTGGGCAAGGTCAGTGTCCTGCGTCCCCAATACCCTTCCTGGTGCTTAGATACACAGCACAGGTTTGTCCCTGTACTCAGTGTAACTCTTCCCACACACCTGGACTGACACTCCAACTCACACCTGGCCTGTCAGGGCATCTGGCGCCCTGCCCATCCTTCATGGGGTTCTCTCTTTTAGCTACTGTCTGCCGCTGAGGACACCTTTGTGCACATCTGGAAGCTGAACAGAAACCCAGAGAGTGGCTCCATTGAGGTATGTTTGCAGACAGGTGGGAGTAGGGACCCAAGCACAGGGAGTGTGGCAGGACTGATAGCCCTCTTTTCCCCACAGGTGGAACACTGCCATGGTGAATGTATTTCCGACACCCAGGTGTGTGGTGCTCGGTTCTGTGATCCATCTGGCAGGTCCTTTGCTGTGACGGGTTATGACCTTGCTGAGATCCTGAGATTCAGCAGTGTCTGAGAGAGGAGCAGCCTTCCCTCCTCCCTTGGTATTTATAAAGGATTCCCTCCATCATGTCCCTGTGTGATCACTTAGTATCACAGCCACACCTCTCTAAACATCAAGCTCCAGGGAGGACAGAGGGGCAGGTTCAGAGCATGCAGAAGCCACTGGTCCTCAGAGACCCTGTCCTTAAAGACTAAGCGAAGGCATCGAGTTGTTAAATAACTTTAATGGTTGATGTAGGGGTCACAAGGGAGGTGCTTTCCTTCCCATGCTCCAGTGCCACCCTGGAGGCTGGTTAGTGCAGGGAGGTAGGGCAGAGTTGTTCCAGTTTTCTCCCAGGAAGCGCTGTGGAGGATCCTAGCCAGCTCAAGGAATGGTCCCCTCAGTACCATGGTAACCACAACTTAGGAGGGGTTTCTGTTACCCTTCCCCAGCCTTCCGTCCTAGTCCAGTGGAGGAAGAGGAGCCCAAGCTGGCCAACTGGTGCCCCACAGTGCTGGACCGAGAGCCCAGTTGTCCTTGGATCATTTTCTTTCTTGACCAGATCCTGTTGCTGGTGCCTCTCACACTGGGGACTGGAGCCATGTGCTGAGCTGACTTTTGCTGTAGAAACCTCTGGATTGTGGGGATCGCTGTGCGGGAAGGGGTGCAACCGAGCGAGAAGGCCCAAGGGAGTGGTCTGCAGGGGCAGCATCCAGGGAAAAGGTCCGGGGTCTTCCCCAGGGCAGGGGTTGCGTCCAGGTTGGGACTGGGGCCACTGAGGCAGGCGAGCAGGAGCTAGGCAAGGCAGGCTGGTCTGTAAACATTGCTAGCCAGGGTGGGGACGGTTCCAGCCTTGTGCCCTCCCGCTGGGCCAGGATGTCTGTCACTGCTGCGATGTCGTCTAGCGGCTCAATAGCTGTGGCAGCAGGGAGGGGGCGAGGGGAGGGGCTAGTCAGAGCTCAAGCCCTGGCCTGCTCGGCCCTGACTGTCACCTGTCACTGTAATAGGAAGAAAGCAGGGCCCGAATCTCGGCTGAGATGGCATTATTCTGCAGGAGCAGCCCCTCACAGGGACCTCCTGAGGCCACAGGCTCTGATAACACTGTGACGTTATAGGGGAGGGGGTAGCAGAAGTGGGTAAAGAAACCAAGAGAAAAGGAGAGAAAGCAGTGCCGGGCAAGTGAGGTCAGAAGAGGAGACAGGAGTCCACATGCATGAAGGGAAACAGAAAGGAAGGATTAGGACAGACGGCAGAAAATGACTCTGGCTCTCTGGGTTTGTTTTGAACTTGGATGGAAATGGTTTTAAGAATTGGAGAGAAAGAGGGAATATACCAGGGCCGAGTGGGCCCTGGACCCCATGGTGTGCTTTCTCTCTGGTTCAATTACCCAGGATCCCTTGAGGTTCCTAACCTCCATCAGCCTTCCACTGACCCTCCTCCCACTGACCCTCCTCCCACTGACCGTCCTCCCCCTGACGCTCCTCCCACTCACCCTCCTCCCACTCACCCTTCTCCCACTGACCCTCCTTCCCCTGACCCTTTTCTCACTGACCCTCCTCCCCCTGACACTTACCCATCTCGTGGTATAAGGACCCCTGCTTGGCCAGTGCTTGGGGTGGCTTCCGGGGTGCAGGAGTTTCGATCTTCATAACTTCATCACAGCAGTGCTTCCACTGGCCTGTGAGGAGGGGAGGCAAGGGGAGGGGAGAGGAGAGGACCAGACCCATGCAGGAGCTGCCTGCTTCTGTCACATTCCCCTGCTCTCCCACAGCACTCGGACCTCAAGCCCTCCCAGAAGTTCTGCCCAGCTCTTTGTCTTACTCATGTCAAAGAAGAGCTGCCACAGCGCCTCCATCCAGTTCTGCAGGGCTCCTCTGCTCTCCAGCTGGAGGGTGTTTGTCACCTCATCATGTCCGTACCGGTTGCTGATGCTGAGGGTGAAAGGCCACTCTGGGGCCTGCTCCAATTCCCCTGCCCGGACCCTAGTCTCCTGCAGGGGAAAGCAAGGGGCTGACTTCACCTCTACCCATCACCCCGGCCTAGAATTACCTTTGGGACTTCTGCTGGGCCTTCATTTGCCTCCTGCTAACTCTAGTGTGGGATAACAGCCCTGTGGTGAGGCAGGGAAGGAGGAGCAGGTAGAGACAGGAAAGGGGAGCAGAGCAAGGCAGGAAGGTGCAGAGGACCAAGGTCAGGTTAGAGGTGCCCACCCAGTACATCCAGAACACAAGCGGGGGTCTGAGGTGCAGTGCTGTGGTAGGGCTTTGGCCTAAAACAGAAGTCTCTCAATTTGGCCCCAGCACTAGACAAAGCAAAACTGACACATAGAAAAGCAAGAGTAGCTGGAGAGCAGAGCAACCCATTTGCACCTTTGTAGAGGCAGAAATAGCAAGTTACTGGCAGGACAGACTGGAAGCAGAACGGGAGGAAAACCTGCCTGACCCAGCAAAAAAGGCCTCTGGGGTTTGAAAGAGACTGGGGATGCTGACTGAGCAGGGTGACTTTCTTAATATTGTCTGGGGTAGGATGATGTGGGGAGAAGGCTCGTCTGCATCCCAGGCCCAGTGGTGGAGCTTAGTGCTCTTTAGGATCAGAGTTCACCCTTCTTGTCTCTGAGGCCCGGGCCCAACCCTTCAGAGCCTTGAGAAAGAAGTGTCTGAGCCCAGGCACCAGGTGGTCTCACTAAGAGGGACTGCTCACCTTGTTGATGATGATAGTGAACAGCGGTTCTTGCCCAGTGTCTGCATCCTCAGATCTCCAGTAACAAAAGAGGTTTGTGCCTTTCAGGACTCCATGCACGAGTGTCCCGCTCTGTAGCTCCCCGGCTTGCTGCATAAACAACTTGGTATTTTCTGGGAAGTCTTGCCTCCCCACCCAGGCACCTTCCTCCCAGTCCCCCACTGACCCCATGCCCTCAGTACACACCCTGCTGTCTTCCCATCCCACTTTGTCCCCCCAGGTCCAGATTTTTAGGTTGTCCATCTATTTCCACGCCCCCTCCACTCCCTTAAGACCCCTCACCTGCACCCTGAGGGTACCACTTGCAGTGGGCTGAGTCATGCAGAGAGGCTGAGCCACCAGCCGGCAACACACGCTACCATAAAGGGGCAGCCAGGCAGGGTTCTCCTCTAGGAGAGGAGGAAGTACCGGTGAGGATGGGAAATGATAAGGACTACCCCACTACCCCTCCTAGCAGTGCCAGTGTCCCGGACAGACAGACAGACAGACAGACAGACAGACACACACACACACACACACACACACATACCATGACTGGTGAGGGTCAGGTCATGTGTACGGAATCCATCTTGCACTGCTGCTAAGGTAAGAGTGGTGTGGGCCAAGAGGTGGTATCGCGGACCTCTGAAGGGAAAAGGGACATCAGTGGAGTGGCGTGTGTGGCAGGAAAGTGCTGCAAGGCTGGCTCAGGGCTGTCCCATTGCCAGGCTACCATGGAAACTTCGCTTGCCTCCTGTTTCCTGACCTCCTGTTAGGCATCTGGGCCTTCCCTTATACATCTTACACATTGTCCCAATGAAATCCTGGCAGCTCCATGAGGGTAGTTGTTCTTCAGTCAATACATGAGGCAGCTTCCTCTAGATCCTAGGTGACTGACTGTCGGCCCTGCCACAGAGCATGCCCCAACTCAGAGCATAGTTATTTATACACCCATGTCTGGTTTGGCATGGTTATATATGGGTGGCACACGTGTGCATATATATGTAGGAGCCAGAATGACACTGGGTGTCCTCCTTAATTGCTCTCTACATTTCTTATGAAGGCAGGGTCTCTCACTGAACTTGCCGATTCAACTAGTCTAGCTAGCCAGCTTACCCTGGGGGTCACCTGTATCTCCTCCCAAGTGAGCCCTGAGACAGGGGTCTGGGGGATCAGAACTCCAGTCCCCATGCTTGCCCAGTAAGTGCTTATCCACTGAGCCCTTTCCCCCATCCCTGTTTTTGGTGTTCTGGGACAGGGTTTTATGTATACTATGTTGGCCATAAACTCACCATGCAGCCACAAATGTCTTTGAACATATGATCCTCCTGCCTCCACCTCCCAAGGGATGGAATAACCGGTGTGCACCACCCCACCCAAGGCTTTGTGTATGCTAGGCAAGCACTTTTATCAAGTGAGCTACATCCCCAGTCCTAGAAGATGAATTTTTGGCTGCTAAACAGGTAAGACCCCCAAATCTAGCTCTCCCTACCTCCCCACTGTCAAGTTTGTAGACTGACTTAGGCCTAACTCTAGGGTTAGCCAGAATGCCTGCTCATTCAGTATGAAGTGGTCCGGGGGTGGGGGGGCTGAAGGAAGGCAGTGGGTAGGAAAGGATCTTACCCCACAGCTGGGGTAGGCAGCAGGATTTGACTGTTCCCGGAGCTCCCAGCACTGTCCAGCGATGCCCTGACACGCTTCCCCGAGGAACGGCCCAGGGAGCTACTGAGTTTGGTGGCAAGCCTCTTAGGGGCACCAGCTAGGGCTCCCTCCTCTTCCACACAGGCCCCATACAGCTCCAGGCGCAGTTCAAAGTCAGGCCCTGCCTCAGCACTACACAGGTGTGGGACAGGGGGCGGGGCAATCAGAGGAAGGCTCAGGAGGACTGGGGTGAAGAAGGGCATAAATACTGGACAACTCCACAGGGAAGCCCCATGGGCTATCTACCTCTCCCTCTCCACCCCCACCCCCACCCAAGAGCAGCCCCACAGGAGCTGCCAAAGAAAGGTACCACAGTCGAGTCACTCACAAAAGCACATTGTTCTGAAAGGAGATATCTGTGAGGGTCCTGTCCACCAAGACCATCTCTGTGTCCTGAATCTGTTCCCCAAGCTGCAGCAGCAGGAACACAGCCCAGCGGTGCAGGTCTGGGAGGAAAGAAAGAGAGAAAAAAAGGAAAAGAGAAGAAAAGAAAAGAAAAAGATCTTAAAGAGTTCCCACAAGGGCCTCCACCTTGGAGAACACTCTTGAATTTGTCCCAGTTTGTGATGCTCACCGCCTTTGTTCTTGAAATACTCTGTGTCCTTCCACATAAGTGGGATTCGGAGGTCTAAGGGCAGAGGGGAAGGAAGAAGGGTTAGAAGCAGGCAGGAGAGGTGGGGTGTGGTGGGGTGAGGGATGCCAGCAGCTGGGGCAGCTGTGTGCTTACCAGAGATGCAGACACGTCCACGGCAAGGAGAGCGCTCAGTGGACGGCAAGCTGTCGGAGGGTCTGTGGGTAGATCACAGAGTCCTGGCCTGGTCTCCACATACTCTTCCCCTTTGTTCTGACTCCCAGGGGCTCTAAGAGCCCCCTCCCCATCCCTAGCCTGGCTGGCAGGGCAGGGCCAAGGACTGCAGGAGAGCTAGTGACGACGCTCAGAGGTGTCTAGCCTTAGTAACATGTGAGCAATGTTACCACATGGGGACAGCATGCAAGCTTGGGCTCCTCCCCGTCCCAGCATTGTCCCTGACCATCCCGACCCCTGCCAGGGACAAGTGCGGCTTTGAGGGGACAGGCATCACCAGACATTCTTAAGTCTTCACCACCACCATTAAACTGTGGGCTTGGAGGGGTTGGCAGGTTACTTGTTCCCACCACAGGGTCTCAGTGTGCAGCTCAGGCTGGCCTCAAACTCAGCAATCCTCTTGCCTCGGCCTCCCACATGCTAGGATTACAGGCACAAACCGCCAGCTTTCGTCTCCTCTTTGATATGACCATACAATCTATTATGAATATCAATGTGTTTAGCTGCTACAGAATTAGAGGGACTTCACATTCCCACTGTGAGGGCTGTGCCGCCTATCTACCCCTGGCTCCCCACCAGAGCTGCCTCCTGCCTGCTTGGCCTCTTGTTAAAAGAAGCAACAGTGGAATGAGGTTTCTCCTGTAGGCTTCCTGGTGAGCCCCTGGCAACCTCTCCCCCAGCTCTTCCATGTCAGTGAGGGACTGGGACCCTCTCTTCATGCAGCAGCGAGGAGACAAGCAGTTCTCCAGATGACTAGTTTATCACAATTGGCCAGTCTTCAGAGTGATCAGTTTACCAAGTATTCTCTAACATTTTCCTTGACTCCAGCCGTCTCACCGCTGGCCTGCAGTGTGGGTCACATACCCAGGCTGAGCTCCTTTGGAATGCACGGTCAAATTTCTATGAATGGGAAGCCTTCCTTTAAGTGATTTTTTAATTGTGCACTTTCCCAACTCCTGCCTCGGATGGTAAACCCCAGGTACAACAAGCTATTATCAATTTGTGGTAAATTGGCTGTTGGACAAATTGGCCATTTGGTGAACTAACCCTGAGAAAATTAGTTTTCCAGAAATCAACCAGCCAGACATAGAAGATCAAGGGCAGGCCTAGCCAAATTAGCAGTTTTACATTACTCATTACTTGCGGTTCAGATTGCTAACTTCCACTGGATATACTGGGTTCCCTGAGTCCAGTCCCAGCCAGGTCTGGATGACCTACCACCACAGTGAAACACCAAGGTGTCTTTCTTGGCCAGGACAGATGTTGTGAGGAGGTCTCCATCAGGTTGGCCTGAACTCCAAACACTCCACACAGACACACATGCTTTTTATCACTTTTTACCACAAATAAAGCCTCCCTTCCCCCCTCCCTCAGACACCTCTCCTCTCATGCTCACCGCCGGCCTGTCTTCTCCAGCACCTGGGCTTCCTTGCGCCGCTGCAGCTCACCCATGTAGCTGAGAATACGGCTGTTGCACACCAGCAGGCTCTTGGTGGCCTCCAGAGCCTGTTCTCTCTGGGAGCAGGCTGCTAGCAGCTTGCAGGCCCCTTCCCTCATCCGGATCTCGTGATCTAGTTTCCTCTGCAACTCTGTGTCCTAACCAGAACCATGGGAGAGGGAAAAGGAAATGGCAGTCAGGGAACATACTGAGCCATCTCCCCTCCCCAGCTGGGGGTGGGGGGTGTAACAGGGCAGACCTTGGGACGACTAATGTCTCAGCAAAATGAAGAGCAAGGCTGTCGTCTCACCCACCATTGCCCAAGACAAGCCAGAAAAGCTTTCCAAAATAAGATCCTCCCGTGTATTTGATGGTGAAGTATAAATTCTGTCTGCCTCTTCTATCACAATTGGAGAAATCTACAACAGCTACAAACTCATATACCCTTTGACCTAACTAGCCAATACTCACGTGTTTAGCCTTACAGATACAATCACACACGTAACTGCCAAGCCACTTGCACAAAAACCTTCACTTGGCACTGTTTTAGTGTGTGTCTGTGTATCACATCTGAGAGCAGTGCTCACAGAGGCCAGAAGAAGTCATCAGGCGCCCTGGAGCTGAAGCTAGCTACAAACCACATCACATGAGTGCCCGGAACTGAACATGGACTCTCTGTTATCACTGAGTCATCTCTCTGGCCCCAGGCATTGTTTTAAACACCCAAACTAAAAGCCTATCAACAAGACAACAGTTCAATGAGTCATATCTGTGCTGAAATAGTGCAAAAGACCTAGGCAGACATGCATAGATGACTCTCCAAAAAATATAGCACAAGAATAGAAAGCAAAACATCATCATCAAGTTAGGCATGGTGGTGCACATCTGTAATCCAACACTTGGGAGGTAGAGGCAGGAGGATCAGGAGTTTAAGGCCATCCTCAGCTACATGTCAAATTAGAGGCAAGCCTATGGTACATGGGATTCTCTCAAAAACAATATATGCACTTACCATTTGTTTTATATATGTGATATATATGCACATGCGTGTATATTATATATACCATATATTTGCACATGCATATCACTCACGCAGCACAGAACCCTTCACGGACCTTGAATAGCACACCCACCACCTCTGGCTCCCTGAGTGTGAGAGGAGGTCAGCGGAAAGGGAAAGTAGTTGGTGCAGGTTTGAGGGGCTGGACAGACATGAAAGGGCAGGGGAGAGACTCTGAGAGAGGGTACGGGTAGTCACTTGGAAAAGACTCATTCTGGAGCTTAAAACGCAATGAGCATTGGACTGGGAACTGGACATGCATGAGGCTCTGGGTTTGATTCCCCAGCAATGCATAAACCAGACGTAGTGTAGGCAGGAGAATGAAGATGTTCAAGGTCGCCCCCAGCAACGTAGTGAATTTGAGGCCAACCTGAGCTATATGAAACCTTGTCTCAAAACAGTAAAAGAAAACATAAAAGCTCTAGGCAGCCAAGCATAATGATGCATGCCCATAGTCCCAGCACTCAAAAAGCAGAGGCAGGGGAATTGCCTTGAATTCCAAGCTAGCCTGAGCTACAGATCCAGCTTGTTTACAGTTCCTTCCTCCAAGGACTATTCCCTAGTTCATCTACTAGATCAGATTTTCACCCCAGCACCTCCCACATGATTCTCTTCCAAAACAGGCTAACTCTGTCTCTCTCCTCCAGGAAGCACCCCCCCAAGCCCCCCAACCTACATTGTAGCTCCTAAATGCATAGGGCATTTCACTCTACTTCCATAAGCCTTGGTTTACCAACTTGTAAAATGGGGTTGAAGAGCTGGAGAGATGGCTCAGTAGGTAAAGTACCTACTGTGCAAGCAAGAGGCCCTGAGTTCAGATCCCCCGTACCCATGTGAAAGGCAGACATGACCTAGCCCTAGCCTCTAGCCCCAGTGCTGGAGAGCAGAAACAGGCCGAGATCCCTGAAGGCCAGCTAGTCTAGCCAAAACCTTGCACCAGGTTCAGTGAGAGACCTTGTCTCAAAAGAGAAGAGGGGGGAGGGGGGCGGTGGGGCAGTGAGATGGCTTCAGTGGATAAAGGCAACTGCTAGCAAGCCTGGGGAACTGAGTTCTAGATCTGGGTTCTACATAGTGGAAGAGACAACCAAGCCCACAAATTCTCCTCTGACCTCCACACTGTGCTGTAGCATGCACCCCTCCAGACACAGAAGCCCATACACACACATTTATATATATTAAAGGACAGTCTGAGTATGGTGACACATACCTATAAACACTGAGAGGAAGAGACAACCCCCCACACACACACACACACACATCTCAATAAACAAAAAAGTGGAGATCGGCAGAGGAAGATTACATAAAGCAAACCTCTGCTCTACGCACATTCATAGCAAGCATACACACATGCACACACACACATCACAGACACACAAAATAGGGTGAAAATAGTCGGGCCATCCTAGTGTGGAAAGACTTCCCATGAGATTCAACTTCAATGCTTCAGAGTATTCAGCACATGGGAGGGGCACAGGCTTTATCAAGGACGCTGCGCTGCGTTGACAGGCCTGTTCACCATTGAGTGCTGGAGGGTGCTGACCCAGCAAGCGAGGCTCCATATTGAAGCCCCAGCTGGAAGGTGAACACGCACAGATGAATGCTAATCCATAAATGCCTCGTCATGGCGTAAAACCACAGGAAACAGCCTCTGCTGAGGTGACAGGGAGGAGGCCCCAGAGCGGAGGTGCAAAGCATCGGTTCAGGAAGCCATACAAGTGGAGGCACGCTGTTGGAAGAGCGCCGGTGACTACACAAACCTGTCCTCTCTGTCACACTGGCTCTCCTCCATGTGCTCTGCTCTGTCTCTGGTGTCCAATCATACTAACAGCTTGAATTCCTTCTCACCAAAACCTGGTCCAGCCTGCCTGCCACCTCTTCGTACCCTATCTTTTTTAGTGGGAGGGGGAGAGGAAGAAGGAGGGGTGCTGTGCTAGGCCAGACTTTATCACAAATCACTCCAGACCAGGTGCCTTTTCCCTAAAGCCCTCTCCACCAGGAAGCCCTCCTAAACTTTCTACTCCCAGCCACGCTTTGTATGCACCAGGGTCCTGTCATTGCTAAGCCAGCTACTTGCCTACTCCGCCCCAACTCTTCACCTAATTCCTATTCACTGGTCCAAATGAAAGAAGAGATCAAGGATGCGACCTCACGCTCTCGTTCCTGGTTAGCTAGCCCCCTTGGGGCCAAGCACTCACCGAGCCTTCCCTAGCCCTGTCCATTGTGATTGCAGCTAGCGTGGGGTCCCAAGTCGCAGAAACCCAGAGGGCCGGTGTGGCCCGAGGACCGCGTGGGAATTGAAGGATCCCGAGCGTCGGCGCTACCTCACCGCTTGGGTCCGCTGCGCCCGGGGCGCCGGTGACATCAGCTCCCAGTTGCCGCGAGAGGCGCTGAGGGCGCCAGGCGCGGGCGGTCCCTGCAGGCGCTGCGATGCCTGCATCTCTACCACCGGGACCCTGTCGCCGAGGGATGCGACTGCAGGGAGCGCCTGGGCCGCCCCAGAGGCCTCTCCTGAGCGGGCTTCTCTCTCCAAGGTGACCCTTACCAGGAGCAGGATGTGGTAAGAAGTGAGGTCGCTGGATCCAGCACGGGCCAGCAGAACTGGACTTGGGGAAACTAGCAGCCTTCCCTATGTGCTTCCTAATCTTCTCTAGGCTGGCCAGCCCCCAAGAATGCGCTGGAAAAAGGGCCTCCACCTTTTCAGGTGGTGAACTGGGTTCTTGGGCTTTGCATCTCTCTCCACACCCATTAGCACAGGAAAAGGCCCTGGCTTCCTCTCCACCACCCCACCCCCTCGCACACCCTCCCCAAATGGACACCATTCCCCCAGGATGGGAAAGATTCCAATACTGAGCATCCTCAGACCTGGGTCAGATCTCCAGGGACGACAGAGGATGAGTCACAGTCTCCCATAATGACCCCCTCCTCCCCCACGCTGCCCCTGACTTCCTGCTCTGCTTCCCATCACCTTCTGTTCCCTTCAGAATTCCCACAGCTAAGTTCAAATCCTGGTCTAGGGACTTGACTGGAGCTTCAGTCACCGACCTGGGAGTAGTTGGCTTTCTTCACAACATCGTGTGAGGATTTAAGAAGAAAAAGCTAAACTCTACCTGGGCCTGGCACCTGTTCAAGCTTTGCTCTGGGATGTAGCTCAGTCGGTAGACAGCCTGCCTAGCATACTCCGGGTTCCATCCTGAGCACCCCGTTGACCCGAGGTAATGCTGGCACTTGGGACAGGAGGATGAAAAGTTCAATGTCATCCTCAGCTACACAGCCTGGGCTACATGAGAAGTTATGACAACAAAACAATACAGGCAGGCAAGATGGCTCAGTGGATAAAGCTGTCTGATGCCAAGCTTGAGGGCCTGAGTTCAATCCCTGAACCCCACCATGCGAATCGATTCCCCAAAACTGTCCTCTGAGCTCCACATATGCTTGGTATCATACGTCATCTCCACAGCCACCGCCACCAACCCTGCCACCGCCACCAACCCCGCCACTGCCACCAACCCCACCACCGCCACCATCACCATCACCACCGCATACATATTTTTAATTAAATAAAAATAAGCTTCACTCTCACTCCTCCTGTATATGCAGTTTAGGATGCCTCCTCCAAAAAGTCTTTCTGGGTTTACCCTCCAGAACTAACTTTCCTGCCATTTCCTGAAATATCAATGAGTCTATCTTTTTGAGGACAAGATGAACCAGGGAGGAGGAAGAGGTTGTGCAGAATTCTCAACCTGTGGTTGAAGGAAAGTTAATCAAAGTAGAAACCAATTCCTTCTTCTGTTCCAGATGTTGGGAAGGCCTCCCGTGGAGAAAAATGACAGTGTGTGTTGGGGGAGGGGTACCCAGGATGCAGAATTTAAACATTGACACACCCTGACCAGCACTGTTGATGGAAACCACATCTGGCAGTCGGATGTGGCAAGAGAAACTGAAGAACTAGCTGGCTCCCTCCCCACCACCTTAATTAACTAAAAGTAATCATAATACAAATTACACAAGGGGTAGCAGGAAAAATGAAGGCCAGACGGACGGAAAGGAGGTTTTGAGTATTTTTCTTAGGTTTTTTTTTTTTTTTCAATTTGGGGTTGTCTCCTTCTATAACCCTGAGCTCACAATGCTCCATCTTCAGCCTCCTGGGTGCTGGGATTATAGACATGTGCCATCACGCCAAGCCTCACCCAGTAAATAGGTCCTCTTCTGTGCTCCAGCACAGGAAAATTAGGCAATGTCAGAAATTCAAAGGGATCCACTTGATGCCTTTCTACAAAATAGACAAGCAAATTGAAGTGTATCCCCCTGATGCCTCTGGAGCCAGATATGGCTGGTTTGCTTCTTCTAGTTGGCACAGTGTGAAAGGTACACTTGAAACGCACGCCAAGGCGATGCTAGGAAGGATCCTGCGGCTATAACTGGCTTAGGCCGTAACTGGCTAACATTATCCATTGGTCCAGAGATGAGGCAGGGGCTGGGCAGGCTGCACGTGTGCAGTAAGTCACCCTTCCTGATATACTCTGTATCCCTGCCTCCGAGACCTCCTGCCCCAATAAAGGCCAGGCAGTCACTTCCTCCACTCAGCAAAGGGTCACAGGCCACCAGGGGCTGCACCACACACCTGGACCCATCTATTCTGGAGTTTCTGGCTGCTTCACTTGTCATGTCAGCCAGCCTGTCACATCTCTCTCCATCACTTGGACTCCCTTCTCCCTTCCATGAACTCTGTAGTCTACACCCCAGATTCATTCCCCTATGGTATTATGTGACCATCCACTAGGAAGACTTGACTCTGCCGAACTTTCTTCCCTAGCCCTTACTGTCACCAAGCTGATCCTTCACGACAGTCACCATCGTAAAACTGAAGGAAGAAGGCAGTCTGGTGGCATGTACCTTTAATTCCAGCACTAAGGAGACAGAGGCAATGGATCACTGTGAGATAAATGCTAGCCTGGTCTACAGAGCCATTTCCAGACAAATCACAGCTACATAGAGGACCCTATCCTTAAAACAAACACATATACAACAATCGAAAGAAGTTCAAGGATCAGTTGGGTCCTCAGCACCAGCTTGGTTATGCACTCCTGGAATTCCAGCATAAGGAGGTAGAGACAGGAAGATCAGAAGTTCAAGGTTATCCTTGACTACATAGAGAGCCTGAGGAGTTCCAGGACAGCCAGAGCTTCACAGAGAAACCATGTCTCGAAAAGAGAGGGAGAGAGAGAGAGAGAGAGAGAGAGAGAGAGAGAAACAGAGAAACAGAGAGAGAGACAGAGGGACAGAGAGAGAGAGACGGAGAGAGACAGAGAGAGAGAGAGAGATGGAGAGAGACAGAGAGAAACGGAGAGAGAGACGGAGAGAGAGGGAGAGAGAGGGAGAGAGAGGGAGAGAGAGAGTCTGAGGCTAGCCTAGGATGACAAAACCTTTCTATGCTGCGAAATCCCATCCAGGGTACAATCTAAGTCTTACAGCCTTTCCTCCCCAGTGTGGTCTACCTCTGTCCACCATCTCCACGCCAACAACAAATTCCAGCCCCACTGGCCTCTCCCCAGCCCAACACAACTATGCCCCCCTCACGCTTATCAAAGACTCTACTCTGGCTATGCCGTCTTTCTGAAAAGACTTCCTGCAAGCTTCGAAACCTCAGGCCCTTCCAGACCATCTGATGTATCTGCCTGGTCGCTACTGCACCCCATCTTTATAATACTTTCCTTAAGTGGCACCACTCACACAGTTACCACCTGTTCCCTCACAAGAAAGGATAGTTCCTGCCTTCTCCAGATGGATTTCCATGGCCTAGAAAGGAGTTCAACACATAGAATAAGACAGGTATGGGAGCTATTTAGTCTAAAACATGTGCCTGCAATTCCCAGCTCTTGGGAGGTGGTGGTAGGGAGATTGGGAGTTCAAGGTCATCTTCAACTACATAGGGAATTCAGAGAGCCTGTCTTAAGGGAAAAAAAGAAAAAAGAAAAAAGAAAAAGCAGCAGGCCAGTGAGATGGATCCGCAGGTAAAGGGAGATTGCCATTAATCCCAAGGACCTGGGTTCAATCCCAGATCCCACATGGTGGAAGGAAAAAACAAAATCCCCAAAATACCAAAAGTTATCCTCTGATCAACACCATACACACACACACACACACACTATGGAATTCATATATACACACACACACACACTACGGAATTCATATACACACACACACTATGGAATTCATATACACACACACATACACACTATGGAATTCATATACACACACACATACACACTATGGAATTCATATACACACACACACACTATGGAATTCATGTATACACACACACACACACACTATGGAATTCATATACACACACACACTATGGAATTCATATA
>NW_021604591.1:3770706-3783285 GCF_004785775.1 Grammomys surdaster
AATTCATATACACACACACACTATGGAATTCATACACACACACACACACACACTATGGAATTCATACACACACACACACACACTATGTAATTCATACACACACACACACATAATAAAAGCAACAAGAAAACCAAAAGAGAATAAGTGAACAAATGAGGCATAACAGCTTCGATCTATAATCCCAGCACTCAGAGGGCTAAGACAGGAGGATTGCTATGAGCTCCACACCAGCCTAGACCACATAGTGACTTCGGTAGCCAGGTGGACTACAAAGTGAGATCCTGTCTAAGGGACAGTTAGAAAAAGGGAGAGAGAGGAGGGAAAGGAAATTAAAAAGAAAAAGAATAAATGTATAAGTAGTGTCCCAGCCTCTCTTGGAAGCTGACCTCTAACCTCACATCTGCATGGTGTAACATCTGCATGGTGGCACACCACCTACTTCCGCCTCTCTTCGGAGTACCTCTTCTACAAACCTCCTTCACACTGAAATCTCTTCATTCCATCTCAAATATGAACCTTTGTCTCGTGAACAAACATCCACACCTATTCATAACAGCAAAGACCCTACTGTCATCATGTGGTTTTGTTGTTGTTGTTTAGCCGAGGCTGGCCTGGAACCCACTGTTGCTCCTACTTTGCAAGTGCTAGAATTACATGCATGTGCCCCTGCACCCAGTTCATGCAGTGCCCGGGCTGCTGATACTCATACCCAGAACTTTGTCCATGCCAAACAGGCACTCTACCAACGGAGCCACATTCCTAGCCCTTCATAATGTTCATTCTGCTCAGCAGAAGTGAGCCTGGGTCCCCAAACATACTCAACACATTGTATACAAACCACCTGCGGTCCCGCCTATCCCAGCTGTGGGCGGGGCGGGTCCTCCTGGGCCCTCCCTCCTCCCTCATTAGCCCTATTAAGGCTGAGACAGCACAGGAAGGATGTTGTCCAGGGGTCGGGGCATTACCTCCAGGCTGAGTGCCATCTGCCGGATGTAGAGCATATTGAGGTCTTCCAGGATGTGCAATCTGTCCTGCATCTCTGTGTCCCCTAGAGCCCCTTCCCTTGCTGCCCAGAGAGAGGTCAGGTAGGCACCACGCTGTCCCACAGTTCCTCCTCCCACTGCTCCCCGAGCTTGAAAGAGGTGTCCAGCTCTAGGACAGAATGCAGAGTCTGTCCCTGTCCCTCTGCAGTCCTGTTAGACCCCTCTGGCTTCTGTGACAAAATTTTCTCTCTTAGTGTTGTTCCAAGGCCTTGGTAGGAGCCAAGCAGAGGAGGAAAGAAAGTGAGGAAAGAATGAGCAGGGGCTCCTGGGAGGAGAGACCAGCTGCAGAGGGGGCTCTGGGCACAGAGTGTCCAGCCTTGAGTTGGTGGCAGCTGTTCTCCCAGCTGTGGAAGAAAAAGGCCCTTTCATTCCCATTTTGGCCCCTCCCCCGCTCCCGCCCACATCCCTGGCCTGGCGGACTAAGAATGTGCTCGCTGCGAGGGCAGTGAGGGGCAGGCACAGCTGGAAGGGGGCAGGGAAGGGACGCCTCCTGCTGATTCTACGGAATCCTGAGGCTTGTCGGGAGATCAGACCCGACCCAGGGAGTTCTGGCTTAGTTTGAGAAAGTTAGCGACAGAAGTGAGGACTTGAGGAGACTTGAGCCCAGGGAATGGGACAAAGGGGTGAGTCCGTAACGCAGCCCAGCCCCCAGGGTCACCCCTTCCAATGCCGGCCCCCATCCAGCACGCCCCACCCTGGGCTCACAATTACCTCGCTTTTCCAGCAGAAGGGAGGAGAGAGAGAGGGAGAAAGTCAGGGGTGTGCCTGGCTGCTGCTGGCCCTGATCCCCTCTGAGGGCCCCTTCCCTTCCAGACAGGAAACCAGCCCCGGGTCCCAGCCAGCTGCAGGGCTGTCCCCCACCCCTCCTACCCCGGGACCGTGGAGTCACACTCAATCCAGCGGCAGGCCTGGCCCTGCGCCTCCGCCCCGACTCCCCAGCTATGGCCCCCAAGGCCTGGTATATCCTAGCAAGGATCAGGAGCACAGGCCCTGCTCCAGGCCCCCAACTTCGCTCCCGGCTCCCAGACGCTGGCCACGCGCGGGTTCCTTAGGTCTAAGTTGCTGGGGCGGGAGGATGACAAAAGCGCTCCACTCGCTTCTGACTCAGAGAAAGCCTGGGACAGCGGGACACGGGTGTGAAAAGAGCCTTTGTTCTGGGCAGCCTAGAGGGAAAGGGCAAAAGCCAGGCCTGGAATCCCAGGCGGGAGGGGGGTGCGCTGATGGAAGAACCACCACGCTTAACCCTTCCCAGGCCGGTGAGGGATACAGACTTTAAACTGGGACCTCCTTGAGCATGTGGGAGGCTGACCTTGGGGACATAAGTCTCCTTGGGGTGGCTAAGCCCCTCTCATTCCTGGCTCAGCCATGTGCCTCCAGTTTAGGGATTAAGCATAGGGCTCAGAAGTGCTGGCAGGGATACCCTGGTGGTGGTGGTGGTGGTGGTGTGGTAATGACTCTCAGGATAGAGGATAGAGACTCTTTTTAGGTCCAAGAAGGGAGGAGGAAAGTTGGGTGTGGGAAAACATTCAAGAGTTAACACACATACATAAACACACACGTGGGGGGGGAGGAGTGAAAGGAAGAGAAAGAGAGAGGAAAGAGGATGAGAGAGAGAGAGAGAGAGGAAGGAGAGACTTGTTGCCCTTCAGGAGTAATAGGGCATTGGGAGGGCTTCAGACAAGTGACAGAACTGTGGAGACAACGAAGGCTGGCCTAAGGGGTTGGCACAGTGTGGGATGCTACCGGGCAGCTAGCAAGCAGCTGGAAACCAAGTCAAAATTTCAAGTATTGGAGGATGTCTGGCTGCCCAATGTCCTTGGCCCAAGATACTGGATGGACTTGGGTTCAGGCATAGTTTGGGAATCCTAAGCCCCTCACCTTGAGACTAATCGAGACTTTTCAAGGCAGAGGCAGATTACCTCAACCAGGCAATGCATGGCTTGCACAGATCAGATGGATCCGCACCCTGTCCACACCTGGATTTCCAAGTCAACAACTTGAGCTAGGACAGACCCAGATCACGGCGCGCCCAGGAGGCAGGGTGGCCAGGGCTACCTGCCAGGACTGGGAGGGGAAGGCAGGGACGCGGCCTCTCACCTCTGGCTGGTCGCTGAAGACACTAAGTCGGAAGCGGCCGCGTTTGAACTCCATCTCCAGGGCGGAGCCCCTGGCCACTGTGACCCGGCTCCGATGGTTTCGAGAGAACATGCTGGCAGCCCGTTGCTCAGTGCGCTTCCTGCACTCCTAGGACCAGTCTCTCGCGGGCTTGGGGTCTGGTCCCTCGACGGCCGCCCTCCTACCAGTGCAGCCGGGAATCTCCCCAGCTGCCCGGTTCCCAAACCCCGCCCCCGGAGACGACACCTGGGCTGGGCAGGGCGCGGCACCCTCCTCTTCCACCCCCGCTAAAGTCCCGGCCCGTACTCGGGCGCCAAGCCAATATGGGTCGACAGTTTCACTGCCAGAGGCACCCTAAACCACTCCAACACGGTCTGAGAGCTTCCACCCTTTCGGCTGGATTAGCTCACCTGCACTTGGGGCGGGTCCCCAAATCCCCTCCCCTGCAGTATCCCCTACCTGTCAAACTAGAGTCCCGGAACTCGGAAAACACCGATAGTCACACTGCACTTTCTGGTTCTAGCTTGACTTGGGACCGCCCAACTTCTACAGTTCTCTCCCATGTAGAATCCCCTGTGTGGCTACCAGTCCATCCACAATGGCCTCAATTTATAAAGAGGGCTTAGGAGGGTCTTGAAATTTCGGTTACTTCCCTATGGGATCACAGAACTTTGGTCTAACCACTGAACTTTCCAGTCTATTCGGTAAGGATATTGCAGTCTCTTTTCAGTTGCTATGAAAATCGTATATGGGAACGAAAAGGAGGCAGACGTTTTCATAGGGAAAATGACCTATAAGCAAGCTGCGAAGACTGAGGAGTAGGTCACAGGGCACTGGGTCCTCATATGCAAGCAGCTTCAGCTCACTGGACCAGGAGTTTACGCGTCTTCAGGGTGTTATGTAAAGACTGGCTGTGCTTGCTGGATAGCAGAGTCCAGGTGCCTCACTCCCTGCGGGTACAGGAACATGACTCCCTCCTCTCTCCAGCAGACCTCACTGAGACCGGCTAACTGACTGACTACCCACACTGGGTCTCCTGGAGGCTTCAGAACTGGCTGGGTAGAGTTTGAAGTAGGGTGGGGCTGCGACAGAGCAGATGAGCAGGAGCCAGCTCACGGTGGCCAACTCAGAAGCGCTGCTACAGCAAATGACTCAGTATCTTTTAGAAAGTGGACTTAAAATCCCTTCAGCAAAGAGACTTGGAGGGGGGGAGCATCGGCTTATACACCTGATAAATCAAGGCTTTGAGTATCACTTTACCAGGTATCCAGTTTTGTGCACACACACACATACACACACTTGCTCTACTTCCCTCCATTTTGCTCTTACCCTCAACAGCATAAGATTGCTGCCAAAATTCTGGGACTACATCTTTTCAGACTTAAATTCAACTGAAGAGAAAGAAAGAAAGAAAGAAAGAAAGAAAGAAAGAAAGAAAGAAAGAAAGAAAGAAAGAAAGAAAGAAGAGAACATCTGTGGATTGAGGCTTCTGAACATGTTTGGGATTCACACACAGTCATTTGAGATCGTTCATTTCAAGTATTCCCCCCTACACATACTCCCCCCCAAAAAAGGAAAAAAACATCACTGAGGCCAGAGGATTGACTAGACCTCAATCAACCACCTTGGCTAAGAGAGTCATGTGTGCTTGCTGGTCACACCTGAGTGACTTGTGCCCTCCTAGATAGCAACTAGAACCCAGTCAGCTGGAAGGGGGAGGGAAGGGGAGTGACAAGTTCCTCAAGGGATGTTTCAGGCACTAGCACCATGTGAAGAAATGGCAAGTGTCAGGGAGAAAGATGGCTGTCCGTTCTCATCCTCATACACACACACACACACACACACACACACACACACACGGCGGGGGGGCGGAGGGAGACAGAGAGGCTCAAATGATGGAAAAGAAAGAGGAAAAAGGGGGGACAGTCTGTCTTGTTCCTCGCTTACTCCCTGCACATCACAAGTACTCAATAGGCATCGAGAAAATGCACAAAATCACGCTGACCTAAGATGCTGAGCAAAGCTGTCTCATTGGACTAAAACAGCTCACTGCCTGTCAGGAGCATCAGTGCTCACCAATAATCCCAGGACTCATGAGGTTGAGGCAGGGGAATTGCTTGGAGTTTGAGGCTAACCAGTGCTACATAGTCAGACCCTGTCTCAAAAGGGGGGGAGGAGATGGTGCTGGAGAGATAGCTCAGCAGCCAAGAATGCACACGACTTTATCACAGAGGATGTGAGTTAGGTTCCCAGTACCCAGCTCTAGAGGCATCCAAGGGCTCTGAGACTCCTCAGACACCTGCACACACACACACACACTAAATCTTTTACAAAATTACTCATCAAGTTAAAGATCAATTGGGTTATGGATGGAATTCAGTGACAGGAATAAGATCCTAAGTTTAATCCCCAGGACCACAAACAACTAAAGGGGTTCATCTCCAGCTGGAGGTGCTGGTACATGCCTTTGATCCCAGGGAGACAGAGCCGGAGGGATCTCTGTGAGCCACAGAAGACATAATGAATTCCAGACCCAGAGAGTGAGACCCTGACTCAAAAAAGCAAACTAACAAAAAAGTTTGTTCTCAGTGTTTGTTTTTAAGCACAGAACCCATCTTTCCAGATGAAATTTGACCTGGAATGTGTGACGTGCTTCGAGTCTGAAGGCTGTGATAGAAACAGGTGCTGCAGCCTCTCCTCAGCTCTCAGTATCCCTGAAGGGCAGGGCACAAGAGCTTCTAGAAGGGTTTGAAAACACCTCTAGGACCCAGGCAAGACCTAAAGAAACAGACTCTGGGAAAGAAAGTTGAGCTCAAATTCTGTCTGAGATTGTGTGTGCCTTACCGTGAAGGCTTAGGGGAAGGAATGCCACAAGCAAATAGTAATGCCTTAGGAGTTGCAACTCGGTGGGTTTTTGTACAAAGCAGATGGAGGAGCTGTTCCTGGGGTTAGTGATGCCTGCCCATGTGACTCAGCAAGGAGGCAAAAATAAGGGCTAAGATATTGGTGGTTTGGTTTTTAAATTAAAATTTTATTTGACAAAATATTTGAGGCCAACAAGATGTCTCAGCTGGAAAAGCGGTTGCTTCAAAGGATGAAACCCTGAGTTTGATCCCAAGGGGGATCACATGATGGAACAAGAGGTCAACCCCTACAAGTTGTTCTCTGACTTCCACAAACACTCTATGGACTGTACACACACACACACACACAGAGAGAGAGAGAGAGAGAGAGAGAGAGAGAGAGAGAGAGAGAGGAGAGAGAGAGAGAGAATGTAAAAGAAAAGTCAAAAAAAAATTTTTTTCTGAATCAAGGTTTCTCTGTGTAGCCCTGGCTACAGAGGGAGTCCTAGAACTACATTCTGTAGAGGATCCTGGCCTTGAACTCAGAGATCCACCTGCCTCTGACTCTAGAGTGCTGAGACCAAAGGCATGTGTCACCTAAAAGAGAGACCGGCTAAAAGGAAAAATGTATGGAGGGCTGGACAGATGGTGCATAAGTTAAGAGCACTTGCTGTTCTTCCAGAGGACCTGAGTTCAGTTCTCAGCACCTGTAGCTACTTCACAAGCACCTACAACTCCAGCTCCAGAGGATCCTCTGCTTCCGGCTTCTGGGCACCAGCCTACAGGTACACGTAGCCACATACTACATATAAATAACTGAAGATAAAAGAAATATTTGTGTTTTAAATTTTATTTTCAAAATTAAAGCAAAGATGATACATGCCAAACACTCACTACTTCCTGGTCATTTTACTATGATTAGTTCTCTGGCATCTGTTGAAATCTTACATTCTGGTATAAGATTTACTTATCTGATCCCAGTTGGGTGTTTAGTGCCCTTCCTGTTTGAGGAGGCCTCAGTGAGAGTATTTACATAACAGAATAGGTGGACCTTCCAAATTAGGGCTGGTTTCAACACCCCCCCAACAGACACACACACACACACACACACTGGGTAGCTTCTGTTAAACATTTACCAGCATACCACTGGTTTAGTGCACACCTCTTTTTTAGTGTTTCCCATTATTTGGAGAAGGGGCTGTGAGTCACAAAGGGCTCAGATCGCCTTCCTATTTTTTGCTCTATCACCCTCAAGAACGTGCTAGTAGCAGGAGCCGTAGTTCCTTTAAGGCATCTGAAGAACATTTGTCTCCTCTATCCACCCCATGTACATCTTCATAGACCAGGAGAAACTGGAGTGCTCCCATCTGGACTTTGAATCTTGGAGTATAGACAAGCCCCAGTCAGAGTTCATGATAAATTCACTGTAAGTGCAGCCCCTGAAGAGGGAGTGGGTGGTGCCAGTGGCAGCAAAGCCTCACCAGGCAGTTCCTTGGCACGGCTTCCATGTGGCCTTGGTACAATGTCAGCCATATGTTCCTGCTGCCTGGCCTGCCATGGTTCTCAGTACTTATCCTGGGAGAGTCTCACCTGAGCTTAAAACATCTGGTAGTGTGTGAGACAGAAATAAATAAATAAATATGCTTGGAAGCCGGCAAGATGGCTCAGTGGGTAAAAGACTTTTGTCAGGAATACTGAAGACCTTAGTTTGATCCCAGGATGCACATGGTGGAAGGAGAGAAGCCAGTCCTGTAAATTGTTCTCTGCCTCCGCACATGCACTTAGGGTGTGTTTCAGCTTCTGTGATGAAACACCACGACCAAAAAGCAGGTTTAAATAAACCCTGAAAAGACTTATTTAGCTTACACTGCCATATTGCTGTTTATCACTGAAGGAAATCAGGACAGGAACTCAAATAGGGCAGGAACCTGGAGGCAGGAGCTGATGCAAAAGCCAAGAAGAAATGATGCTTACTGGCTTGTTCCTTACAGCTTGCAAAGTCTGCTTTCTTACAGTAAGGGACTGAGGCAATGCCTACGGAAAGTAATTGACCAAGTTTGATAAATAACTTCAATAAAAAGCACTCAGCACCGCGCAGACCCGCCTCTCCTTCCTGCGCCGTTTCCGTGACCAGGGCCGATCCTCACCCGAGGCAGCTCAAGATCAAGGCCGGAGCGATGAAGCGGTTGGTCAAAGAAAAAGTGATGTATGAAAAAGAAGCAAAGCAGCAAGAAGAAAAGACTGAAAAAATGGAGGCTGAAGATGGTGAAAACTACGCCATTAAGCAGTAGGCAGAGATGATGCAAGTGTCCCGGATGAGGATCCCAGATTGCCAGCACTGGTTAGAGGCTGCATAGACTGATCTTCAGCAGATTCCAGAAATCGAAAGGGACTTGGAAGAAGCCGAGGAGTATAAAGAAGCCCGCATAGTGCTGGATTCTGTGAAGCTAAGAAGCCTGACATTTTCCCCTACGGGGTGTTTTTATGCATTAAATCCAGGGGTCCATTCTACAGTTCCTTATTTTTCAGCCACTGCTGTGTTTAATAATATGAAAACATGGTTCTTTTCGTGCAGTTGCATATATTTATCTCTGCATAACTTAATGTGTCAAATAATGAGTTCATCTAAAAAAAAAAAAAAAAAAGCACTCGTTGAGCATTTGGTGAAATTAAAATAGGGCCTGTGGACCGGAGAGTAAAGGGGTCTGGGATTTGTTCTCAAACTGTTCAGGAAAACAGTAATAACAGTGGCAGTAAATACAAGGAAATGTTACCTTGTGTTCTTTGGCTTTGATTTTTGAGACAGGATCTTACTGTGTAGACCATATTAGTCTTGAACTTGTCCATTCCTCTTGCCCTGACTTCTGAGTCTTGGGATTACAAACACATACCTGGCCTGATTTTTATCATCATCATCATCATCGTCGTCGTCGTCATCCTTTTTGTTTTATGTGTATAGGTGTTTTGCCTTCACGTATGTCTGTGGACCACATGCAAGCAGAGTTTGAAGATGTCTGAATAGGGTATCAGATCCGCTGGAACTAGAGATAGCTGTCAGCCTCCATGTGGGTGCTGGGATTCCATCTCTGATCCTCTGAAAGAGCAATTCATTGCTTTTAACCACTGACCCATCCATCCAAACCCCTAGCTTGCTTGCTTTTTTTTTTTTTTGAGACACTGTCGCAGTAAATCCCTGGCTGGCGATCCTCTTGTGAAGCCTCGAGGTGCTGTAGTTACTGCCACTGTCCCACTGCTCCTGGCTAGACACTGGTCAGTGTCGACAGCTGGAGGATCCGGTGTAAGCAGATGAGAGAGCTCTTTTTCCTGCTTTTGCACTATTTTCTATATATCTTAGTCACCGTTCTATTGTTGTAAAAAGACACTATGTCCAGGGCAACTCTTTAAAAAAATAAATAAAGGTTTATTTATTTTATGTAAATAATTACACTGTTGCTGTCTTCAGACACACTAGAAGAGGGCATCGGATCTCACTATAGATGGTTGTGAGCCACCATGTGGTGGCTGGGAACTGAACTCAGGAACTCTGGAAGAGCAGCAAGTGCTCTTAACCACTGAGCCATCTCTCTAGCCCCCAAAGCAACTCTTATTAAAGAAAGTATTTAATATGGGGCTCCCTTACAGTTTCCGAGCCTGGCCCTGGCATGGATGGGTGTTTGAAACTTTAAAACCCACTCACAATGACACATGTCCTCCAACAAGGCCACACCTCCTAGTCCTTCCACTCCTTAGTAACTGAGCATTCAAATAGGTGAGTGTTTGGGGGCCATTCCTACTCAAATACTACGAATTTAAAATTTTTTTCATGAAATTTTAAAACAAGGCTTGAGAACTCCTTCGAAGGTAAAATTCCTCTTAGTCTGTATATTTCCACCACACTAAACAAGGCAAAGTTACATACCAAAAAAAAAAAAAAAAAAAAAAAAGCTATAAAACAAAAAAGCCACAAGCTTCATTAGCTTCATTCACTTCCTCCCTGCTGGACATCAGGATACAGAGGAAACAGGCCAGCCTAGAGTCAGGAAGCCTGTCTGATGCTTACACTGCTACTCCCTGCCTGTGTGTCTCTCTGAGCCTCAGTTTCCTTATTTATAGAATAGAAATGACAGAATCTTCCCTGCAGAACAGTTACGTAGCTAAACACACCAATATGTTCTAGAAAGGTCTCCCTAACTTAGTTTCCCAAAACGCAGGTGTTCCTCTTGCTGCCCAGCCCACTGCTCCTGGTGTACCAAATAAACTTAAAAAAAAAAAAATTACAAACAGGCTATGACTGTTGGTGGAGTGCTTGGCTAGCACACAGGGAGCCCCGGGCTCCATCCCCACACTCCATGGGACAGGATACTATGGTGCATATCTGTAATTGCCGAATTGGGGAGGTAGAGGCAGGAGAGTCAGGAATTCAAGGTCATTTTCAGCTATACTACAAGATTGAGGCCAGCCTGGAATGTATAAGATCCTGTCTAAAAAAATATAAATAAAAAAGGCCAGGTGTGGTAGCACACACCTTTAATCCCAGCACTTGGGGGGCAGAGGGCAGTGGATCTCTGAGTTTGAAGCCAGACCGGTCTACAGAGTGAGTTCAAATCTAGACAGTAAAAGATCCTTAACTCTAACTTCTAAAGACAGTCCTCAGCAGCACATTGTATATTCCTCAATCTTCTCTAAGCAGATACCAGTATATGATACTTTAAAAACCAGAATCAAGGGGGGTGGAGAGATGGTTCAGAGGTTAATAGCACTGTCTGCTTTTCCAGAGGTCCTGAGTTCAAGCCCCAGCAACCACATGGTGGTTCATAATTACCTATAATGAGATCTAGTGCCCTCTTCTGACCTGCAGGCATATATGCAGGCCGAATGCTGTGTACATTTTTTTGTTTGGTTGGTTGGTTGGTTTGGTTTGGTTTGGTTTGGTTTTTTGAAACAGGGTTTCTCTGTGTAGCCCTGGCTGTCCTGGAACTCACTCTGTAGACCAGGCTATCCTCAAACTCTCGAACTCAGAAATCCGCCTGCCTCTGCCTCCCAAGTGCTGGGATTAAAGGCGTGTGCCACCACCGCTGTATACATTTTTAAATAAATAAATAAACTGTAAATGAAAAGAATCAAGAAAGCTGAGTGTGATGGCACACACCTTTAATCTCAGCACTTGGGAGGCAGAGGCAAGCAAATCTCTGAGTTTGAGGCCAGTCTGATTTTAAAAAATGAGCTCCAGAGTGAGTTCTGGGACAGCCAGGGCTACACAGAGAAACCCTGTCTTGAAAAACAAAAACAGGCCAGGTGGTGGTGGTGGCACACGCCTTTAATCCCAGCACTTGGGAGGCAGAGGCAGGCGGATTTCTGAGTTCGAGGCCAGCCTGGTCTACAGAGTGAGTTCCAGGACAGCCAGAACTACACAGAGAAACCCTGTCTCGAAAAACCAAGAAACAAAACAAAACAAAAACAAACAAACAAAGAGCTCCAAAGACAGCCAAGGTTACACAGAGAAACCCCACCAAACAAACAAACAAATAGCCAGGGCTGCATAGAGAAGCCCTGTTTCAAAAATGAATGAATGAATGAATGAAAGATAGATAGATAGATAGATAGATAGATAGATAGATAGATAGATCAAGCGAATCAAGGGGCTGGAGAGGTGGCTCAGCTGTTAATAAGATTTGCTGCCCTCAGGTCCTCACCTGAGGAGTCCAGAAGCAGCATCCATCTCTGAATCTGAAACTGGAGTTACTTATGATTGAGAGAAGCTATGTGGGTACTGAGACCCAAACCAGGGTCCTCTGAAAGGACAGCAAATGCTCTTAACTGAGCCATCTCTCTAGACCCATTCAGATAATCTTTAAAAATTATATACAGGAGTGTGTCTGAGTCTGCCTATGTCCACTTGAGTGCAGGTACCGGCACAGATCAGAGCTATCAGCTTTCTTTAGAGATGGAGTTACAGGCAGCAGCAGTGAGCTGCCAGCTGTGGGTGATGGGAAGTGAACTTGGATCCTCCGCAAGAGCTGTGTGCATTCTTAACTACCGAGCCGTCTCTCCAGCCTTGAATCGCATTTTTTTAGAGTTTTTTTTCTTATTTATTGGCATATTCAACTCTGTGCTGTTTTTAAAATTATGTATAAATTAATCAGAAGATACAAAATTCAAAGGGGGGGAAAGGATATGTGAAAAAATGTCAGCAAAACTTGGTTATTAATGCCTGTGATCCCAGCACCAGGAAGGCTGAGGTAGAAAGTTCATGAATCTGACAGCAGTCTGGGTTACATAAGGAGTACCAAGCCAGCCTGGGGTACATAGTGAGACCCCTTCACAAACAACAAAACCGAAACAAAGGTCTCCCACTTCCCTTGTTTCCCAACCATACATCAGCAATTTCTCTCACCAGTTTCCTACCTCTCTAGGCCTGGTTTTGTTAAAGTTAATTAGCTTCCAAACTTTGCAGTACAGGGATGTAGCAAATTTATTTAGAGGTTTCATTAGAGGGATGCCTGTATTCTTTACAATGTAACTGTTCTCTGGAAATTCTGTGTCAATCTTACTATTTCACAACTTTTTTGGTTGAGAAG
>NW_021604591.1:3783385-3803367 GCF_004785775.1 Grammomys surdaster
GAGAGAGAGAGAGAGAGAGAGAGAGAGAGAGGAGAGAAAGAGACACAAAGGAGAGAGACACAGACAAAGAGAAAGACAGAGACACAGAGAGAGGGAGACAGAACAGGTCTGGAATCTAGTGTAGAGAGCCCTAGTTAGGGGAAAGCCTTACCTTTTTTGAGGCTTTTCCAGCCTTTATTTTTTTTCTTTTTTCTTTTCTTTTTTTTTGTTTGTTTTTGTTTGTTTGTTTGTTTTAGTTTTTCGAGACAGGGTTTCTCTGTGTAGCCCTGGCTGTCCTGGAACTCACTCTGTAGACCAGGCTGGCCTCGAACTCAGAAATCCGCCTGCCTCTGCCTCTCAAGTGCTGGGATTAAAGGCGTGCGCCGCCACTGCCCGGCCTTTTCCAGCCTTAAAAGCTTTAAACTTTTGTTTTGAGAACAAGATGGCATTAAGGCTGGCCTCGAACTCGTAATCCTCTTTTTAAGGTTGGTACGCCAGGAAGGTGCCTAGCGATGCCGGAACTTTTATTTGGAAAGGACCTTGTTTCTTACCGGAGTATTTTTGGCTGTAAGGCGTACCACGCACAAACATGGTTGCCAGGCACCGGAAGTAGCCGGTTATTTTGCTGGATTCCGTTCTTCCGCGGGGCGGAAAGGCATGTCGGCTTGTGTCCCGACCGTTTCCAGTCCTCTCCCTTTGCAGGACCCCATGAGCAAACTGTGGCGGCGCGGGAGCACGTCTGGGGCTATGGAGCCCCCCGAGCCAGGTAAGCGCGGGTGGCTCTAACTTAGGTGATCTTTAAAAAGGAGTCACTCTCACTCAGTGGAGCCAGGTCAACCCGCCACAGGTGGGAAGGAGCGAGGCGGTGCTGTTGTTATGGTAACAGCTAATAACGTGGGAAGAGTTGGACTCAGTTGAATTGTTAGATTAGTCAGATCTTCCCCTGCCACTGTTTGATGGATCACCTCTGACAGGCTCTCCTTCTGCAGGGGAAACGCTGGAGTTGAGCCTGGCAGGTCCCCACGGCCACGGAATACACAAGAAAAAACACAAGAAACATAAAAAGAAACACAAGAAAAAGCATCATCAGGAAGAGGAGGCGGGACCGATGCTGCAGGCTCCTGCCAAGCCTCAACTTAAACTTAAAATCAAGCTGGGTGGACAGGTCCTGGGCACCAAGAGGTGAGATCAAGTATTTAACTCGGGAACATTCAGCAGCAGGTGGGCTGGGCTTTCTGGAAAATAGAAAATGAACTTTGGCTTCAGGGTCCAAGTTAGGGCAGCAAGAATCCAAGCAGGTCGGAAAAGCTGTATCTAGTTCCAGAGTAGGAGAGAGCCGCTTGTTCACTTTAGGGTAGCGTTTCTTTTCTGCAGTGTCCCTACTTTCACTGTGATCCCTGAGGGGCCTCGATCTCCTTCTCCCCTGATGGTAGTGGATAATGAAGAGGAACCTATGGAAGGTGTGCCGCTGGAGCAGTACAGAGCCTGGCTGGGTGAGAAGACGGTGGAGGAGGGAAAGCTGGGTGGCTCCTTTATAACCAGCAAAAGGAAGGGGGTGGGTTTTGAGAATTATGACTGTTCTAGGACCAACTTTGCTAAATTAGTGTTCTACTTTTCAACTTTCCCATACAGATGAAGACAGTAATCTGTCCCCCTCCCCACTTCGGGACCTGCCAGGGGATCTGGAGGGCCAGGAGGAAGAGGAGGAACAGAGATGGTTAGATGCCCTGGAGAAGGGAGAGCTGGATGACAACGGAGACCTCAAGAAGGAGATCAATGAGCGGCTGCTAACTGCAAGACAGGTAAGCTAGTTCCATCTTTATTCACTCAGCAAACACATACGGAGAACATGCTGTTTCTTAGGCAGTGAGAGGAACGGGATAAGGAAAGATAAGGGATAGATACTCATTCAATTCACACTGAGGGATGATAAATGATTTTCTTTTTTTTGAATTGAGATCTTAGTATTTCAGCGCTTATTGGCCTGAAACACACACACAGAGATATGCTTGCCTTTGCCCCCAAGTGCTGGAATTAAAGGTGTATGCCATCACACACAGCTCCTAAGTAACTTTTTTTGTTTGTTTGTTTTTCAAGACAGGGTTTCTCTGTGTAGCCCTGGCTGTCCTGGAACTCACTCTGTAGACCAGGCTGGCCTCCAACTCAGAAATCCACCTGCCTCTACCTCCCAAGTGCTGAGATTAAAGGCGTGCACCACCACCACCCGGCTCCTAAGTAACTTTTTAAAACTACAGAAAATAGGAATGTTGAAGTAGAAATTGGCAAGACAGAAACATTAGGGTATTTGTGGGGAATGGCTCATTGTTCTCTGTTGTTTTAAAGATAGCTTTTTATTTATTTTACGTGTATGAGTGTGTGCTTGTTGCTCATGGAAGCCAGAGGTCATCAGAACTCCTGGACCTAGATCGCAGACAGTTTCGAGCTGCCATATAGGTACAGGAAACTGAACTAGAGACCTCTGCAAGAGCAGCCAGAGTTCTTCACTGCTGAGTAGTCTTTCAAGTCCGGAGTGCCTCTGAAGAGATGACACTTCCAGTACCAGGAGGGCTTCGCAGTCAAAAGGGTCAGCTGCCATAGAGGCCACAGGCACAGAGACCCAGAAGGAGAATGTGGCAAAGTCACCAGTGAGACATATGCTGACAAGTGATGTAGCTGACTTACTTACTTTGGCGATTCAGTGGGGTGAACCTCAGCAGGGGTAAGGGATTTCTATAGGAAGCTGCTGTCGTGGTGCATGCCTGTGTCTCGGAACTTGAAAGATAGGAGGATGGTTACAAGTTCTGAGCCAGCAAAAACACATGAGATATCCTCTCTCAATCAATAAATCGGGAGAGGGGCATGGGATGTGGAGGCTAGGAGAGCTGCTGTTGGCTTGAGTCAAGAAGAAAGTAGTAACAGAACAAGGAAACCCTACTGAATCCTGGTGTATTTTGGAAGTAGCTACTTGTTGGGAGAAAACCAAGAAATCCAGGGTAGTAATTCTTTTTGGTCTGAGCCAATTCCAAGTTGGTGTTCTCTACTGAGATAATATTTAAAATAACAACAAAAACCAGCAACAAAACAAAACCTACACAACGGTGCTGTAGTCTGGGCACATGGGGCAGGCAGGGTACAATACTTTTCTTCTTTGGAGCTGAGTGAGAGTCAGGAGACCTGGGAAGAGCAGGTGTGGTATTAAGGGTCCCCAAAGATGGGGATAGTGGCCCACTCCTTTGATACCAGCACCTAGGAGACAGAGGCAAGAGTGTGAGTTCGAGGTTGGCCTGGTCTACTACAGTGAGTTACAGGGAAGCGAAACAAAAACAAACGAAAATGGGGATGCATGTCCCCCAAAACTCTGACTGTCAGGACTCCACCTTCCATTTCCCATCTTTTTCATCCCTCGACTTGGGAACCTCGCCATTCGGTTCTCAGACATCCTCTCTATCTTTTCCCAGCGAGCCCTGCTCCAGAAGGCGCGGAGCCAGCCGTCCCCTCTGCCTCTGCCAGTGGCTGGGGGCTGCCCAGCCCCTGCCCTCACGGAAGAGATGCTGCTGAAGCGTGAGGAGCGTGCGCGGAAGCGGCGGCTGCAGGCGGCGAGGCGGGCCGAGGAGCACAAGAATCAGACAATTGAGCGCCTCACCAAGACGGCCGCTCCTAGCGGGCGGGGAGGGCGTGGGGCTGCGCGAGGCGAGCGGCGCGGAGGGCGGGCGGCTGCCCCGGCCCCTGCACCCATGGTGCGCTACAGCAGCGGGGCACAGGGCTCCACCTTGTCCTTTCCTCCCGGCGTTCCCACACCCGCGGCGGTGGCACAGCGGCCTGCCCCGTCGGGCCCCGCTCCACGCTGCTCTGTCCCCGGCTGCCCCCACCCGCGTCGTTACGCCTGCTCCCGCACGGGCCAGGCCCTTTGCAGCCTACAGTGCTACCGCATCAACCTGCAGCTACGGCTGGGAGGACCCGAGGGCCCAGGGTCCCCGCTCCTGGCCACCTAAGACCTCTCCCACGCCGCATTCCCGCTGTCTCCCCCACCCTATTAAATTTCGTGCGGTGCCTCGGCTCGTATAGAATTGCTAGAGTGGGAAGCCGGACTCTGAACCTACGCGTGTGAAGTCATTCAGCCAATCGGCGAAAAACTTTGTGCTTCTGGACGGCCGTTCATTGGCTGATAACTCAAAGCTTGTTCTGTTGTGCGTACTGGCTATTGTTGCTGTCAATCAGGCATTTGGTCGAGCCTTTCCCCTGTCTTTGTCTGTGTGAGTTCTTGTTGTCTGGGTGAGCGGCACAGGCACGGCTGCGGATTGGGCAGAGGGAGAAACCTGTGATCGGTTCCTATTGGCCGGTGTGTTAGTTAACGTTTCTGGTTGGCTGGACTGAACAACTGTGTCCTCTGGAGGTGCTCTCCCCGGCCGGGAGCTCCGGCCGCGGAGTGATGGTAGCGGCGGTGGCGATGGGCCGGGCAGGGACCATGGAAGTGGCGGCAGAGGTGGCAGGGGCGGGGCAGCTGGCGGTGGAGGAGGCTGTAGTCTTCAGGGGTCTGTAGGTGGAGGCATGGCTCGGGCCAGCAGCAGGAACAGCAGCGAAGAGGCCTGGGGGGCACTTCAGGCGCCGCAACAGCAGGTATCCCAGCAGCTCTAAAAGCTTAACTCACGACAGCCATATATTTCTCTTTCCCCTTTCCTGTCACTTCCTGTCCGGGGTGGGGGAGGAGCTCATGGAGCCAAAGGTACTATGAAGTTCCTGAACATGACCATTCTACTCTTTGTCTAAACTTATTACGTAGACGCAGTTGACTTTACCTGCAGCCTCTTAGACCCCATCTCGTGGTTGCAGTGCAAGCCTGCAGTGGCTCTCCAGTTACCAGAGGCGTAGTGAAAACCCCAGGGAGGCTCCCTGTGTCTTGCAGCAGTTATTTGTGATGTTTTTCTATGTGCCTATTGTCACAGCAGAGTCCGGCAGCATCTTCTCTTGAGGGAGCAATTTGGAGACGAGCTGGAACCCAGACTCGCGCCCTGGATGCCATCCTTTATCATCCACAGCAATCCCATCTGGTTGGGAGCACTGCTCTGAGTCTCACACCGCTCCTCCTCTACCCTAGGGAGCTTGAGACCCAGGGTGGAAAAAAAAAATCTATCTTGGGGGTGTGGGAGGCAGACCTTCCGGGTGGGAGATGTTGAAAGCTTTTTAGCTCTGGAAATGGCCTTAAATTCCTACCCATTATCAGACTATGTTTTGTTTCTTCTAAAACATTACCAAAAACCACCCTTGGGGCCAGGCTTCTGTGAGAAAAGTCTTGGGTTTAAAGAACTGAAATTACCTTTGTATTTACACTTTACTTTCTATACTAGTTTCCGGCTATTTTAAATCTTCCATACTGATAGCCCAACACATAGACACTCCTTTTAGCATCCCCATGCCATCCTTCTTCTTCCAAGCTAAGTCGGCTCGTGGGTGGGATTGTGTATGTGCGTGCAGGAGGTGGGGGTGGACAGGGCCTTGGGTAGAATCCCCTTGTTCTTAGTGCCTCCTTGCCTCCAGCTTCGAGAGCTATGCCCAGGAGTGAATACCCAGCCCTACCTCTGTGAGAGTGGTCATTGCTGCGGAGAGACTGGCTGCTGCACCTACTACTATGAACTCTGGTGTGAGTCTTCAAAGGGATCCATCTCAGGTTCCCTGCCCGTCCTCCCTTGGATTTCTGAATCCAGCTACCAAAGACCCTTCTCTGCATGGGGGCTGGGGTAGTCATCTGAGTTGTGCCCTCTTTGCCTCCCACAGGGTTCTGGCTGCTTTGGACTGTCCTCATCCTCTTTAGCTGTTGTTGTGCCTTCCGACACCGAAGAGCTAAACTCAGGCTGCAACAGCAACAGCGGCAGCGTGAAATCAACTTGTTGGCTTACCATGGGGCGTGCCACGTGGCTGGCCCTGTTCCAACTGGTTCACTGCTTGACCTTCGTGAGTGACTTGAGGCTCTTGGGTGCAGAACCAGTAGCCCCTCCAAAGCCAGGCCCCTCAACCACCCCACACTTCCACTGGCAGACTTTCAGAGCACTCTTTCCCGGAAAAGGAGAGATGACTCTTGTAGCTCAGGTCCTTCAGTCATCCATGCTGTTCTCTCTCCTGCAGGCCTCCTCAGCACCTTCAAACCCCCAGCCTATGAGGATGTGGTTCACCACCCAGGCACACCGCCACCTCCTTACACTATGGCCCCTGGTCACCCTTTGACTACTTCCAATGAATGCCCCCGCTGCTCTTCTGAATCCAGCTGCTCTGCCCACTTGGAGGGGACAAATGTAGAAGGTGTTTCCTCCCACCAGAGCGTTCTCCCTCATCAGGAGGGTGAGCCCAGGGCAGGATTGAGTCCAGTCCATATACCCTCTTCCTGTCGCTATCGTCGCCTGACTGGTGACTCAGGTATTGAGCTCTGCCCTTGTCCTGACTCCAGCGAAGGTGAGCCAGTCAAGGAAGTGAGGGCTAGTGCCACCCAACCAGATCTGGAGGACCATTCCGCTTGTGCACTGTCCCCAGAGTCTATGTCCCAGGTCCCTCCCGTAGGGCTGGCTTCTAGTTATGGGGATATCCCATAAGTAGTTTCAAGAGGGAAACTGGGTATTACTTGGCCACCAGGATTCAGCCCTGGTTTCAACTGCAGTCCTCCATGTGGGACCCTCCCCACCCTCCTAGAACACGCCTGAAAGGGCTGGAGCCCTGAAGAGGGGCAGTACCGAGGACTGTGCTATCTTTACTCACTCCCAAAACATACACAGGAGCCTTTAATCTCATTAAAGAGACATGAACCAGCTGCTTGTGATTTTGGGTAGAGTAGACCTCAGTTCATTGCATGCCTCCTAACCACACTGGCCATGAAGGGAAGTGGGCTATTTATTACCTTACCTGAGGCAGCCCAAGGCAAAACTGCCCAAAACAAGAGATCAGTTAGGCTGTTTTCCAGTTTATTTAGAAAAATAGACTCTTGAATTCACATTCACCCCAGAGCTATGGGATGGCAATAAGGGGACACCTGAGATGAGCTTACAAGATCGGAAACAGTGAGACCAGAAACCCAAGCCTTGTCTGCATATTCCAAGTGACACAAATGGCCTAGCTAGCTTTCTGTCCCATCAGTACTCTTCAGCCATGATCAGTAAGACAAGACTGGTCCAGCCTTGGAAGGGGCGACAGCCCATGCCTCGCCCATCCTGGTCACTGTACTGTTCCCACAGAAACCCGGTAGCCTGGTATTGCTGCTGGACGTTTCTCACTACATTGGCCCGCAGTTCATGGTAGAGTTTGGCAGCCTGAACCTTGTGAGGACCCTCCAAACGCCCATAGTGGTGCAGTGCCCCCAGAGCTAGGTAGTTAACATTCAGCCACACGGCACCCCGCCAATAAGGTGGGTCATGCTCAGTATTACGCTGTTTATAAAAGAGGCTCGAGGCTGAAAGGGAGCGCAACCCAAAGGGGCTCCAGAGATGGCGGCTATCAGCTAGAACGTCCAGAAGGGGTCCCAAGCGGGGTGAGCTTGGATCCAACAGCTGTAGCAGCAAAGGAAAAAGAGAGACATAGCCCAGGGCATCCACATACTGCAATCGAGGTGGAGGCCTGCCTACCACTCTAACCAGTCCCTGTGGGGGCCTAGACTTGAGCTGTACTGCTTTTGTGTGGTTCCCAAAGTCAGCAAAGACCCCCAGCTCAGGAGCCCAGTGCAGCTCGTCAAGACTTCCAGGTTCTTCTAGAGAGGCAGCCAATGGGCCCAGCTCTGCAGCTGCTTCAGTCTCCCCAAGCTGTTCTGCGAGCTGTGACAGCACCCGGGCACCCAGCGCCACCCAGCATCGCAGGTCCAGGTGCCGCTCTGCTGTAGAAGGATGTGAGGCCCTGGGGTAGTCATCCAGCCCCGAGGGCAGTGTCTTGGGATTAAGTAGGGTAGGCAAAGCTAGGTCCCTGCCCCTCCAGCGGTAGGATAGTGGCACCGGCCCTGCCTGACTTTGATGCAGCCAAGAGAACCAAGCATACAGGCGGGGGAAAGCCCTGCGGAGAAAGGCCAAGTCGTCAGGGTCACGGCCTTCTAGCATGTGTATTACCGGCAGGAGCAGGGTTGGGGGGTTGGCGTGGGCTGCACGTTGCACTAGAAATTCTGGGGGCACTCGGGCTCTGGCCTCATCCCCCAGAATCTGTTCTCGCCCGATCCAGCCATCAGCATTCAGCAGCCCCAGCCAGTGTCCTAGGGCCTCCCGGGTGAGGTGGGGATCCCATTGCTGGACCACTAGCTGGTGAAAGCCTTCATCCCAGAGGAAGCCTCGTGGGAAGAATGACCGGGAAGGCACCGCAGAGAAAAGAGGGACAGGTGGAAACAGGGCAGGGTCCATCTTCTGTTCAGACCCTTCCATGCCAGTGTCTGGCAACACCAAACCCTGTCCATAGAAGTAACCAATCCCACCAAGAAGGCCACTGAGGGCAACCTGACCCAAAGCCTGCTCCTCGGGGCTTAGGCCCTTCTCCTTTAGCTGGAAGGTTTTCTCAAAACGCTCCTTGAAGGCTGCAGCATGGCTCTCCAGGGCCTTGGTCAGTTGGTTGCCTACTAGCTGCCCAGAGGCCTGGTTTCCTCCTGTTGTGGCACTGCCAGATTCAAACACAAACTCAACAGAGAAAGGGGCTTTCACTGTCACCTGCTGTATCAAGAACTGCCCTTGCCCACTAGGGCCTCTCTCCTCCCACTTCAGAGATCCAGGCAAGCCGAGGTAGCGTTCAGGAGAGGCTCCTGGAGGCCTGTGCTGAAACCAGCTGTTTAGGCGGCTCTTTACTGTGTCTGTGAGCAGTGGCAGCCCTGGGTTGGAGGACCAGAAGACATTGTAGCTTGAAGGCAAGAAGACAAATAAGGAGTGTTATTCATGAAAGGGATGTCTTGCCAGTCCACTGGTGGGTGAGGAGGGAGTCATAGAAACCAGCCTAAGTCAATATCCCAAGCACCCCTGCACCACCCTGCACCAATCCTCCAGTTACCTGCCATGCTTAGGGACAGTGTCTCCTGGACTGGTTGGTGGCAGAAGTGTGAGACGGAAGTCACCGAGTTCACTGGTATGCCCACTGATGAACTTCAACTGTCCTTTGGCTCCAATCTCTGGTAGTAGGACCTCTTGCCCATCTGTTACCACGTAGAAGAACAGGGACACCAAAGGGAAGGAAGGTGTACCTGAGGCCTGGGTGACCATGGAACACAGTAAAGCATCAGAAAAACATCCCTTTGAGAATCAGCCTTAGCAGGGATTACAAGAACTGTGGCAAACAAACATCTGCCAATTCTGAGGGTAAGTAGACCCACCCAGTGGACTGAGCCAAAGAGCCCTGAACAGGGTTCCTCCAGGAAATGACGGATGTTTTAGGATTATACATGGATTGTTTCATTCAATCTTTTGAGTTAGGTGTCACTGTAATAGCTGCTTTACAAACAAGGAGATGGCAGAGATGGTCACCAGGCTGGTGTCCCTGCTGTCAACCTCCATTTCATACTGCATTTGCTGCTGAAAGGGAAGGATGGGGAAGTCTGGGCTGAGGAAAGAAGATCCTGATGCCCTGACCTGAGGCTCTACGGTCACTCTCCAACTCCAATCCCCTCCATGATGACCCCCAGGCTTCTTGACGAACTCAGTGGTGAGCCTTAAAGCTCCATCGTGGATATGTTGCCGACCGAAGGAGAGGCCATCGTGGAACTCCCAGCCATAGGGACCCACGCCGTCTCCCTGTTCACACGTGTGCCTGAGCTTAGGAGGGGTCCCCGGGGTGGTGCCTTGCTGCGCCCACATCAGTCCTGAGAAGTAGAATGGCCACGTAAGTCAACAGATGCTGTTTTACGTCTGCGAAGACTGATGGGTCCTCCCCACTCACCCGCCCCAGGGTTACCCGTGAGCAGTGGTTTGGGGCTGCGAGTCTTCATGCCGAAATAGACGTGTGGGCGGTAGGTGCCCCAGAAGAGTTCCGGGGCCACGGCAGGGCTGGAGGAGTCCGGCGGCAGCGCGGGCGGCGCGGGGTGCAGTGTGAGCGCGCGGCGCACACGGAGCCACGCCAGCACCCAGCGCCCCGACAGGCCGAAGGCCAGCGCCAACACCACCACGGCGAGGGCCGCTCCGCTCGCCGAGCCGCGCGCTCCGCCAGCCCTGCCATCCCGCCGGCCCGCACCCCGCGTCCTCTCCAGCGGCCGCGCCCCTTCCGCGGCCGCAGCGCGCCGTCGCCTCTCGCCCCGGGCCATGCGGGCAGGCGGCACGAGCCCCGGCTGCCACCGTGCGGTCAAGCGAACTGAGCCTTCGCCCCGCGCCTCCCTGAGCGCCCCGCCCCACCGGAAATCCCGCCCCACACGTCAGGTCCGGCCTGGACACCCGGAAGCGCTGTGGCTGGTTGTACGCGGTATTGAGCGCAGGACTCAATCGGTGAACTGCGTCAGTGGGTGTGAGTTCAAAGAGGTACGAGAGAGAAGCAATAGCATTCTAAGACCCCTCTGTTTTGTTTTAACTACTGATCATGGCCTGGAGAGATGGCTCAGTGGTCACGGCGCTTGCTCCCAAGGCTGACGACCTAAGTTAGATCCCCGTACCCACGTCGTGGAAGGAGGAAAACAGACTTACACAAGTTGCCCTCTGACCTTCACATCTGGCCTACACATATGCATACATCCTCTGACTTCCACGAGTATGCTGTAGCGTGAGCGCACCTCACCTCCACACGTACACACGCGCACACACACACACACACTCGCAAGCACATACAAAAATAAATGTTAAGAAATAGAAAGCCAGGCGTGGTGGCTCTCAGCTTTAATCCTAGTACTCAGGAGGCAGAGGCAGGAGGATCTCAGGAGACATGACTTAGCAGTTAACGTGTTTGCTGCTCTTGCAGAGGATAGGAACTCAGTTCCCAGCACCAACACAGCGTCTTTCAAACACATCCGGAGGATCTGACGGCCTCTTTTGGCCCTCCACCCTCGTCCATACACATAAAAGTATTTTTCTAAAAAATGATCATACTAAGACCAGTTTTCCCCTCTTTGGGGGATGTGTTTGTTTAGGTTTCCCTCCAACTTGCTATGTAAAGACACGTTGGTTGAGACAGCCTTTGTATATAGCCCAGGCTGTCCCCAAGCTTGATAGTGTTAGCCTCCTGCCTCAACCTCCAGAGTGTCTCTATTAAGCTACTTTTACATATCACTGTCCAGCTCTAATCTGGTAACAGAAAACTGTGGCCTAGGAAATAAAAGTAACTGGGTCCAAGCTACAGAGCTGGGAAGGAGCTAGCTTAGAACCCAAGTGTATATGAACTAAGCTATACCACTAGTCACACCCTGTACTTCCATTCTTCCTGGAATGGACTCACAAGGATGCCTAGCTAGGGTCTGTTTCTTTACGAAGCTCTCTAACTTCAGACAAGTCTGTCTCTAACTCAGCCTGTACTCTTACTGATTTTTAAATGTAAGACAAAGTCTATATCCCTGACTGGCCTGGAACTTGCTGTGTAGTCAACAATGACTTTGAACTTCTGATACTCCAGCCTCTACCTTCCCAGTGCTGGGTTACAAGTACACATGCCACTATTAGTGTATTCAGTACTAGGCAAGCACTCTGCCAACCGAGCTACAGCTCGGGCCCATTCATTCATTCACTCACTCACTTGTTCATGTGCCAGGGAGGAATCTTAGGACTTTTACATGCTAGGCAGGTACTGGAGTGACATTTTTGAGAATTTTCGTTTCCTGAAAAACCATAGAAATGTTCTAAGAGCGTGCTTTCCTTTTAATCCCAAGTGTAGGGATATGGGCTGCTTCTGACTGATCGCGGCAGCTGACCATGATTTGCCTCATGCGCTAGCTAAAATGTGGTTTTGTCAGCTGCAGATAATTTCTGTGACGGTGTGACACACAGAATTCTGGGAACTTGTCAGAGGGTACATAAAGGTGAGGGCCCTAAGAGGCAAGGTTGGTGGTTGGTGGTCATTTGGGCATGCTGGTTAGTTTGTTAGTTGCTGTGGTCAAAGAAGAAAAAAAAGAAGTTAGAGTCAGGGATTTTTCTAATCCCTCCATCCTTGTTTCTCTCCGATGTAGTGTTAGGGGGAGAAACTGGAGGTGAGGAGGGGATGCAGGGTGGGAAAAGAACCCAACAAGCAGCAGCTTTGCTTCACCGCTGAACTGCATCTTTGCCCTTCACCCTCCACTCTTTGCTGAAACGCCAATTCTACAAAGGCACTTTCTTTCCTATGGCCCAGGAAACAGAAGAATTCACATCTGGAACTGTTCAGAGGTAGCACCTGCACCTCAGATTGACCGATGAGCAATTTAGGGTCTCACCGTGCAGCCAAGGTTTCCTTGGAATTTACATAGCCAAGCATTGCTTTCAACTAAATGGGTAGTATCTGCGTGTAACCTATACCTGGCTTACAGTAGATCTTAAATATTTTCTAAATAACTTATACCTAATATGATGCAAAGGATATGTCAACAGGTGTATTATTTAGGGGATAATAACAAGGGGGAAATCTGTAGATGTTCATGCAGATACAACTTTTAAATTTATTACATTATTTTCAGGTGTGTAGGTTGGTGTGCATGTTCTACAGTATGTGCGTGGATGTCAGAAGACCGAGACTTGAGGTTATTCTTGCCTTTCCCCATAAGGGTCCTGGAGATCAAACAGGTCATCAAGCTTGGTGGTGAGCAGTTTTATCCAATGAGGCATCTTTTCAAGTCCCGGATGCCATTTTTTTTTTTTTTTTAAATCTAGAGTATTTTTAGTCCAAGGTTAATGGAACCAACACAGACCCTTTAAATGGGTGGACAAACCTACTATTCTTACTTGACAAACGAGAAATCGAGCAGTGACAGATTTATCTGTCCTGTGTCATAACTACTTAAGGGCAGAGCTGACTGGGATTGACACCTTTTGTTTTTAACAAAATCTCAACCATTCAATTTTACCAGTGAAGACTTGGGAGCCAGATGGTAGGGTTAAAGCCTGCTAACTGAAAGACTGAGAAAACACCCAGCCCAGCTGACCTTCCTCTTCTGCCCGAGTCCCTCCAGAAATGGCCCTCTCTCACAATCTCAAACAACCTCCTCCAAACTGAATGTCCTTCCCTTCTACTCCTGTGTGTTTATCTGACCCCCGACTCCTCCTTACTCTCTATCATTTCTTCTTAATAATCCTATGTTCACTTTTTTTGTTTGTTTGTTTGTTTTGTTTTTTGAGACAGGGTTTCTCTGTGTAGTTCTGGCTGTCCTGGAACTCACTCTATAGACCAGGCTGGCCTCGAACTCAGAAATCCGCCTCCCTCTGCCTCCCAAGTGCTGGGATTAAAGGCATGCATGCGCCACCACTGCCCGGCTCTATGTTCACTTCTTGACAACAGTTGAGCCTGTGGTTGCTTGCCCCTCCCCCTTAACCTTCTTTAATTGACTTTAATCTTGTTTACAATATTCAAGCAGAAAGCTCTTGGATTAAAGGTGTGTGCTAAAGCCTGAGCCACACAACTAAAAACATTTTTTTCCCAGTAAATAACACAATCTTGGGGTTCACAGAATGATCAAATATCCTGCAACACACACCCCAGGCAGATATATTTCAGGGAGTTGTCTTTCTTAAGGATGGTGGAGAGCCTCTAATACTCATTTAGGCAGGGAAGAGTTACAGTATTGCTGGGGGAGTGGGGTCAGAGTTTCCAGGTATTCTGTAAGTTATACAGCCATTCTTAGCTGGGCAATCGTAAGTTCTCTGGCAGTGGCTGTGGGCTATTTTTTTTTAAATCTCCTCTTGTAATTCAAGGTACAGATCAAAGGGGCTGGGAAGGTGGCCCAGTGATTTGAGCACTCACTGGAAAAGCATGAACTGACTAGTAAGCCCTCATAAAAGGCCAGGGGTGGGGGTAGTATATGCCTGTAACTACAGCACTTGGGGGATGGAGACAGGTCCTGGGTGTTTGCTGGCTAGGCTAGCTGAAAAGGGTAAGGTCCAGGTTCAGTGAGAGATTTTATCTGGAAACAAAACAATAACAACAGAAACCCAAAACAGATGAAGCATGGTAGAGGAAAATACCCAATCTTTGGCTTCCACATTTGCAAACATAGGGATGTGCACCTATACATATATATATACACTCACAAAAAGAAAACAATACTGTAACCCTGTGTTTGCACACACACACACACACACACACACACACACACGGAGTGCCTTTATTTATGAAAATATACAGTCATTTATTTAAAACTAAAATTTCTTTAAAAAATACTCATGTGGCTGTAGTAAGAATTTTGGTTTCTTCAAAAATCCAGTCATGGGCTGGAGAGATGGCTCAGGGATTAAGTAAGAGCACTGACTGTTCTTCCAGAGGTCCTGAGTTCAATTCCCAGCAACCACATGGTGGCTCACAACCATCTGTAATGGGATCTGATGCCCTCTTCTGATGTATCTGAAGACAGCTACAGTGTACTCATATAAATAAAATAAATGAATAAAAAAATCCAGTTATGTTTTAGTTCCAGGTGTGGGGTAAAGGCTGCTTCACAGCAGGTGATTATGAATTGCCTTGTGCACTAGCAGGGGTGTGATTTTTGCCAGCTGCAGATAGTTTCATTCTGGGGACTCTGGAAAAGGCCTGTTGCAGCTACTGCTGCATTTGTTATTGCTGGTTTGCTGGATACTCTGATGATGAAGACTGGACTTGCCCCAAGGAACCCAAGGACCCTAGTCAGCAGGAAGGCAGGAAGTAGCCTATGGAGGTCTATATCCCTTTTCCCCTCTAATTTTCTTTCTCTTACATAATGTTGTGACATTGGAAGGGATTAAGGTGGAGAGGAGGCAGAGGTGTAAAAACGTAATAAAATAGTAAAATAAATAAATAAATAAAAGCCATGTGGCATGCATGGATAACTTTTTTTTTGTATTTTTTTTCTGATTTATTTTTATGTACATTGGTGTCTTGCCTACATGTATGTCTGTGAGAGGGTGTCAGATGCCTTAGAACTGGGGATACAGTTGTGAACTGCTATGTGGGTGCTGTGCTAGGAATTGAACCTGGGTTGTCTGAAAGAGTAGCCAGTGTTCTTAACCACTAAGCCACTCCTCTGTCTCCAAATGGAAACTTTTCTATGCCATTGAATTCTCTAAAATTATCTCATGGTCACATTTATGGATGTTACACCAAAAACTATTTCAGGACTGTGGGCAGCAAGCCTTACCTACCTGAAGGATGAGATTACGATAACGCAGCAGAAAAAATGATTAGGGAAAACAATGCCAGGCAGGGGAATAAAAGCGGTACAGCAGAATGAGAATGGAAAGGTCTTGCTAAGTAGACCAGGCTGGCCTCCTGAGTATCTGGGATAGAGTGTGCCAACAGATGGGGCTGGCTCCTCTCTTTCCTCTCAGTGCAGGTGACTGGTTGGATGTACGGGAAAGGGAGGGGGCAGGAGAGGAAACACTGCATCTCTAGCTTAGAAGGCAGAGCAGGGAAGTCAGAAGAGCCAAGTGACCGTTCCACTTGAAGGAAAGACTGTTGGTGGCGTATGGAGGAAGTCGGCAGTAGGTAAAATCCTGAGTAGTTGAAATGACGACAGAGTGGGCTGCTCCACGAGAGTGAACAATGAATAGTCGATACAACTAAGAAGGATGAGTACTGAGGGCCGACGGGGGTGCATGTCTAGAGTCCCAGCACCCAGGAGCCTGAGGCAGGAAAACTCTTTCACATTTCTAGGTCTTCATACCAAGTTTCAGGTTAGCTCAAGGTTAAGACCCTCTCTCAAAATCCAAGTAAATAACCTGAGAAAAATAGCATTCATTTGGCAATAAATATTTAATTAAAATGTACTTGGGTGACAGATTCAAATATGGTTAAACACCGAGAAATAAAAATTTAAATTTGTCCGGACCCTTCACCACCCAATCTTACTTATCTTGCCCCAGAAGTACTGTTGTTAGAGTTCTTACTCTGTATGGTGACCTCCATCCAGAGTTTTGAGTGATTAAGCCCAGCTCTAACTAGACCACTGTCTTTAGTACCAAGCTAACATTCGGTTGTTGACTCTTCTGCAATGTCAGCGACGGGTACCTGGGGCGACCTTGTCTGCGCTGGGTGCAGATGCTGCCGCGGCGTTCCTGGCCCGAATGTGGGAGGCCAGGGCACTTAACATTTCCTGACTGGTGAGGTTGGCGCCGCGCATAATCAGCCGATACCCATCTCCTGGGGAAGATGCAAACCGATGAGTGAGGGACCCGGAATATGCGGGGCTAGGGCCGCGCTCCGCCCTCCCCCGCCCACCCGCGTCCTTGCGGGCTTACCGAATAACACGTCCACGCAGGGCTCAGAGCCGTCGTGCCTCACGTCGGCGATCACCGAGCAGTTGAGGTTGGTGGCGCGGACTTTCTCGCTGCTCACCGCCTGGAGAAAGATCCTGCGGTGGGAAGGCAGCGTGAGCGCGTCCGGGGACCGGGGAGCCTGGAGCGGGGACGAAGGTGTGTGCGCGAGGCAGGGAGGGCGGGACTGAGAAGCCCTGGAACTCGGGCAGGGGGTCGAGGGTGCGCGCGCACGTGTGGGGAGCGCGGACGCGTCCCACCTCCCCAGAACCCGTACCTCGTTGACTCCACGTTCTTCTCAAACGGGCAGAACTGAACTCGAACCAGCTTGACCGGCCGTAGTCCGAGCCGAGCCAAAGCCGCCGCCATGGTTCCCTCCGCCCCGGAAGGAGTAGCACTGGGGATCGTTTTATTGCAACGGACCGCTTCCGGCGGCCTCCGCTGTACTCGCGGCTGCCCTCCTGGGCCGCCCGCAAACACTTCCGCCATTAGCATTGTTCTGTGCCACACACAGCATAGGCAGTGAATGTGCAAAATCCCCTTCAAAGGCAAACGTCCTTCAGCCTTTTCCCTTCAGTATCCAGCCTGCTAGATCTAGGTCAGCACCATCCCAAGTCCTGGCTCCTTCCGTTGAGAGGACTAGCACTGCAGGGATTGTCCACCCACCACAAGGCAAGCCCTGCCCTGGGAGCAACAGCCCAAGCTTAAATGTCAAGGTCCTACAGCCTAATGACTAAAAATAGAAATGAGGACGGGGTGGGACAGACCCTCCACGTGTAGAAATGTTTGCTTCATCTGTGTTTCCTCATGAATTAACTTTAGCCTTGCTCCTGGGATTCAAGAGAAAGCAAGTAGCTTGCTTCTGTCTCCTGAGAGCTAACCCTGTAGACTCCCTTCTATTTCCAGCTCTAAGACGTCTCCATTGTTTCCGACTTTCAGATTTCAGGCTGTAGTTTGCCTATTATTCTGGATTGCAGATCCTAGGATGATCTGGGGTTCAAGTCCAGACTCTAGTTTAAGAACATGTTTTATCAAGCGCCCAGTTTTAAGCCTCTCTAACATACAGTTCCTTGTCTGGGGCAATGATTTGGAACTCCTGGACCTAGTCAACTTAGGGTTCAGGACTTGTCCCCAGGCAAGAAAAAAAAGGCAAGTGCCAACGAGGGTGTTGGTGCAACCTCAGGGCAAGCCAGGCCTGCTGGTTTCCGGCCAGGTAAGCCTCAGGACTAGGTCCTCCTCCTCCTCCTCCTCCCCCTCCTCCCCCTCGTCCTCCTCCTCCCAGGGTGCTTAGCAGGTGAGTGTTCTGTGCTGGGGAGATTCCAGGCTGTAGACGGGGTGGCAAGCTTTCCAGGCTGTTGAGGCTGCTGGTGGGCAGTTCAGTGGTCTGGACCTCATTACAAAAACCTGGGAAGGCAGGAGTGGAAGGCAGGTTGGTGGATAATGCTGACGCCAAATCAATGGTGTGATTGGGTGTGTCTTTTAAAGCAGTGATGGAAGGGCTTAGAAAAGCCTGGGGGTTGAGGACGGTGATAACTCACAGCAACGGGGAGGTCTTCTGTGGATTGGATTCTTGGGCAGAGGTTGCTGCAGAAGACACAGCAGGGCCCCATCTAGCTTCTGGAAGATGCTGAGTGAGAGCAGAGTCTGGCGAAGCTCCCGGGACAGGCCCCACTGCTCCTGTTCCAGAACCTCCCTGACCACTCCGAAGTCTTGTTTGAGCTGCAGCGCCCCCTGCAGGCTAAATGTCCAGGTACAATATAGACACCAGACACTTCTGCTTCCCCAGATTGCTCTGCCCAAATGTTCTCCATTTTCCCCATTGGCATTCTCCCGCTGCCACTACCATCTTTCCTTCCCACCTGAATCGGATCCCATAGGTAAGAATGTGGTCAAGCCAGGCGCCCAGTGTGGCTGTCAGTGCCTGGCTGAGGGCCGGGGCTTGGGCTTCAGGCGGCAATCCCCGCAGTCCTTGCAACACAGGCTCCAACACAGTGTAGACCACCATCCGAGCATACTCACTAGGGTCGCTGGGATGTTCTGGAGTGAGGGGAGAGAAAAGACAGATGGAAAAGACAGATGGAGAGGCTCTGCAAGTCCAGTGGGCTCCAGAGGGAGGGGCACAAAAAGTAAGGACAGAGATACAGACCGCAGTGCGGAGCCACCAGAGGAAGGCTTGGGCCATTTACACCGGGAACCAGGTGGAAATGACAAGTTACCAAGACAGTGGGGTAGGGGTGTAGCCCACTCAGTAAGGCTTGCTTGTCTAGCTTGTGTGAAGTCTTAGGTTTCATCCCCAGCACCACAAAGAAAGAAAAATTACCAGGACACAGTCGAAGCCTCCAGTATCGACCCCTTGGCATGTGGAGCTTGAAGCCTTGTGTGGCTTGTTTATGACATTCTTGGAAAAAAAGACTCAGTGACTCTTTGGGCAGGAGCTGTATGGGGGGAGGGGGGAGAAAGTAAGGGCTAGTCTGTTAGTCTGACCAGATGATGTTTCTCCCACTGAGGCCTCAGTGTGGGGGGTCTGTAAAACCCTGATGCATCACTAAGAACTGCCACAACTTTAACTGAGTTTTCCAAGAGGTCTGGACCTAAACCATGCACAATACCCAGGATTAAGTTTTCTTAGTAATCAAAGACACATGACAAGTCAGGCATGTTGGGCATGTGGCTAGACTCCCAGCATTTGGAAAGCAGGATCAGGAGTATTAGAAATTCATGACCAGGGCTGGTGAGATGGTTCAGTGGTTAAGAGCACTGACCGCTCTTCCAGAGGTCTTCAGTTTATTTCCCAGCAACCACATGGTGGCATCACAACCATGAGATCTGATGCTTTCTTCTGGTGTGTCTGAAGACAGCTACAGTGTACTCATATACATAAAAAAAAATAAATCTTTAAAAAGAAAAGGTGGGGGAGAGAAGATGGTGATGAAAAGGGTCTTTGTGTTGTTGTCTGTCTCAAGAGGAGGAGAATCTAAAAAATGGGCTATTTGGCAGAAGTTCTGTAACAATGTGACCTGAGCACAGTGGCATATGCCTGTGACCCCAGGGTTCGGGATGCTGAAGCAGGAGGATGACAAGTTCCATGAGGCCAGCTTGAGCTGACTCTTACATAAGAATCAAGAAAGGAAAAGGAGGGGGGAAGAAAAAACAAAGGAGATGAAAAAGATAGGACTATACAGATCCCAGGAACCTAAGGAAAGGGAAGCCCTGAGGATTGTGGGAGGAGAAGAAACCACTGGGTCCCTGGCACATCAGGCGTGTTTATGCCTCAACTTGTCCCTTCTTCTCTAGCACAGCAGTTTCTCCCACTCCTGTCTAGACAGGCCTTACTGTCTAGCCCAAACTGGCCTTGAAATTTCCATGTAGCCCAGGCTGGCCTCAAACTCACAATCCTGCTTCAGCCTTCTCATTACTGGGATTAAAGGTGTGCACCAGCACCCCTCGCCCTGCCTCCAACAGTGCAATGCTAACTAGCTACTCTGCCAATTCCCACACCCTTTCTGGACACACACAGGCCTGACCACAAACAGGAGGGGAGGGAGAGGGAAGAAGGGAGGGAGAGAGGGAGGAGAGAGAGAGAGAGGGAGAGGGAGAGGGAGGAGAGAGAGAGGGAGAGGGAGAAGAGGAGAGGGAGAGGGAGAGGGAGAGGGAGAGGGAGAGGGAGAGGGAGAGGGAGAG
>NW_021604591.1:3803377-3832284 GCF_004785775.1 Grammomys surdaster
GAGAGGGAGAGGGAGAGGGAGAGGGAGAGGGAGAGGGAGAGGGAGAGAAGGTAGGCTTCCAGAGGGAGCATATTAGCTTTGGTTCCCAGGAGGTCCCTATAGGGAGCCTGCTCTTGCTACAGAGGCTGCCCAGACAGCAGTTAAGCCTCAGGTACATTATGGAACACTCTACAAAGCTCACACCTACCATGGCCCTCCTCTGGGCTTCCATAACCATCACTGTCAGGCTCTCCTCTTGATAAGGTTATGCTGGGGCATGATTTTCAGGAGACAACAGTAAGAATGGAAGAAATCCCAAACAGTTGCTGGACTACAAGTCTGGGATTCAGAGGAACTAAAGTGGGAATTGACAGCAGTGAGACGCTTGGTAAGCAGAGCAAAGGAGCCGAGTCAGTGTGAACTCTACGGCCAGACAAGGAAGATGCAACAATGTCACCTCAGTCTGTGTATTCCACAACTGAGAGTCAGGGTGAGCTCTACAGCCACACAAGGGGGACACAACAATGTCACCTCATAGTCTGCGTATTCCACAACAGGAAGCAGTGTATGCAAAATGGGGCAGATAAAGACAGAAGTCAGAGCTTTGTCAATAAACCTAGAAGGAAATCATGGAGACACAGAAACAGCTTGGTAGCACAGGGCTTACCTAGCACACACAAGGCCTTGACACAATCCAGAGAGAAAGCGAGAAGAAACAGCCAACCCCAGATGAAACTAGATGAACTAGAGGGCTTAACATTACTTTAAAATCTTTAACTTTATCCTCGCCCCCATCCCAACTCTCTGTGTGTGTGTGTGCATGTATACGTGCTGGTGTGCTCACATATGCAGAGACAACTTGCAGAAATTGCTTGTCTTTATCCCATATGGGTCCTGGGGGTCAAATTCAGGTTGTCAGACTTGGCATTAAGCACCTTTAACTAACAAACCATCTTGCTGCCTCCTTCCGCTCCCCTTCCCACTGGTGGTCGGAATCAAAGGGAAGCTTGATGATGGGCGCTCAGTAATGCTTTACTGCTTAGCTGCCGGCCCAGTGTGCACTTCACTCTTTAAATATAGACATGTGCTACTTTAGTAAGACTGCAAAGTAAGCCAGGTGCAATGGCGCATGCCACTAATCTCAGATTCAAGAAGCAGAGGCAAGCTAATGTATGTATATACACACATATAGTATGTCTATGTAGTGTATGTATATATACACACACAACAATATGTACAAATTAAGCTTTTAAAGAGGAGAACGATGAATTAAACACTCCTAGGAAAAGTGAAAGATGTAATTATGCAGTCTCTAATGAATAAGTCTAAGGAATGATGTCAGTGGCTAACACTATTAGGGAATAGCAAGGGGTATGATTCATTACTGACCATGAGTTGATTACTATTACGACCATATTTGAAATTTTTCCATAGTAAAGAACAAGAAGCCAACAAACATTTAGCAGAGACTCTAAGGAGACGGCAAGGCCCCCAGCCCTGTCCCTGGTGGGCACACACTTACACTCCCACTGTCAGGGGCTCGGCACTCACTTGCATCTTTGCTGTCAACTTCTGAATCTCCAGGCCCAGCTGCTGCTCCACCTCCAGAGTGCTGGCTGCCTCGGAGGCCAGGCTGGACAGCGCTTCCACTGCACGCAGAAGAGGCTGTAGGTGGAAGCGGAGAGTGAGGACTTTGTCCAGGCCAGGCTGCTCCCCACCCTGCTCCCGGGCCACTCACAGGCAAGTCCTTCTGGATCAGGAGTACGAAGGGACCGGGGGCCCATGCTCCCAGGTGCTGCTGAGCTCTGCCCAGGAACCAGAGCAAGGTGGTCTGCAGGGTACAGAGCCCCAGAGCGACAGGTGTAGGACCTGGGAGGGGAAGAACAGAGCGCCCTAGGGTTCATGGGCCACTTTCAGGAGAAGGCTAGCTTCAGAACAGAAGGCAGGAAGTCGATATCAACTGCTCAACCCCCAGCCCCCCCTCCCATTCCACACCTCTTGTCTCACCTGCAGGTGGACACAGGCTGAGTTCTGACTTAGGCTGGCGAAGGCTATCCAAGAGCGGAGGAAAAAGCCGCTCCAACAGCTCAGCCGTAGGAGACGGTGAAGCGGGGCTGCTCTGATTGCCCAGGGCTGATCCCAAGGCTTGGCAGAACCCTGGGATGACAAATACAGTCTGAGGGGGTGGGCAACCTGATCCTTGGATCACCCCAATGTCCCTTTCTCCTTACCTTGGTCCCAACTGCAGATAAGAGACTGATGAAGTAGGCTGTGACACAGAGACAACAGCTCCTTCTCACACTCCTGAGGCAGGGATGCTAATGGAGAAACGAAGGGAGCCTGAAAACAAAACCTCCCTGGTTACAGCCCCTGCTGATTCCATGATGCACCCTCCACCACTGAAGTCAGGGGTGGAAGGTCAGGCACAGTGGCTCTCCAGCGGTGGGAGGCCGAGGCAGGAGTTCCAGGCCAGTATGGACTACATAGTAAAAACCTACCTCCGAACAAAATAAAGACTGGTGTGGAAAGCAGCATGGCCTCAAAAAACCTAAACGCTATACTTTAAACTCAGGGTTCATTCACTCAAGAACCTGTTCTTGCTGACAGGCTAGAGTTGAGGTAGGGTAAAGGTAAAAAGACACCCTCACCACAACCTCCAAATGCCAGCTCAGGCCCCTCACTTACCTTGACACAGTGCTTGACTCAGCTGTTGTGCCACTGCTCTGGGGTCCCTCCAGGGTCCCACGCATAGATCCAAACACTGAGCACAGGCTGCCCACAGCAAGGTCCAATACTGGCTCCACAGGGCTCCAGGCCCTCCAAGCCCCAGTCCACTGCTGTCGGTGCTAGCCACGCCCCCTACTAGGCCCAACAGCCCGGGCAGCAGTTCTCGCTCTTGGTCACACAGCCGACCGAGTTGCTCCTGCAAGCCCGATCCGCCAAGGGCTTTGGCCAGCCTATCTGCCACCTGACAACCCCGTTCTGCAGCCAGGAGGTGGAGCACTCGGGCCACGGGGAATGGGCGCGCGGCCCTGGGGACGAAGCTCAGGGATTGTCCCTGCAGAGTGTGGTAGAAGGGAAGGGCCAGCAACAGTTCGGCTAGTTGGGACGTCAGGCCCAGGCTAGCCGGTGCCCGGCCTAGGGCGCGAAGCTGCATCTCGATGGTAGCATCCAGGTGCTGGGCTGCTAACCCAAGAGGGCGAGCCAGGAGAAGCGTCTCCCTGGAGCCCCGGAAGCCGAGGCGCGGAGCTGTCCCACTCGAAGGGAACATCTGTAAATCGCCGTGCAGCTGCTGCAGGGAGAGGGAACCGGCCGAGGAGCCGGAGCGGAGCAGCCGCACGACCGCCTGCAGGCGGAGGGCGCAGTCCCGGGCCCGCAGGAGCTGCTCTCGCTCGCGGTGCAGACGCAGTAACGCAGCCCGGAGCCGCTGCAGAGCGAAAGGCATCGGGCCGCTTGCAGACGCGGGAGCCCACGGCTGTCTGTTGGAGTCCGGGCACGGGACGCTCACCGCAGTCAGTAGCCCCGGCCCTCCGCGCCTCCCCTCGCCCCGCTCCTCCCCAGCGCCCACGGGCTGCGCCCACGACAGGGGTGCGTTAGTGAGTGGAGGCAGAAGGCCACTAGAACGGGACGCCCGGTCCATTTGCACGGCGAGTCCCAAACGAACCTAACGCTCACGGCTTTCCCCCTTCCCGCGGCGCTCCACGCCCGCGGGCACCAGGACGCACCAGCCAGTCGCCGGAAGTTTCGTGGCCTCACTGGGGCTCCGTAGCCACGGCCTCTGCCCCTAACAAAGATGGCCACCCACTTAGTCTTTTCGGCCTCTTTCTGTCACCGTTGACGGGAGGTGGCGCTGATGCTAAACGCTGTAGGGAGAGTCAAGCTAGGTGAATGGTGTGACCGGACAGCAGGGGACCCATGGCCCCTCCATCTCTGCCTCCTAATGTACCACCTTCCTGCAGTCTGCCCTGTGGGGGCCCTGTGGAGATCTACGACAGAAAAGAGGAAAGCAAGACCTCAGTTTCCTTTTGCTTTGATCATTGTCTTCATGTTCGTTTGTGGGCATGTTGTTGTTTTGTTCTCTTTGAATCTCACTATGGATGTTCCTAGCTATCCTGAAACTCTCATGTAGAACAGACTGGTCTCTAACTCAAAGTTGTCTGCCTGCCTCGGCTTCCTTGCTGAAGTTAAGAGTGTGTATGTGTGTCACCACAGCCAGCCTCAACCTTCATGTTTTCTTTCAGTCATCTCTGAGAGTTTTGGGAACCAGCAGATTCAGGTTCTACTCATAAAGATCTTAGGCAAAGGAACAAGGGGCCCTCGGGATGCTGCTGCTGTAATGCTCTAAGCAGGCAAAATTGAGCATTTGAGGATCTCCAGTGTGAGCTCTGGGCAGTGGTTACAAGCACCTTTGGAAAAGTATTGTGAACAGAGGAAAAGACCCTAAAGCAAGGAAAAGAGAATATTATTACTGCCCAGCACTAAGAGATTGAGATAGGTGGTTAACATTTGGCCAACATAGTTTCAGGTTAGGCTAGGCTATAGTGTGAGACTCAATTTCTGAGAGTGGCTTAAAAGGTTGGGGGTAGGGAGTTAGATTCCTGAAGTAGTTGGCACAGTTACTGAAGGACAGACAGAAGGATCAGATATGGGATCATTGAAAGGCTAAATATACCGCTGCTTTCCTGGTCATTCACTTCTAGAATCTCAGAGTCAACAAGTCCTGAGCCTAAGGAGTCATGAAGGGACTCTGGCTACCTTGAATGTGGGCACGGCTCTGGTAAAACCATGGCTCTGGCAAAACTATTCCCTCCTCTTCCACTCCTTCTGCCTTGCTAAACAAACAAACAAACAAAACAAAACAAAAACCATTAAGTTACATTCCTAAAGCTAGCCACCCAGGTCTATTTCCTTATTTAGCCACTTCCTCTTTCTGAGGCTGACTACTAATGTTGCGCTATAAAAGAATTGAAGTCTAGCAATCAAAAGCCCCCTTTAGTTTACCTAGTTAGCATACCCCAAATTAATCACCTCATCCTAACACAGGTTTCCCCCTTTACCGTTATAACTCCATTTGTCTATGGGCCACATCTGTCTCCTCTCTTTCCAGAGGCAGTCCTTTGTCCTCCAGAGCAAATGCCCTTGCCCCTTTTGTCTCCTCTCCTTTGTTTCCTTCCTCTTTTCCCTCTGTCCTCTATCTCCTGTCTTTGTCCCTTATTACCTGCCCTTTGTCTCTCTGGGGCAAATAAATCTCTTTTGTGCTGAGAACTTGATCTGGAGCAGGGAGGAGGGGTGAGTGGTCCTGAGCCAATACCGATCACTTACAGGTCACATAAAAATTGGCCCAGCCACAGATTCATGAGCCCTGCCTCCAAAGTCAAGAAGTCTCAAAATTAACTAATTAAAGCTGAAGAGATGCTTCGCTTAACTGCTCATATAGAGGACCCCTGTTCAGTTGGCTTGAAACTGTAGTTCCTGGGGGCTCTGACTTCTTTGCTCTCTGGAGGCACCTTCACATGCTTGCACATGCCCACACAGAGATACATATGATTAAAAATAGGAGGAAATATTTCAAAGTTATTTTTTAACTTAGTGGTTTTTTTTTTTTTTTCTTAATAAAAAAAAAAATCTTAAGAATCTTTTTAGTCTTCCTTTTATTTCAAACATGTAGTCATCCACTAGAATGTTTTGTTTTGTTTTGAGAGGGCTGGTGAGATGACTCAACCAGTAAGGGCACTTGCTTCCGAGGCTGACAACTTAGGTTTGATCTCTGGACCTTACATGGTGGAAGGAGAAACACACACACACCACTAATAATGAATAAAATAAAAATCCTTCTATTTAATGAATTAGCAGTACCTAGTGGAGGCGCCAGGCACACAACACAGTTTGTCCCATGTGAGATGTATGAACAAGGAGTACAGTGAAATTAAGATGTTTTTCTTTTCTTTTCTTTTCTTTTCTTTTCTTTTCTTTTCTTTTCTTTTCTTTTTTAAAGGAGTGATGAGAGATAGCCTCCATGACAAAGTGACATTTAAGCTAAGATCTAAAAGAAACAAGAGAGCCAACCCGTTTGCCTGAGAGAGAACATCCCAGTTAGAAGACACAAGACATGCAAAGTCACAGATGGTGTTGAACTGTCTCAAGGAAACCTCCAGACAATGTGTGAAATAGGTTGGCCTTCATTCAGAGGGGGCTGCCATCACCAAGGGGACATTAGACAAAAGAATTCTTAATGTACAACAAGAAAAGAAGCTGGGCTCACAGTGTCCCTAGAAAGGCTTAAGAGCAAGACAAAAAAAAAAAATTGAGATTAAAAATGAAAGTGCCTTTGAGGCAAGGGATGCTAAATTTACACTTGTAACTGACCACTAAGCAGACAGAGTGGGGAAAACAGAGAAATGGAGAACTAGAGAGGCAGGAATGTAGTTCTTCAGAGGCTGCAAAAGGTCTGTGTGAGAAGGGTCAAGGAGAAACCCAAGCAGAAGCTTAGATACTGTTGACAACCATAAATCAGATTAATGAGGGAAGGCAAGGCTCCAGGAAGCCAAGGTCCAAATCACCAAACAGAAACCTCAAAGGAAAGAAGACAGAAGAGAGACTCCAGGGAGAAAGAAGAAATCCAGTTTTACAAGTAGAGGGGGAGGGGCCATTCCAAGAGACAATGTCCTGGCTTAGAAAGAAAAAAAGAAAGAATATCCCTCCCTCCAATGAGGATTAAAAGACATTAATAAATGTCTCGTCCAAAATTGCAGTTACAGTGTTAACATGCAGAGATTTTTGGCTTCGTATGTACTCTCTTTTCTGCCATTTCTTGTTTACAAGGTTGTATTTTCTAACATCAAGGTCATTTTGATAATATGTCAAGGCTCTTGCTAAAATATATACTAGTTTTCTAACTAGAGGGAGAAAGAAAAGTTTTCAAAATCTGAGCAAAGAAAAGGCTCGTCGCTTAAGACTTGCAATGAAAAAGGTTGGTGGCTAAAAGCAGGTGTAAAAGCAGGTAATTAATCTTACTCTGTTACAAGGTGCCATGTCTGGTCTCCGGAGGAATGTAATAAGAAGTAGTAAATGAGTATGGAAGAACTGTTGGCAATGATTTAAGTATGATGTCATGTTTTTGTAAAAAGGGTAAAACAGAAAAGGGAATATTGTGGTTGAGGATGGGTTTTGTATGATTTCTTTTTAATTGTTCTAAGAATGAAAAACAATGCAGCCAAACAATGAAAGACTAAAGCCACAGGGGGTCTGAATAAACCTGTACAAGGATAGAATATATATATATACATATATATGTATATATGTATATATATATGTGTGTATGTATATATATACATATATATATATATATACATATATATATATATGCGCTTGATGATTAAAGTTTATTAAACTTTCTAAGATTAGATGGGAGAGATGGCTCAGCCATTAAAAACACTTGCCACCTTTATAAAGGACCTGGCTTTGATTCCCAGAACCCAAGTGGTAGCTCACAACCATCCACAACTCTGCTTCCGGAGGATCGGAAGCCCTTGTCTGACCTCCACAGATGTGAAGCATGCACATGCTGCACCCACATATGTGCAAGAAAACACCTAAACACAGAAAATAAAATAAGCAGATCTTCAAAAACCCCAAGGTTATACTGATCAACGAGTGATATTTGCAAAGAAATACCTTAAAAAAACAAAAATGTGTCTAATCAAGACAATTAATTACATTTTTACTATGTTAGACTTTAACCAATTGGAGAAACTGAGTCATAGCAATACAACAGCTTTATGTAAAACTGTTTGGGTTGTTTAAAACTGTCTAACCTTAGCTTGGGGTGTGTGTGTGGCACACACCTTTAAAAGGAGGTATGAGTTTGAGGCTAGTTTGGTCTACAGAGCTTTTTGTAAAATTTGACCCTTGACTACCAAGTCATCTAAAACTCTGGGGACAATGGGAACCCACTTGTTCTCTTAATTAAAGAGGCCACGGAATCTTCAGAGAACAAGATTGTAACCAGAGTACATCCTACAAGATGAAAAGTCACACAGAGGACCCTAGGCTATGTCTGGTCCAGTGCAAAACTTATAACTGTCTGAGGGTCTATACCATTGCTAAGCAGGTGTGTGTGGGATGGGTAGCTTCCCCTGAAGCCGACCATACTCATTAGGCTCCTCCCTTCCCTGACATATTTAAGTAGTAGTTCCTGCTGAGAGCCACTTTTAGCCAAGTTGAGCTGCACAGAAGAGTAGGAACTGGATGAGCTCACTGTGAAGACCAACTGAGCCACCTGGAAAGAGTGCTCTTCAACCTGTTGAGCTGTCTGCAGGCTGTGCAGGGAGTTTTTGTGAGCTGTCAGCCAGGCTGGTGTGGGCCTTGCTGATACAGCTGTCTGAGTCCCTGTAAATAACCCCAGTAAAACTCACTGGTTCACCAAGGTCTTCTTTGGTAGTATCTTTGGTCTACTGTGGTCTATCTGGGGTTACATTTGTTTTTATCTCCCTGGGAATAGGTTCACACAACAAAGCCCCATATTTCCACCCCAGTTTCCCCTACCCAATCTGTACCATTCAAGACTATCTTTTAGGCTTTGCCTTTCCCTGTCCTCTCTTTTCTTTTTGTTTTTTGAGACAGGGTCACTATGTAGCCTAAGTTGGCCTGGGACTCACTACGTAGACTAGACTGGCCCCAATGCATAGAAATCAGCCTGCGTGATGATGTAAGAGGCGTGTACCTCTGTGCCCAGCTTGCTTTCCTCTCTTGTTCTCTTGTGTTCTCAAGTTCCCTTTTTCTGTTTGCTTGTCACCTGCCCTGTGTTCTCCAGGAAGCCAGCCTCCTGTTTGAGAAGCTGGTGGCAAAGGAAGAGTGCATGCAACAGAAAGTTGAAAAGAAATGACCCAAGAAGGTGGCTGTAGAGTGTATTGTGTGGGGAGGGGTGTCCGGAAGGACTTGTGGGAGGAGCTTTCCTAGGTGGGGCTCAGTGTGACATGTAGGAGGGTCCCTTGCCAGGTGGGCTCAAATGGCTTGGGGACTAGAGAGTCTTCTCCAGGCCATCTAAGCAGGGGTTGGTTGTGACCTGCTTCTCTCTTACTCTGGGGCCTCTGGCTGGTGGCACTCCTGTCTGAATTTTTATCTATCAGGTGAGGATGGGGGGCTGGAGAGATGGCTCAGTAGGTAGGGTGCTTGCTGCTCAGTTCCAGAGTTCAGATCCCAGCACTCGCATAACAAACTGGGTGTAAATAGTTACTGTAGATGGCAAAACACCTGTGATGTCAGCTCTGAGGGGTCCGATGCCTTCTCTGGCCACTGTGCTCCAGTGTGTGCGTGCATGCCATAGTATGTGTGGACAGGTAAAGAACAATCTGCAGGACTCAGTTTCCCGGGTGGGTCCTGGAAATGTGAGCAGGCTCAACAAAAAGTCCCTTACCCACAGAACCGTGAGCACCTATGTATATGTGTCTGTAGACGCAGGGAGGGAGCACCATGTTGCAGAGGTCGTAATTCAGCCATGTGGGTTCCAGGGAACCACTGTCCCCCAATCAATTTTTTTGTTGTTGTTGTTTTTCTGTGTAGCCCTGGCTGTCCTGGAACTCACTCTGTAGACCAGACTGGCCTTGAACTCTCGAACTCAGAAATCCACCTGCCTCTGCCTCGCAAGTGCTGGAATTAAAGGCGTGCACCACCATCGCCCGGCCCACCCAATCAATTTTTTAAAAGATGATTTGGAGCTCAGTAGTTAAGAACATTTACTGCTCTCTCAGAGGACTCTGGTTCAATTCCCAGCACCCCCGGGGCAGCTTACACTGTTTGTAACTCCAGTTCGAAAGGGTACAGCACCATCTTCTGGTCTCTGTAGACACAGCTCTCTTGTGCACATACACATAGACACATGCATACATTAAAAGTAAAATAAGCCAGGTAGTAGTGGTGGCACACACATCTTTGATCCCAGCTCTCCAGAGGCAGAGGCAGGCAGATCTCTGAGTTCAAGGCCAGCCTGGTTTACAGAGAGTTCCAGGACAGCCAGGGCTATACAGAAAAACCTGTCTCAAAAAAAAACCCTGAATGAATGAATGAATGATCTCTGTGATTTTAAGTCTAACTTGGTCTACATAGTAAGTTCCAGGCCAGTTCAGGACAATGTAGAGAGACTGTGTCTCAAAAAAAAAAAAAAAAAGTAAAATGAATCTTTAAAAAAACTCCAATAAGGATACAGACAAGCCGGGTGGTGGTGGCACATGCCTTTAATCCCAGCACTTGGGAGGCAGAGGCAGGAGGATTTCTGAGTTTGAGGCCAGCCTGGTCTACAGAGTGAGTTCTAGGACAGCCAGGACTACACAGAGAAACCCTGTCTTGAAAAAAAAAAAAAGTAAAAGAAAAGGATACAGACAAATCTTACATCATAGAGTCATAGGGTGTGGATGAGGCAGTGAACATGGCTTGTCACTCTCTGTGGTTAAGTACAAACAACCTCAGCCTTGTGGTCACTGCAGCGCCACAATAATGAAATCAGGCTGGAGAGATGGCTCAGTGGGTCAATACATTTGCCACCAAGCCTGACAATCTGAGTTTGATCCCTGGAACCTGCATGGTAGAATTCTGACCTCTACTCATGTTGCCCCATCCCCACTCCATATACAGACACAGACACACAAAGGTGCTCATTCTATCCTGGCTGGCCTTGAACTCACCATGCAAATCAGACCAGAATCTAACTGCCTCCTGAGCACTGAGACTAGAGGTGTGTACTACTGAGCCCAGCACAATACAAATACTTTTTATTTTGTTTTGTTTTTGAGAAAGGATCTCACTGGGCGGTGGTGGCGCATGCCTTTAATCCCAGCACTTGGGAGGCAGAGGCGGGCGAGTTTCTGAGTTCAAGGCCAGCCTGGTCTACAGAGTGAGTTCCCTGGCAGCCAGGGCTACACAGAGAAACCCTGTCTCGAAAAACCAAAAAGAAAAAAAAAAAAAAAAAGCCAGGTGGTGGTGGCGCACGCCTTTAATCCCAGCACTTGGGAGGCAGAGGCAGGCGGGTTTCTGAGTTTGAGGCCAGCCTGATCTACAGAGTAAGTTTCAGGACAGCCAGGACTACACAGAGAAACCGTGTCTCGAAAAACAAAACAAAACAAAACAAAACAAAAAAAAGAGAAAAAGGATCTCACTGTGTAACTCTGGCTGTCTTAGAACTCACTATGCAGACCAGGCTAGCCTTAAACCCACAAAGATTTACCTTCTTCTGCCTCCTAAATGCTGGAACTAAAGGTATGCACCATTACACGTAGCCAAAATGATTTTTTTAAAACATTCACTTCCCTCTTCCTTTTATTTTATGCACATATATATCTGTACACTGTCCTATTTCAGTGAGCTTCAGCTGTCGATGTAACATGACTCATTTAGGGAGAGAGAACCTTAACTAAAGTGCTACACACATCAGATTGCCCTTAGGGTATGTCTGTGGATGATTTTCTTGATTGCTAATTCCTGTAGGAAGACACCACCATGATTAGTTCTTCCCCTGGGTGGGTATATATGTGATGCTTGAGGAGTCCAGAACAGGGCACGGGATCCCCTGGAACTGGAGTTACAGATGGTTGTGAGCCACCATGTGGGTGCTGGGAATCAAACAGAGGTTCTCTGCAATGGCAGTCAGTACTCCTACTGAGCCGTCTCTCCAGAGAGACTCCAAGTTCTGGAGTGCTCCAAGGCTCACAGCAGATTTTGAGACTATACCAGAGCCAGAGAGGAGACAGTGGAGTTTGTCCTGTTTTTAGCCCTAGGGGACTCATTGGTCAGCTAGAGCTCAGTGCTCAGGAGCAGGGTCCCACTGATGGATGATACTCAAGTCTCACCCTTTAGCTTGATGGATGTTCACCCTCCCTCATCCGAGTCCCTGCCCTGTCTGTTCTAGATACAGCCTTCAGGTATGTAACCCCTAGCCCTGTTTACATTTCCTGTCTCTTTTGCTATGCACTCTCTGACCTCTCATGTGTTCATTGATCAAATCTCCACCTCCTCCCACTGCCTGAAGAGTCTTCAAGGGTTTGCATTTGAGAAATCCCTTCTTAGATCTTGCCTGGAGCCAGTGGGACTAACACAGCTTGATGCACTGCTGATACCCTGGCCACCATCTCTGTCCAGAAATGGACGCTGTAATTAGCTCTTCTCTCCTCCCTCCCTCTGCTCCCCTCCATCACTGGGAGGAGAGCCAGCTCTCTATCACTGAGTTTAGTCCAACTACTTCCTTCCTTTCTGTGATTGTTGATACATCTTTTATATAGACTGTAGACAAAATTTTAATTGTTTATGATTTAGGACCTTAAAAGTACTGCACAGTAGACAGTCTGCTGTGATTAGCAAGGGCCCTGAGGCAGGTCTCTCAGTGTCTGAGCTCAGGCCCTTCGTTTGCACAACAGAGGCAATCCCTGCCTCTTAAAGTTGTTTGAGGACTAAAGAAGGAAGAGAACATCGAGGTTGTTAAACTGACTTTGCCTGCACCTCTCCTGTGTATTTGTGACCCTTAGATGGAAAGAGAGGCGTGAATGAATTGCTTTTTAAACTAATAAAGTCCAGAATTCCTGGGACTGTGGATCTCCAAGTGTGGAGACCAGTATCATCAACATCACTGGGAAACTGATGGATGCAAACACTTGGGCATCAGGCCAGAAATTTTAATTAGCTGAAGAGCATTGAGTTCCCAGCAATTTGTGTTCAGTAAGTCTTCAAGTAATCCCTGTGTGTGTGTGTGTGTGCAGGTGCGTGTGCACAGGTGTGCATGAGCATGCCTGTGTGCCTGTGTGTTGTACACATGTGAGAAAGACGTGTTTGCGCCGGGCGGTGGTGGCCGAATGCCTTTAATCCCAGCACTTGGGAGGCAGAGGCAGGCGGATTTCTGAGTTCAAGGCCAGCCTGGTCTACAGAGTGAGTTCCAGGACAGCCAGGACTACAAAGAGAAACCCTGTCTCGAAAAACAAAAACAACAACAACAACAAGATGTGTGTTCGCACCCATAGACACACTTATGGAAGCCAGAAGAGTACATGCCTCTTTCTCTAATGCTTTACACTTTTTTAAGGTTATATGGAACTTGATGTGTAAACCAGATTAGCCTCAAACAGATGTCAGCTTATCTCTGGCCCCCAAGATCTGTGCTCAAAGGCCTGCCCAGCGCATGGCTTTTTTCCCCTTTCTTTTCTTTTCTTTCCCTTCCTTTCTTCCCCCCTCCCCCCCTCTCCCTTCCCCTTCTTTCCCTCTTCTTCCTCATCTTCTTCCTCTTCTTCCTCCTCATTCTAAGATCTTTTTATGTACTCTGGCTGGCCTGGAACTCTCTACGTAGATCAAGTTGGCTTCAAACTCAAAAACATTCATCTGTCTCTGCCTCCCAAGAGCTGGAATTAAAGGCCACCTTGCCCAGCTCATCATGTTATTTTTTTGAGACAGGGTCTCACATTGAACCTAAATCTTGCCATCTTGGCTAAACTGCCTCAGCAGTGAGCTTCGGGGTCTGCTTGTCTCTGCCCCTGAAGCTGGGGTTTCAGCCATGCACAGCCATGCACAATTTAACATGAGTGCTGGGGATTTGAACTCAGATCCTGTTGCTTTCACACAAGCTGCTCTTACCCACAGAACTGTCTTCCTAGTCTACACTGCACATTTTTCTAGGGCCATCAGCATGGACATCTGTCCAGAGTCTACCTTAGTATGTTTATTTGTTTTGAGACAAGGTCTCCTTTAGCCTGGAATGGTTCAAACTCACTACATAGCCAAAGAAGACTTAGCAACTATGGTTCTCCTGCTTCTACATAGTAAGTCCTGAGCTTCAAGCCTCCACCACCACCTCTGACTTATACAAGCTCTCTACCAACTGAGCTATATGCCAAGGCCAATTTGTTTGGCTTGGTTTTAGTTTGTATTTTGAGACAGGGTCACACTTGCACTGCTGATACCCTGGCTACCATCTCTCCCAGAGATGGACATTATATTTTGCTTCTCCCTCCTCCCTCCCTTCCTCCCTCCCTCCCTCCCCTCCCCTTCATTGCTGGGAATAGAGCAATATATAACTGAAGGTTGTATCTAGAACAGACAGGGAAGGCACTGGGACAAGGGAGGGTTGAGTATCCATCAAAGTAAAGGGTGAGACTTGAGCCTTATCCAGCATGTGCTATATAGCCCAGCCTGGCCTTGAACTCATAATTTTCCTGTCTTAGATTCCCAAGAAATCAATTACAGGTGTATACCATCATACCTTCCTTCTGGTTGCAGATTTGTTATCCAAGACTGGAGGTAAGAGGAGGTGGTACCAGCTGGACAAGAACTTAGAGAACACTGGAAGAAAGGAGTTTATGGCTCAGTACCAGCTAACAGGACTCTGTTGCCTCAGCTAAAATGATTTGTCATAAAAGTGTTGGGGGTGGGGGATGTACTTAAGAGAGGTGGTAGGTTTCATTTTAAGGGGTATTTGTTTATTGGGTTTTGTTTTGTTTGAGACAGAGTTTCTCTATGTAATGGAGCCCTAGCTGTCCTGGACTCACTTTGTAGACCAGGTTGGCCTCAAATTCACAGAGATCAACCTGCCTCTGCCTCCTGAGTGCTGGGATTATAGGCATGGGTGAGCACGCCCAGCAGCTAAGGGATAACTCTTATATAGTGACTCTTTAAGAACTGTTCATCCGCCAGGCACACGCCTTTAATCCTAGCACTTGGGAGACAGAGGCAGGCGGATTTCTGAGTTTGAGGCCAGCCTGGTCTACAGAGTGAGTTCCAGGACAGCCAGGGCTATACAGAGAAACCCTGTCTCAAAAAACAAAAAAAACAAAAAAAACAAACAAACAAAAAAAAGTGTGCTGTGTGTGCTGACACACACTTTAGTCCTATCAGGAGGTAGAGGTAAAAAGATCTCTGAATCTGGGGTCACCCAGGTCTACAAAACCAGGGTTACACAGAGAAACCCTGTCTCAAAAAACAATGCAAACAAACAAAAAGGCTTGTGTGAGAAAGCATAAAGGTGAACACGTGTCTTTCTACCTACAAGGGCAGTGTCCTAACTAACACCAGACTAGAAGTCCATTCAGTTGGCCTGTTCCACTGATTAATTCATACAAAGCACTCAGACCTTGTGTGAAGACACCAGAATCACGCCTGCCTCCCGGTCTTACTTATTCTCCCTGGAGTTTCTGTTCCTTGGCCTTCCACTTGCTGTTCGAGGTCCTAGCTGCACGGTGATCTCTTAAAGACTGATAGGGTGGGCCTCTAGCTCCTCAGTGCTCCTGAGTCCTCCCCAGTCAGTCACCTTTGCAGGAGGAGAGTGATTAATGGCCACCAAAAACGAAGGTCAAAGATGAAGGTCTGAGATGTCAGCAGTGGGGCCAGGTTAGGATGCTCTTGTGACAGTCACAGCTACTTTGACCTCCTTTCTCCAGTCTCCTCCCAGCTTCCCAAACTTGGACACAAGGTAGAAGTGAGTGGTGCCCTCTTTCCAGACACTGGTGTGTCACTATGTCCCATCATAGAGTTTTGTTTGTTTGTTTATTGCAGGGTGTGTGTGTGTGTGTGTACTCGTGTGCGCGAGTGTGTGTGCTGTGATATGTGATATAGCCCAGGCTGACGCAGAACTCTTGATTCTCCTGCCCTCACCTCCCAAGTGCTGAGATCACAGGTGTGTACTCACACTAAACTTACTTTGGCTCTCTTAATGCAGGGAACTTAGTAAAGCTTAATTAAGAGTAGAGAAAGGATCACATTATTTATAGGCCAACCTAAAGTTTAGTGCTGAGGTCTCCAAGGCAGAGTCCTGGAAACAAAGGGAGCCAGTAGGGGGTAATGACAGGAAACCACCGCTAGAATCCTGCCCACTTCCCCTCCATCCAGTGTCTCCAGAGGTGAAAGACAAGCCCGGTCTCTGAGGAGTAGCTGATTTTGCGTCCAAATCTCGAAAAGCCAAAAAAAAACAAAAAAACAAAAAACAAAACAAAACAAAAAACCAAACAAAAAAAAAATAAAAAAACCAAAACCAGACCTCAAGCCTCTCTTTTGAAAAATAAGCATAGCCAGACACACCTACCTTTTAGGGTTGCTACTTGGGCTAAAAGAAGCATCACGTTTTTAAAGGAGCCACAAGACAACAGAACAGAATTTCCCAGTGAGTAGCAGCTTGCCTTGGTTTGGGCTGTGGGCGTTCAGGATTTGAGGCTTCTTGCAGCCGAGGGACGGCTTTATTCTTAACGAGTAAGAAAAGTAGGAGTGTGGAGAAAGGGAAAGAACAGAGCTAAATGGGTCTCTACCCTCCACCCGGGAACCCAGACAAGGCCCCTAGCAGGATTCCAGGGCCCTAGAACCCAGGGCTGACAGCAGCTTTACTTTCAGTCGTTCACTTGTATCTCTTCATCTGATAAGTTGGGCTCTGAATCGGGCCCTGAAGGGCCAGGGTCAGGGCTTGAAGCGCTGTTTGGCAGTGTTGGGTTGCACAGGACTCCCGGGGACAACCCGCATAGGGAGGCCACGTCCGCGCGCATCTCCTCCACATCCCGCTTGAGCTTGGCGCGACGGTTCTGGAACCAAGTGACCACTTGCGCATTTGCCAGGCCCAGTCGCGCAGCCAGTCCGTCGCGCTCTGACGGTGCCAAGTACTTCTGGAAGACGAATCGCCGCTCCAGCTCCAGCACCTGCTGTGCAGTGAACGCTGTACGCGACTTGCGGCGTCTCCGGACACCAGCGCCAGGACCCGGCGGCGCCGCCGGGGCGGCTCTGCCTGCCAGGATGGGACGGAAATGTCAGTCTCCAGCTTTGGAAGAGCAGAGTGGGTCTGGGTGGGAAAATTAGGGTCGTGGGGCTCAAGCAGGTGGGGGGAGGGGAGCGGGTCAGCACTACGATCCCTATACACCGGGTCACGACCCGGATTCGAAGTGCAGCAGGCCTGTGGGAGTGCTGGCGACAGAGAGATGAGGTTGTTCGAGTGGGCATAGGGTGGATGGGACTGACCAGAAATCTGGTGCGGGAGTCAAGGCCGTTTGGAGAAGGTCCTCTGACGCCTTTTGGAGCTCCAGATTGTGCGTGGTAGTAGGTTAAAGGCCAAATTGAGGTCAGTGACTCATTCGGCCTGGTGTCCCTATAAAGCCTTCTGCTTATGTTTTCTTAATAACACGAGGAGCCCAAAAGGGAAGGGAGGCAGAAAGCAGTTCCTGTGCCCAACAGTGCTACAAGGACCTTCTTCAGGGCTCAAGAAGTGAGGGGCTGGGGCTGGGGCTGGGGCTGGGCAGTTAGGAAGTCTCAGGAACTTTCTGCCTTGTCCTAGCCCTGCCTCAGTCTTTTCTTGCGGGCAGCTCAAGTGTTTTCGTCTCCTCCACGGCCTCTCTTGGTCCCGACAGCCCCCGCATACAGCGAACGCACCAGCCCAGCGGGTTCCAGGATTCTCTCCAGTCTGGCAGTATCCCACAGTCCCTACGATACCCTGGAGCAACTGCAGAGTCTCAGAACTAACTCCAGAGACCTGCGGGGTCCGAGATGCAACTCCTGACGCTTGGGCAGAGGGAAGGGGCAGGTAAAAATGACCAGCCAGGGTCGGATAAAACTTTGTGACCAAGGATGAGAGCGCAAAAGAAGGAACGGAGGGAGAGACAGAGATATAGACTGGGACACACACACACACACACATACACACACACACACACACACACACACACACACACACACACACACAGTTCAAGTCTGCGACCTTGCTGGAATGTACCTTCAGAAGGCTGTGGAGCCCGCGGGGAACGGCCCAGGAAAGTTTTACTAGCTAGCTCCTCCAGCGCACACAGTGGCGACGCGGGATCAGGGCCGGGTTCCAAAAGTTGTGGCACAGAAGGTGCTTCGGGGACCATGCTCGGACCTAGGATGTCTGCGATGCTAAAGGGGGTCCGCCGCTGAGGTCCAGAGTTCATCGCAAGCGGGGTTGTAGCGATCCGCCTCCCCGCTGCCGCCTCCCCGCTGCGCTTGGCTCTACAACCTCCTAGGCCCCCAGCCCTCGCTCAGCTTCCGATCTGGGCCCCCTGCCTCGGACCCGCCCCCTAGAGCTCGGTTGAAGCCCCATGTCCCCTCCTTCTGCACCCCACCTCCCTCCAAGGGCCGCAGTGAATCTGGAGCTCGTAGGTGTACTGGCAGCCTTAATTCTATAGTGTAGAAAGAAGCCAATAGTTTCTGACTTTGAGTATAGCTCTGTGTGCATTCAAACTGGGTGTACTTCCCTGGATTACATGCTGCTTGGCTCCCTACATACGCTCTGGCTCATAAACTCCAGGACAATAAAGTTGCTTTCCCTGGCCTCAGGGGCTAGGGATTTGTAGAGTTCTGAGAAACAGACTGATTGTGTTAGGGACTCAGTATCTTAACTTTGCCTTACCTTCCCCACCCAACCCTAGGAAAAGGTCTTAAAGAGAAGATGGTGGCTGGAGATGGTTGGTGTAGTGTGGGGGTCCAGGATCCAGAACCTGACCTATTGGAATACCTGTCATAAAACGGTACCACAAGGAATGGGCAGGCGAGTCTGTCACACTGTAGCCTGGAGGTTCCAGTAAGCTAAAACCCATCAAAAAAGCTCCCAGAGACCTGGACTGGTACTACCGCAGAGAGCCCCTAGCTAGTGAGGACTGGTCTCCACAGGGGACCTGCTCTTCTTACTGGCTTACCATAGGTCTGACTTTATCGTTTTCTTAAGTCCTCACAGTTCAGGTGTGATTTCCGTGTAGGCTCACTCTCCAGGGAAGACTAACGGAAGGCTTGGCCTGTTCACTGCTTTCTGGATTCTGTCTCCTTCTCCTTCACATTTATTCACATCTGGGTTAGCGCTCCATGATCATCTTGAGCTGAAATAAGGCAGCTCTGGGTTAACGAAGCTGGGTCAGTAAGGTTGCATAGGCCTGGTTCCCTTTCTGGGATATCTACCTCAAGTAGCTGAAGGCTTCACAGCTTATAGCATAGAGACTGGCTACTTCCAAAGGATAAGCCTCTTCACTGCCGAGGCAGTTGCAAATGCAACCCAAAATTTGTTTTATTATTATTCCTAGTATTCTCTGTTTGTTTTGTTCTGTTGGTAGTGCATTGAAAAGCTGGAGTTGTCTCTCCTGGGTCATTCCAATGTCCTCTCCTGCAGCCTCTGGAGTTGTCTCTCCCGGGTTATTCCAATGTCCTCTCCTGCAGCCTCTGGAGTTGTCTCTCCCGGGTCATTCCAATGTCCTCTCCTGCAGCCTCTGGAGTTGTCTCTCCCGGGTCATTCCAATGTCCTCTCCTGCAGCCTCTGCATCCCACTGTTACTCAGCGTCCACTTGTCTATTCCTTGGGGCAAGTGTGAGTTTGGATGCTACAAACAGGTCGTAGGAGACCCTGGAAACCTGGGCCAAAGGCTCCTTGACAATAGGACACTCCCCTTAATAGGAGGAGGGGTGTTTTCCCATAAAGGGTTTCCCCCGTGATACTCTTCGCCTGGAGCCTGGGGATGCTCTTGAAGCTCCATGAGCCACTGCAGGGTCAGAGAGCAGAGCCAGGCCTTGATGGAAAGCTGAGCTGCCGCAGGACCTTGCAGTTATTAATGGAGGAGTAGGGAGGGCACTAGAGAGCCTATCCTTCAAGCCTCAACCCTCGGCCCAACCCTTGTGGTTTCACTTAATACGCAATTAAAGTGGATCCCAGGAGGAAGAACTGCCCTACGGCATCCCAGTCCTGTCACCCAACAGACACTGCAACCTCTCCCCATGTATCCATTATGTGGCTTTTATGTCCTTTTTACCTCTGCTCTCAATTACTCCTGTGTGTGCGCACGCACGGAGTGGGGCTCTCCTGAGGGGCTTTGCCTTCCTTTCTTTCCATCTCTCCTGCCTACCTCCTCCCTTCAGCAGATGGGCCTGGGTAAGGAATGGGATGGTCCTCAGACACAAGTTTGGGGGAAGACAGAGACTTGGAGAAGGTAAAGGGAAGATGCCCCAACATTAGAGACTGACCAAGGACATACCAATCAATGCCCAGGGATTAGTCCAGACTATCTTGGGGCCACTGAGGGGGCTTCTCCTGGCTAAGCATTTGGAACATGAGCTGGGGGGAAACTGGATCCACAGAGGGGGAAAAGGGGAGTGTGAGTGATTAATGAGGGATGTTAAGAGATTAAACGTGGGTTCTGGGCTTGAGGGGAGCACTCAGCTGCCTCATGTTTTTCCCTGCAGCAATTGGGGAGCACAGAAGCTTCCTGGGGCCCAGTTGTTTGCACCCACAGGTTCAGCACTCTACAGGTCTGTAGCCCTGCTCACTGTTCTAGTAAAACACTTTGTCTCGGGTGGCATGGGAGAGACAGAGTGAACGACATGTCCTCTGCACCCAACATAGACAGAACTGTAGAGCAGAGCTGGGTAACCTCTAAGGCTAGGAAGGTAGGGATGAACAAAGCAAGGGCTGGGCCACACCCCTTTCCTACCAGTGCTGAGGCCTGGGGCCCTGGCAGGCTGCCTAGTGGGCAGCTCTGAGCAGCCTATCTTAGGAATCCTAACAGCACCAAGTTCCACTGGATTTTGCACCCCCTTTCCCAGAGGCATTGGCCTGATTTCCAGAATGAGATGTGAGTGACCTCGGGAACTAGGTGGAAGAGGGCAGGGAATTTGCAGCTGTGCAGCAGCAGCAAACACTGGAGATGCACCACAGTTGCTGTGGTACTGGCCACAGGACGAAGGCTCTGACCACCCACTAGATCCAGCCAGATCCAGACAAACCTTAGTACCTTCAGCTGTCCCGAGCCTCAAAGCAAAGACCCCATCTCCAAGAGTGGGTGCTCTGGGCTCCTGAGTTAGGACCTCCTAGTCTTCAGGCACAGCTTAATTAAAACCACCACCATTTAAATGGCTTGGGGTAGGAGGGGGCACTGATGCTGTCTGATAGATCTAAATTTTATAAAAAAAAAATTGTTTTTGAAAATTGCAGCTGGGCAGTGGTGGCGCATGCCTTTAATCCCAGCACTTGGGAGGCAGAGGCAGGTGGATTTCTGAGTTTGAGGCCAGCCTGGTCTACAGAGTGAGTTCCAAGACAGCCAGGACTACACAGAGAAACCCTGTCTCGAAAAACCAAAAAATAAAAAAAAATAAATAAAAAAAAGAAACCCTAGAGAACACCCTGAGGATATGCTCGAAGACTTTAGATTCCAAAGACAGTAGAGAAACACCATTGGGATATTTATCCCAACATGCACTGCTATTGAGGTCATCTCCTGGGAACAGCTCTGTTCCACATTGGGGAGGGGTCCCTGGAGAGGCGAGACTGACATCCTCCCCTCCCAACACATACCCTAACTTTATAGGAATGGGGCATGGAAACAGGGGAAGCTTTAGAGGTGCACGCCCACCCAGATCCCTGCACCTACCTCAGGCAGTCAAGCACTTTTTATTGTTGGAGACTTTGTACTTCATCCAGGCTGGCCAAGAACTCCTGCTAAGTCTCCGGCTTCAGCTTCCCTAGTGTTAGAACCTCATCTCAGCACTTTTGCCTTGGTCCTATAAGCAACTTGGTAAGGTTTCCAGACATGATGAATGCTGGAAAAGGTCCAGATGCAAGCTTAGGCTTCCTGAGCTCATGTGGCCTGCAGCCATTGACAGCCTTCCACCCTTCAGCTCCAGGATCAGCCTTCAGTCACTGAGATTTAGGCTTTACAATCATGTTACTGCCACACTGGCTGGTCTTTGAGGCTCATCCCAGGTTGAGCAGCAGCCTGAAGCTTTCTCTAGAAAGTCCTGGGGGTGGCCTTGCCTGCTATTGGTCTTGGCGGCAGCTGCTTCTTCTTCTTCCTCTTCCTCTTAAGGAATTATTTATTTTATGTATGTGAGTACACTGTAGCTGTCTTCAGACACACTAGAAGAGGGCATCAGATCCCATTACAGAAACTTGTGAGTTACCATGTGGTTGCTGTGAACTGAACTCAGGACCTCTGAGAAGAGTGGTCAGTGCTCTTAACAGATGAGCCATCTCTCCAGCCCTCTTTATTCTTTGAGACAGTGTTTCTTTGTGTAGCCCTGGCTGTCTTTAGCTCTGTACACCAGGATGGCCTCAAACTCAAGAGATTCCCCTGCCTCTGCCTCCTGAGTGTTGGGACTAAAGATGTGTCCCACCTCCACCTGGCTTTTTTTTTGGGGGGGGGGAGGATACTTTCTGACTCTCCCACATAGCTATGTATAGAATCAGGATACAGGGATTATCGTCAGAGCCAGGTGGGCTTTTACAAACAATATATGCCTGTTTTCAGTTATGGTGTGGTTCAGCCCTAGCCCACATCTTAAATCCAAAAGCTTTCTGCTTGAATACTGTAAACAAGACTAAACAAAGTCAACTCTAAGAGGCAGAGCAAGCAACCAGTTGACAAGAAGTGAATATAGGACTAATAAGGAAAAAGCCCGAAAAAGTTAAGAGGGAATCAGGAGGAGGACTAGACTGACTCTCAGGAAGAAGGGAGGGACATTCAGTTTAAGGAGGTTTTTTTGAGAAGTGAGAGGGGCATTCCATCATTGGCTGTGGAGGAAGGTCAGGTCAGCTGCTTTTTTTTTTTTTTTTTTTGCCTGAGCTGGCAGGTTTTCACCCCAGCATCTGGCTCCCAGTCTTCATTGGTAAAATCAAACCGTTGAGATTTTGTTAAGAACAACAGCTCCTCCTCGACTACCCCTTCCTCATCTTGGCTTCACTGACCTCCCTTCCCTAAGCTGACTCTTCTGTCTTGGGCTCAAAGCTGCTCTACCAGATGCCGTTCCTAGTGTCTTCTTTCTTGTTTCTATTTCCTAGCTTCACAGAATGAAATGATTTGGATTTCTCCTTAAATATTCCTCTTCTTCCTCTTCAGCCCTATAGTGGCGACATGTCCTCTCTTGACATGAACTGTGACATCCACTGAGGCTGTTATCAGTTACTGCAGCATAGGAGGACAGCAAGAGCCACCATCTAGACAGCATTCCTTCAAAAGGGCAGGTTCCGGTTCCCCACGAGCCTCTATCCTCTTCTTTGGCAAGCCGCTGAGGACATTTGGTAGATAAAGGAGACCCATCTTCCTAGTGAGAGCTGGGAGACTTAAGAGGAATTAGGACCCAGGCCAAAGCCTGAGTGTGTATCGAGTGAGAAGGAAGATGAGAAGTGCTTTTTAAAAGCATTTATTTCAAAAAATAAAACCACAGTTAATTTCACATAAATATCTGGGGAGGGGTGGGAGGGGGTGGAAGCGAGCCTGGCCCCTACCTCCTCTTCTCTTTCACACTGTATTGTAGAAGCAAAGGAGATGGCTAAGGAGAAAAGGGAAAGAAGGAGTGAGTGGGCTCTCAGCACCTGCCAGCCCCTCAGCCCACAGTGCACCTGGCTTACCTTGCCGAACCAGCGGGACAGCCATAGCTGCTTCATTGTCATGTGATCAGGGAGAACCTCATTGTCAAAAAGGAGCTGTACCTAAGAGGGAGATGGGGCAGGGAAGACTTCTTGGTAGTGCTGGGCAGAAAGACTCTGTCCCTGTGTGCCTGTGTGTGGTGTGTGTGTGTCCATGTGTGTATGGGGTGTGTCTATGTGTGGTGCGTGCACTCATGTCTGTGGAGGCCAGAGAACAACTCTGGGTGTTGCTCCTCGGGATCCATCTAGCTTCTTTTCTTTTCTGAGACAGATTCTCTCACTGTCCTGGAAGTAGGGTAGGCTAGCCCCAGCCTGTGCTGGGATTACTACAAGTTTGTACTACTATGCTAGGTTGTTTTTGTTTGTCTTTAGGTCTGGGAACTGAACTCTCTGGTCCTGGCGCTTGCAAGGCAAGTACTTTACTAAGTTATCTCAGCAGACTGCTCTCCCACCTTTTTTGCTTCTGAAGACAAAGTCTTACTCTGGAGCCCAGACGGGCCTGGAATTTACTAATAGACTAGGCTAGCCTTTAACTTGAAGTAATCTTCCTGCTGGAGCTTTCTTCCAGGTACAAGCCGGCAAGCCAGACATGCCCTCCTCTTTCAGTCCTTTGTTCTTCACATAATCTAGTGGGTTTACTTACATGTTGTGGATTTAGCATTAGTCGGTGACACACAACCCTTCGGAGATGGCGGACCTCAGCTCTAACAGAACATCGAACATACTTGTTCTAGGAACAGAGAAGGGAGGGAAGAGGACAGGTGTGTGAGGGAAGGGTTGATGGGAGAAACAGCTCCTTCAAAGAGGCCCCCCCCCCCTTCAGCCCTTCTCACCTGAAGGACATTTTTATTCTTGTCTTTGCCAGAACTGGATGGAAACAGACACAAGTTAGAGCATTCCATGTTTCCTGTGTCCTACCTAGTACATAATACCACAGTACACGTTCTTCAAGGGAACACACACTCCCTCACCCCTTTCCCTTTCCTCGTGGATCACCAGTAGGATCACTTCACGCAACCTCTGACCTGCCCCTCACCTCAGTCGCTCCAGGCATAGGCTCAGCTGCTCATCATATCGATAATAGTGGGCTTTAGAGTGGTCAAAACTGCTGAAGGGGAGGCCAAGGTTGCTCAGGGCTGGCTCTGAGAGGAAGTAGATATTGAGGAGGCTGGTACGGTTCCATGCCCCCCTTTTCCCCAGATAGCAAAACCAGGCAAAAGAAATGCTCTGAGGGCTTTGCTTGTCCCCTCCCCCAAATGATCGCCAAGGACATACCTTCTCCACTGGGTTGGGAGACTCTGTCCAAGCCTCGGGACTGATAGAATTCCCGAATCCGTTTCTCTTCACCTAAGAAGGGGTGAAGGGTGGCCATATTAATTCTCTTTGTCCTGGCTGTTGACCTCTTTATCTCTTTATTTTTTTATTCCCAACAAAACTGTTGGGAACAAACCTTCAAGGTGTCACCCAGCATTAGAGTCGGGAGGCCCCACACATATAAGGTGGCCACTCACTGTCTTGCAAGCCTGGTACTAGCTTATACACGATGTCCTGCATGACCCGATCCAGTTTGAGATTGAGCAACGGCTGTGTCTCGTGGATCTTGATGTTGCACATGGGGCAGTACTTGCTGGTTTGTAGGTACTTCACGATACAACTTTTGCAGACTGTAAGAGGAGAAATGGAGATGCTCAGGTCCCTTGGGAACCCGACACATGGGACAGACAGCACAGAGGCTGGCAGCCAGCTTGGATGAGGACAGATCAGGATCTGGGACACTCACAGGTGTGGAGACACTCTGTGATGGTGGTGGCATCCACGAAGTAGCCCGCGCATAGACAGCAAACGATGTGTTCATTCAGGTCTTTGATCTTCACCCGGACCTCCTCCTGCGGACACACCCTCAGTTACTCCCCACTGGTCTTCCAAGCCCTCCCCATCTCACCTTCTGTACTTCCTAGCTCCAGAGCAGTTTCTGTTATTGGACTCGGTCGCCAGGCCAGGCCCCGACAAGAGACTGGGGGAGCTCACTCCCCCTTCGCCCAGCAGAGGGCTCCGCGCACAGCGGGTGCTCTCTCTTTGCGGACCCGCCTGACTCTTTTTTTCCCTTGGGAGACCAGACGCTGTCGGAGACACAACGCGCAAGCGTCCTAGTTCAGCGTTTGGCAACCCTGCCAGAATCGCGCGTGCGTATCGCGCACCCCGTTGCTGCGCAGGCGCACTGGGCGCCCATCCCGCCACCGCCCGTCCTCTCCTCCGTTTGGGTTCACACAGCTAACGGACCCCAGCAGTCATCCCGCTGCCCCTGCACCTCGTTCCGTAGTGGGTCCATCTTGTACACTGACTGGAGCTGGTTCCGAAGCCTCATCGCGATCGCAATCTGGCCCCCCTGAGGAGACGCCATCTTAAAGGCTGATCCCAGCCCGCCACTTCCGGTACCGCCTGCGGGGCGGGACTTGTCTCCTAGCAACGAGGGCCTCACATTCTCCGGATTGGCTAGTTTTCCGGCACACCCCGCCCTCGCCCCCTCTTTAGCTCCCCGTGTGCTCACCTGAGCCCGCTGCCCCCCCCAACACACGGTGGTCGTTTAGGAGTCGGGGGTTGGGGGGGAGACGTGAAGCAGGGTCTCTGCTGTGCACGCTCCCACGGGCGTTCTTCCAACGGCGCGCACACGCCCTCTGGATGAGCTTCGGGAGCTTGTGATAGATAGCCCGTGCCCTGGGACACCCGAGGCCGGGCTACCGCAGGCCGCTCCAGCTCCGGAGTGTGGGAGTCCTGGGACCCGACCTCGCCTCAGACCCGGGGTCCTCACTATGCAGGGCAACCCTGCTCCGCTGCAGCGTCCGCGTTGCAGAGCTGCGTCCGAACCGCGGGCCTTCTCCCGTCTCCGCCGCAGGAGTTTTTCCGGGCTCGCGAAGTCTGGGAGAGGGTGCCCTGGGCGGGTTGGGAGGGAGAGACCCCCCGGGGAACCGGGCGATCTCACTCCCCACTCTCTCCCTGCTGCCGTGGATGGGGAGAATAGGCCCTGGTTAATGATGATGATTTAATCATCGGCGCCTGCGGAGGCCTGGGACAGACTAATGCAGAGCAGATGCCGAAGGAGGAGGGGAGGATTGACAGCGAGGAGACTTGGGCAGCGAGTGCCTGCAGTAGCATAGGCCCGGGCCCGCACTGGGGGAGGACACAGCGGCCCCCGGGTCTGGTACACTGTCATCACTGGGTCCCTACGGCGGAACTTAAAAAGAATAAATTGATTCTGAAGCGTTATTAGCATCGAGTACAATTGGAGATTGGAGCGAGAGGGGAGATCCTGGCAGAAACTTGACAGGTTTTCTGGAGAAAATGGGACTCTTGTGTGGGCATGATTGACATATGGATGAATGAGAGGTATAAATGTGATGGAAATAGAAAAGAAAGGCAGCGTGGAGTGGAGGGGAACAGCCAAAGAAACAGGTGTGGCTTGAGAGCCCTAGTGGAAGGAATAGGGTCTAAGAGTCGGAATGATTAGATTGAAGGTAACAAGAACCTCACAGAAAGGAGTGTGTGTTTGTTACCCCATAAATGGGATAAAGTGTTCTACTCAGAATGGAGTAAATAAGCATCAAGAACGTATTAATGACTTGTAAATCGACTACTTGTTACAGCTATGGTTTACCTCCCTGGTCCAAGCCACCTAATCACCACTGAGCCATTGCAGGTCTTAACTGCTTGTCCATGTCTACATTGTTCTCTCTTTAGACCCTTCTTCACACAGCATGGCAGAGTCATTCTGATCATAGGTTAGAAAGAACACACGTTTTTGATGATGGGTTTCTCATTTTGGTCACGGTGCTAGTTTAGTGGATATGTACATATGTCAAGACCAATTACAGTATACACTTTAAATACTTACAGCATATTGTAAATTAGACCTCAAGAAAACTGTGAAAAAAAATGATGGCACAGGCCTGTAAGCACTTACAGGGGCGGGGCGGAGGGTGCGGTTAGGTTCAGGGTCATCCTAGGTTACATAGCAAATTTGAGGTCAACCTGGACTACATAAGGCAGTCTCGAAAACAACAACGACAACAAGCAATAAGTAAATCATAAAATTGAAAACTCAGATTGTGTGGTGGCACACGCCTTTAATTCTAACACGCAAGGCAGAGGCAGTGAATCTCTCTGAGTTTGAGCCCAGCCTGGTTTTCAGAGCAAGTTCCAGGACAGCCAGGGCTACACAAAGAAATCCTGTCTCAAGAAACCAAAACAAATAATCAGTTTGGTTTTTTGTCCCTTTCCTATTTGAGGTATTTGAATAGTGTGGTGCTTACAGCTCAGTGATAGAGTGCTTGCCCCAGGCCCTGTGTTGACCCTAGGAACACACACACAACTAAGCAACCCCAGGGACTGGAGAGATGGCTCAGATGCTATGAACACTGGCTGCTCATTCAGAGAACTTAGGTTCACTTCTCGGCACCATATAAAAGGTTTCTAACAATCTGTCACTCCAGCTGCAGACGATCCAGTGCCTTAGTCTGGTCCCCACAGGCACTACATCATGTCTGTGGTACACATACACACATGGAGGGAAACACTCGTGCACATAAATAAATGTAAAACAAAACCCCACAACGTGATAGCTTCCCTTTTCTGGCAGAATAAAAGCCTAGGGCCTTACATGGTTTCTGCGGCCACACTGGGCTCCTCCATGTTTGTCCCGTAGACACACTGAGATGGGCTGTGCTTCCCGCTGGCCATCCATGCTCCCCCACCCCCATCAGGTCTCCGAGGCTTCCGTGTTCCTGCTGTATAAATAACCTCATTTGACCTCTAGTTTCCTTGCTTTATGCTTCTTCTTACCATTTGAACATTGTTGACATTTATTCAGCATTGTTTTTAGCTATGTTTTAGCATTGTTAACATTTGTTTTGTTTGTTTTTGAGAAAGGGTCTCACTATTTAGCCCTGGCTACCTGGCACTCATGAGATAGATCTGGCTGGCTTTGAACTCACAGAGATCAACTGCCTCTGCTTTTCAAGGGATTAAAGGCATGTGCCACCATGCCAGGCTCTGGATCTTTTTCTTTAAAAAAAAAAAATTGACTTGGGATTGGAGGGATGGGTCCATGATTAAGAGTGTTTACTGCTTTTTCTGGATGACTCAGTTTTTAGTTCCCAGATGACGCTGTTCACAATCCCTTGTAACTCAAGTTCCAGGGCATTGGATGCCCTCTTCTGGACTCTTGTATGCATGTGGTGCACATAAATTCACACACCCAAACTCATAAATTAAAAAGATAAATCTTTTTTAATGTAACTTATTGTGTGTGTATGTGTGTGTGTACATATGCATACTACAGTGAGCACATGTGTGTGCATATATGTCAAACGCCAGTGTCCTTAGGATCCTGAGAGACCTGAGGAGAATGTCCTTGATAATAAGGTTAAGCTGGCTAGCCAACAAGCCGCAGTGGCTCTCCTGTCACTACCCCCAGCCCAGAGTGCTCCACCATACCCAGCCTTTCATGTGAATACTGGGGATTCAACCCAGATCCTCACATCTGCACAGCAGATCCTCACATCTGCACAGCAGAT
>NW_021604591.1:3832294-3908713 GCF_004785775.1 Grammomys surdaster
CTGCACAGCAGATCCTCACATCTGCACAGCAGATCCTCACATCTGTATAGCCAGCACTTTATTGACTGAGCTTTCTTTCTTTTTTTTTTTTGAAACTCAGTGTTCTTCCACCTGGCTTCAAACTTGTGAGCCTCCTGCCTCAGCCTCCTAAGGTAGTTAGACTTATAGGATGCATGTCTGTGTGTATTCTATCTCTTCATATATTATATAGATATTTTAGCATTTGTTTCTAATATTTTTTCTAGTTTTTCATCTGCCTTTTATACTAGAATGTGCTGTCCATATCTCTATCTCCAGATCTGAGCACACAGTGAAAATATCGTGGATGGAGGCTGGAGAGACAGTTCAACAGTGAAGAGCACTCATGGCTCTTTCAGAGGATAGGAGTTCGGTTCCCAGCACCCATGTTGGACAAGTGGCTCACAACTGCCTGTAACTCGGGCTTCAGGGGAGCTCCTGTCCTCTAAGGGGTCTTGCACACATGTAGTGCATGTAAACTCAAGCAGACAAACACACATGGACATAAAATTTAAAGAAATCTTTTTAAAATGTACTAAACGAGACGGGCAGTGGTGGCGCACGCCTTTAATCCCAGCACTTGGGAGGCAGAGACAGGTGGATTTCTGAGTTCGAGTCCAGCCTGGTCTACAGAGTGAGTTCCAGGACAGCCAAGACTATACAGAGAAACCCTGTCTCGAAAAACAAAAAACAAAAACAAAACAAAACAAAACAAAAATATATTTAAGCCTGGCGGTAGTGGTGCATGCCTTTAATCCCAGCCCTTGGGAGGCAGAGACAGGCGGATTTCTGAGTTCAAGGCCAGCCTGGTCTACAGAGTGAGTTCCAGGACAGCCAGGACTACACAGAGAAACCCTGTCTCAAAAAAAACAAAAAAATAAAATGTACTAAATGAACAAATAAAAGAATGTAGGTAACAATGGCAGCTTAAATTAAGGACTTAGCAATGGGAATGAAGGGCAGTAAGTGGAAATGTCACACATCTGTAATCCTAGCACCTAGGAGTTGCAGGAAGATCAGAGTTCAAAGCCAGCCATGACTACATAGTGAATTCAAGACCTGAGCTACAGAAGACTAGCAAAGAAGTAGGCTGAAGAGAAGTCAGTGGCTGCTTTTTAAACTTTATCTATCATATAGCCATTATCTATCTATCTATCTATCTATTCATCCATCCATCCATCTATCCATCTATTATTCTATCTATCATCTATATATCTGTCTATCTATTTATTTTTGAGACAGGGTTTCTCTGTGTAGCTCTGGCTGTCCTGTAACTTGCTCTTTAGATTAGGCTGGTGTCAAACTCATAGAGATCCATCTGCCCCTGCCTCCTCCTGAGTGGTGGGATTAAAAGGCGTGTGCCACCACTGCCTGGCTGTATATGTATATGTATATGTATATGTATATTTTTTTGAGACAGGGTTTCTCTGTATAGCCCTGGCTGTCCTGGAACTCACTCTGTAGACCAGGCTGGCCTCTAACTCAGAAATCCGCCTGCCTCTGCCTCCTAAATGCTGGGATTAAAGGTATGTGCCACCACCGCCCGGCTATTTTCTTTGCATTTTAAACTTTAAAGGAAAGCATGGTAGAAGGAAGTGGCCAGGACCTGACTAGTCGTCCTGAGCGGATGAATGAGAAGTGAGCATTCCCTCCAGCCTGTTGGACTTAGAGGGGCTTCAAGAAAGCCAGGTGGAGTGGGTCAGAAGGCTAGAGCAGAAGTGCGACTGGAGAGATGACACTCAAATGTCAGGTGCCACTGCTGTCAGGGTGCGTGTAAGAACAGATGAAACCTGAAGAGGTGCAGAAAAGCTACAGTCAGAGAGAGCTCTGAGGCATGCTTGAATTCTCCAGAAGAAAGCAAAGCCAGTGGAGGAAGGCTAGAAGCAGTAACAATGTAAGCCTATGTTACAAAACTCAAAGTTACCGAAGGATGTAGCTCGGTGGGAGGGCACTTGCCTAGCGTGCTTGAGGCGCTATTGTCAATTCCCAGGGCCCCAAAGAAAAAGAAAAACAAATAGAAGCCAAAGGAAAAGGCATCTTAAGAGCCCGGGAGGTGATCCAGCAGGTGGAGGTGCTTGCTATCAATCTGATGAACTGAATTTGATCTCTGGGACCCACATGATGGGAGGAGAGCTCCACATTCAAACAGTGGTACACACAGGCACACACGAATGCACACATGGGTGCGTGCCCGTGCACACACACATACACACACACACACACACGAGCATACACACACGCCCATACACACACATGCAAACTACACTAAAAATAAATGTAATTTTAAATTTGAAAAAGGAAAGAAAATTCAAGAAATAATGGGTTGCCGTGCATCGTTGAACACTCAACAGGGAGAGGCAGGTTGATCCCTGTGAGTTTAAGGCCAGCTGGCTTACAGAATGAGTTCCAGGCCAGCCAGGACTACATAGTAAGACACCCTCACCCCTACCTTCACCCTCAGAAAAAAGTGATCGGTGGTAGCTGTGGTGTGGGAAAATCACTCTCCACTGGGTTAAAACAAGAACTGCTGAGCGGGAGGAAATGGAGGCAGTAGCCATGGATAGAACAAAGGAAAGAAGAAATGAAATCTTCGCTTAAGAAGTCAGGCAAAGACTTGGTCCAGATGAGGGGATTCTGAGCTAGCAGGGAGTAGGAAGGACTAAGCTCATGACAGGGATGGTGACATAAGAGTTGGGGCCATCTTGAAGAACAACACTGGGAAGCTGGGGAAGGAAGGAGCTGAGGTGGAGCTTTAAGAACTCAAGGACTCTGAGGTGACCGTACAAGGCAGTGCAGGCCTGGAAGCCCAGTGTCCAGGAGGACAGAAGAGGCAGGAGGGTGGAGAATTTAAGACCAGCTTGGGTTACACAACCCCAAACATTAAAAAGGGGGTGGGGGAGAAAGGAAGGAAAAGAAAACACTTGAAGGTGTGAGTCACAAACACATAAGATAAGGCAGGAGGAAGCACTTACCCAGAAGCCCCATCTTCAACCTGAACTAGCAGGAACCATTCAAGAAGAAATGGAGGCAGGAAGAGACTCTTGGTGGGTCTGTGGCTGACAAAATGTGGTATCCTCCATCCTTACAGCCAGGTACTAGACAGTTTTCTCATTAACTCCCAGATTTGTGAGCACAGCTGCCCTTTGTGGCCATTCTCCTCAAAAGGTCATCAATGGGAGAATGTCACCTGCACAGACCTCAAGGGTGACAATCATCCAGGTCTTCACCAACTGCCTGTGTCTCATTCACTGATTCATTCTTTGACGAGTTCAAAAGGATTTATTCAATTTGGTGAGAGACAGTTACCTTCCCCCATGAAGCTCACCCTCCTAGCTCAGCTGCAAGCCAGGGTCCTAGGCTCCCATCCGGTGGTGTACTTCGAGCTTGGCTTGGGGCTTCAAGTTCCATATGGCCTTCCCCCCTAATGCTCAGAGCGAGGTGGGGTGGGGTGGGGAGGGCTCTTCAAAGGGAGGGGAAATGAAAGTGTTCTCTAGGGGGTATAAAAAGCACCATTGCCAGTTTGTCTCCTCTCCTGCCTGTGACCAGGAAAGTGGAAGGACCAGCTGAAGACAGATGCAGGCCAAGGTGGGAGAGGTCTCCTGCACTGTATTAATGTCCTCCTGAGCCCCTAACCACTATCTGTCTCCACCTCCACTCCCACCCTGTAGGCTCCTGAGAACACTGGAGAGGGGGGCCTACTTTTATTTACTTTTATGTTCTTGTCCAGATGCCCAAATACCCTGGTTCCCAGGAGAGAAAAGACCCCTTCACCCTGCCCCAGGCGCCAGGCTGCCAGCCCATCTGCTGGGAGAAAGGAGGGGCACCTCTCCCAGGAGGATCCTGGAGAAACAACTAGAACACTAGTCCCAAGAGGTTTATACTTGCTAGGCACTTCGCTTCACGCGGGAAAGCCGGGAAAGCCGTAGGGTAGAGCTGAACCCTGAGGTGGGTAGGGGTGAGGGTCTAGGCCTGTCATAGCGGGGCGGGGTCTTCTGGCCAGGATGTGTCCAAGGCAGGCTGAGCAGTGCCTCCGTGCCCACCCTCTGCCCCCCTCCCTGGGCCCAGTCTCACCGGCTCGGAGGCGCCAGGGCCCCCCCCAGGGCCAGGGCGGGCTGGAGAAGGTAATGTAATTCCGGCCCAGCTAACCCGATTATGGCGGCCTGCACCGGGCAGGGTGGCGGCAGGGGCGTGTCTTCGGCTTAGGGGCCCGCCCGGCAGGGGTCCCATCCCGGGGAGGGACCGGGAGGTCACATACTCCCAGCTCCTGGGTCCGCGCCCAGAGGTCACAAGGTCACCAAGCCGCTTCAGCCTTCCCCCACTTTCCTTGGCTGGCACGCTCCAGGCACATTTTCTGATGCTTGGGTGGGGTAAAGTGTCTGTAGGGTGCGGAGCCCGGAGCCTCCCAAGGCCTCAGCGAGTCCCCAGTGTAGCCCTTTCGCCTTAGAGAAGCGAGGACAGTGTGTGAGGACAGCTTTCCAAGATGCGAATTAGAGAAGTGGAATCCCGCGGTGGAAGCCGGGGTTAGTCCGTTTGAGATACGGGTCCGATTTACAGCAATTTCAAAAAATCGAAATTCTAAGAAATAGGCTACTAATTCCTGGTCAGTCAGGACCAGTAAGGTGGGGAGTGGCACAGAAAAAAGCCAGGACGTGTACCACGACTCCAAGCTCAGATGTTCGTTTCCTGCCCGAGCCCACCGTACGCGCCCTGCCACCTTCTGCTTCCCACACCTGGCCTCTTCCTGGGACTCCAGATCGCGGATCGCCGTTCCCCAACCGCTTCTTGTAGAGCCAGGTAGCCACAACGAGATTTGGTCTTAGAGGTCATTTGGGTAGGGGCCACAACGAATCCAGAAACTGGCCAGCGGCACCCATCGGGAGGCGAAGAGTGGGGTCTGGGGAGAGAAGCCCCTGCCGAGGAACCCGCGAGGCAGCCCGAAGGCGGAGGCCGATGAGGATGCGGGCGCGCGAGCATCCCAGCTGAGTCAGCGGCCCCTCCCGCGCACCGCGCCTTCCTGACACCCGCGCCCTCCTCTGCCTGCGCCAGGCACATCCAGCCATCCCTTCCCCTTTAACGGCGGGGCCCCGCCCCTGCCCTCCCTCTGCCCCCTCTGCCCACCCGAGTCACTGCCCCTGCCTGAGCTGGCCACCCCTCTCCACACCGGACTCGGGCAGCGGCCTGGGCAACCTAGCGTCCACCTGCGCTCCTGGGACCCCCGCCCGCCGCGCTCCTTCGGGATGCGAGTCCCTGAGCGGACTCCGGGGAGGGACGGGCACACGCGCGGCTGCGCCCGGTACACAGGGATGTTGCTGTCCCGGGGGCCCCGGCGCATGGCCGTGGCCAGCCCCGCGGGCCCCTGAAGCCGCTGCCCGGAGCGCTTGCCGCCGGGCTCCCGCAGCCGTCAGAGACACCCTCTCCAGTCATCCAGCCTCTCAGGCTTGGATCCATGGAGCCCGCGGTGTTGGCTCCGCACCACCTTCCGCACCACGAACCCATCAGCTTCGGCATCGATCAGATCCTGAGCGGCCCCGAACCCCCGGGGGGCGGTCTGGGTCCCGGGCAGGCGGGCCAGAGCCACGGGGACAGTGCGGCGTTCTCCAGTGGATTCCACGGAGCCTCGGGCTATGCTCCAGCCGGCTCGCTGGCCTCGTTGCCTAGAGGCTCGGGAGTGGGCCCCGGCGGCGTGATCCGCGTCCCCGCGCACCGCCCGCTGCCTGTGCCGCCGCCCTCGGGTGCGGCCCCCGCTGTGCCCGGACCCTCTGGTTTGGGTGGCGCCGGGGGCCTAGCCGGACTCACCTTCCCCTGGATGGACAGCGGCCGCCGCTTTGCAAAGGACAGGCTCACGGGTGAGATTGCCCAACCCCTCGGTGTCCTTCCCCCGCGACCCCGTTTCTTCGGCTCTGCTTTCTGCTCCAACCCCATTACCCGGTTCATCTCTCCCCTCTGCTCCTCCCCGTGGACCCTCCCCGACCCCACAGTTCTCGGTCCCACAGCAGAGAGGCAGTAAGGAGAGAGCTGCTGTCGTCGGGTGCATGCACCCTGCTTCTGCGGCTCCACGGTGCCTACCGCGAGGAGGGGCAGGGTGAAGTTTGGGAGGACCCCGATTCTTCCTAAGCCCCTACTTGAATGAGGATTCTGTGGTTGGGGGAACCCCCTCCCCCTATAAGGACTAAGGGCTCTCTTCTCAGTTTTATCTCGGACCACCCCGCAAACATTGCCCTGCTCTTCCGTCCCATAGCTGCGCTCTCGCCCTTCTCTGGGACACGTCGCATAGGCCACCCCTACCAAAACCGGACCCCCCCGAAGCGCAAGAAGCCGCGCACCTCCTTTTCCCGCTCGCAGGTGCTGGAGCTGGAGCGCCGCTTCCTGCGCCAGAAGTACCTGGCGTCGGCAGAGAGGGCGGCGCTGGCCAAGGCCCTGCGCATGACGGACGCGCAGGTCAAGACTTGGTTCCAGAACCGACGCACCAAGTGGCGGTGAGGTGCGGGGCGCGGGCGGGCCGAGTGGCGGGGAAGGGCCGGGCCACCCGCTGACCCCGGCTATCCGCCCGCCCAGGCGCCAGACGGCGGAGGAGCGCGAAGCCGAGCGGCACCGCGCGGGTCGCCTGCTGCTGCACCTGCAGCAAGACGCGCTGCCCCGGCCGCTGCGGCCACCGCTGCCACCGGACCCGCTCTGCCTGCACAACTCGTCGCTCTTTGCGCTGCAGAATCTGCAGCCCTGGGCCGAGGACAACAAGGTGGCTTCGGTGTCCGGGCTCGCCTCGGTGGTGTGAGCGACTCCTGCTCGACGAGCGCCAACGTGGCCGGGTGCCGTGCCGCCAGCGAAGCGTGAGGAGCGGAAGGCCTGCGGCTGTCCTCTGAGGCTCCTTGGCCACCAGTGGCCCCTGGTCCGCACTTTGACTCCGCCCTTCATGGCATTTTTTTTTTTAAAAGACCCGCTGAGATGTGGGTTGCAAGGGCAACCTGCAGGACTGTGAATGAAGCAGGGACCCTGTAAGGCACTGTGACTCTGCCCTGAGTGAGCTCAGAGCTCAGGTCCTGCTGGGAAGGGATCACTGAGCTAGTGTGAAGTCAGACATCAAGGACAGCGGGGGAGGGGTAATGGAAGAGGCGCTGGCACTAGAGAATGTGGCCTACTGTGACAGGGACCTCATCCCTCATCTGTAGAACAATCACTAAGGATTCCTTCTAGACTCAATCTCACCCAATCTGCGAGCCCGCCCTCCATCTTGAGAGTTTTAATGCACCTATGCTGTAGGTAAGATAGATACTTATATACTCAGAAGATAAAATCTAGGAAGAGAACCTGACTCTGGGACCATGCAGGGTCAGAGAACCAAGATGGGGAGCTGGTGGAGATTTCAGTGTCAGAGTGAACAAGAGATGCTTTGGGACTGGCAAACCTAAGAAGAACCAAAGATGACCTTAAGACTGGAGATGTGGCGGCCAGGAAGCCAGTGGTGCTGTGGACCAGGAAGGGGAAACGGAGCAAGATTAACAGTAGGCAAAACTAATGTTAGATTTAGAGAGAAAAAATTCCTGATGCCTGCCTTTGGGGGATCTCACTGACATCACGGGGTAGAGACAGATGGAACGGTCGGGCCAATATCTCCAGAGGCAGAGGGTGGGAGGGGAACTCTGAGGAGTTACATGGATTGAGCCTTTCTTTCCACTGTATTCCACAAACACACTTAGGATGTGCAGGATGGTGGTGGATTCAGCAATTAGAACAGACTAAGGACAGACGGGAAGTACCCAGCCAGGAAGAAGAAAAGCATGGCATCCTTCCGCTGCAAAGACCTTAGGAGCCTGGAGTCCGCATGTGCAGTAATCCTGACAGCCCCAGTTTGATCCCTAGGAGCCAGTTTGTGGAAGAAAACCAATTTCTATGACTTGTCCTCTGATTCCTGCACATGTGTTATGGGTGTGCATCCACACACACAATAAATATTATGAAAAATTAGAGACCGCAGACTGTAGGTGAGTCAGAGGCCACAGGCTTTTTGTGAAGGGGAGGATGGTTGCAAAGCTTTCTGGCTCCACAGGAGGATTTCCTCTCATGCTACTGTTCTTGTCTTGTTCCTGGCAGAGGCTGGAACACTGTGACAGGGACAGAGACCTGTGGTAGTCAGGTCACTCATGGTCTGTGCTAGTGATAGCTACAGCAGGCAGCACAGAGACTTGATCCCTGCAGAAGTCGGCCTCTTTCCTTATGTGCCATCTCTGACTCATGGATGTTGTACATGGCACTGCAGAACCAAAAATCAAACTTGGCATCATAGAAAAATCATTTTTTAAAAAGATTTATTTATTTTATGTATGTGAGCACAAGGTCGCTGACACACCAGAAGAGGGCATTGGATCCAATTACAGATGATTGTGAGCCACCATGTGGTTGCTGGGAATTGAACTCATGACCTCTAGAAGAGCAGTCAGTGCTCTTACTTAATCCCTGAGCCATCTCTCCAGCCCCCCAAAATCTTTTATAGACCCAAGGAGACAAGGTTGTGTGGGGCAACATGTGGATGGAGCGAGCGGCATTTGCTCTCTTGCCTATGGACAGAGAAGGAAAGGGTTGCCTTGTTCTGAACCGCGGCTCTCTGTTCCCTCCCCTCCTAACGTTTCTTGGCTCATGGGTTCTAGGAGTCTATTTGCCCTACACTTTGGGTCTCTAAGTCTGGCTGATGGCCTTGGCACTATGTGATGAGGCTGGCTCCATTTCTTAGGCAGCTCACTGCAGAGCACAGCTGTCTCCATACTCTTGGGGAGATGAAGTTTCAGTCACTGCTGATGGCTCTGCTGTTCCTTCTCTCAGCTGGTTCAGGAGGTCTCTGCTCTCACTAGGGGGCAAGTTACTCAGGAAGTATGGAGGGGCGAGCTCCAGCAGCCTGTTGGAGAAACTTAGGATGGAGTCATCTGTGCCTCCCCTTCACACGTTCACCAACCCTCTTCCTACGGCTAGCTCCCCAGCTCTGGTCCCTGGCCCTGGGAGAAGAAGGGCCCAGTAAGAGTAAGGGTCAGGAAACTCACATCTCAGGCTGAATCTCAGAGACAACGCAAAGGCAGTTGTCTTTAGATATGGAGAAGCTGTGGTACAGCACCCATGTGGGTGGCTGGGCTGGAGTCCTGCGGTTTCGGTAGCTGCAGTATGGAGACAGCTGGGCTACATGTTTATGGGTGAGAAGCAGATAATTTCCTGTCCCGTCCGTATCTCGGGCCACCTCATTGAAACACAAATACATGGGTGGAATAAGTAACGAGGCATAGAAAATAAAGAAGGCCAATGCTGGGCGTGGCAGTTATCCCAGTGTTTGGGAGCCAGAGGAGCATAAATTTGAGGCCAGCCTGAGGTAATGAGTCTGAAGCCAGCCTGGATGACAGGAGACCCCCCCCCCCCCATCGTTGCCTTTAAAAAGAAAGAAGGGAAGAGAAGAAAGGGCTGTGAAAGGGTTCGGAGTATTGTAGAGCCGAAAAGTCCTCAGCTGTCAATCTTGGGTGTCGTTCCTCAGGTGCCATCCAGCTTTTTTTGGAGTCAGAACCTGGAACCTGCCATTAGGCTAGGCTGGCTAGAGAGCCCCAGGGACCCACATGTCTCTGTCTGCCCAGTGCTAGGACTGCAAGTGAACCCAGGGTTCTGGGGATCAAAGTCTGTCCTTGAAATAGAAGCAAGGGTTTTACCGATGCAGCTCTTCCCCTAGCCCCCTTCTCTCTGCCTTTTGATTCTTTTTTTTTTCTAAAATTAAAAAAATGATTTATTTATCTTATGTGTATGACTGTTTTGCCTGCATGAATTAGTACAACATGGACCTGCCCTTGAATGGAGTTAAGAACGGTAGTAAGCTACCATATGGGTGCTAGGATCCAGACCCAGGTTCCCTGGGTTCTCTGAGAAAGCAGTAAGTGCTCTTAACTGCTAAGGCAACTCTCCAGCCATCCCTACCTCCACCCCATTGAGACAGAATCTTATTATGTAGCCCTAGTTGCCCTAGAACTTACTATGTAGACCACGTTGGCCTCAACCTTAAAGAGCTCTGCCTGCCTCGAGAGAGTGCTGGATTAAAGATGTGTACCACCACACCTGGCAAACCTATCCCGCTCAGCCCTCTCCCCAACCTTGAGGAAGTATCCTGACAGCAGTGCTTTCTGAAGGTCTCTGCGATTCTGCTCAGAGCCAAAGGCTGGCTGGGACAGGGGAAGCTCAATCCGCTGCATGAGGTCCACAAGCTCTGCTCGGAGTTTGCGGGCTTGACACAAGTCCTCCCAGGCTAGACCCCGAGCCTGACACCACGCTTCATCTGCTCCACCTGGAGGAGGAGGGAACACCTGCCATTAAGTCCTTCAGATGCACAGAGCACAACCCTTGGGCAGAGGACCTCCTCTTCCTGAACACAGAGGTCTGTCAGCTGACTGGGTATTCTGAAACACTTACTTTGTACAAAGGCTTCATAGACCTGGATCAGAGAGCTGTGGTCGCCATCTGCATGTTCCAGTGCCCGACGCAAGGCAGCTTCTTCTGCACAAAGCGGAGGCCGAGTAAACCCAGGAGCGGCTGGAGGCGGGACACAAGAAGGTGGTTTGGGAGGAACAGGGCAGGGTGACCTCACACACAGAATGCTGAGGGGAATCCTCTGGGAGCTTAATTTAAAAGACAATAGATTCTAGGCGCTCGGCGCTTCATTATACTTGGAGGCAAGGGCAGCCAGTCCTCCCCATCCATGGCTCTGCATCTATAGGGAATTTGCAGATCATCCTTCTCTAGTCTTTCCGAAATACTATAGGTGGGCTTTTACATAATGTTTACACACCGTATGAGGTGCTGTAAGTAATCTGGAGGTTATGCAAAGCATGTAGGAGAATACACTCAGGTTATATTCAAGTTCTACAACATCCTGGAGACTGAAGTGGATTGTGGTATCCAATTCTGGAACCCATCTCCCATAGACACTGATGTCTGGAGATGAAAGATAGTTTTTGCCCGTAAGGAGATTAGAATCTCGTAGAGAAAGGCTGTGCATATGACTCAGTAGATACTTGCTGTACAAGAATGAAGACTTGGATTTGAATTCCCACTACCTACATAAGAAAGCCTAGCCTGCTACCTATGCCTGTAATCTGGTGGGCAGAGACAGGCTGATCCTGGGAGCTTGCTGTCCAATCAGTTTAGCAGAAGAGACAACCTGTTCCCCCAGCTTTTGCATGCAAGCACACTGATGCATGCCGCCTCCCTCCAACACACACAAGCCTGGTGGGAGAGTCCAACAAGGAAGTGAACAAATAAGCACTCTGAAGGCACAGAGAAGGTGAACTGATCCAGGCTTTGGTGGTGGAGACAAGAGTGAAGTGGGAGCAAAGCATGAAATCCTTAGGTCAGTGTCAGAAGTATGCATAGAGAAGGGACTGTGGGGCCATCTGAGGCTCTGGGAAAAGCACAGAACAGAGGCTAATGCCTTATTTGGGGCATTAGATGCCATCTATGTTGTATGGGATGGGTGACATGTGGCAGAATGGCAAGGGAAGCTGGAGTGATCTGCATACTCAGGGTAAGAGGCTGACTGTGTGATACAAGAGTTTTCACAGCCTAGAAGGTGAGAACAGCTGCCGAAGAAGAATGTTAAACTATGAGTCCAAATGTTGGTCCATATGACTGGTTAGGAGACCATGGACGGAATCCGGACGAGCAGAGGGGAGTACCCAACACTGGTGTTGGCTGTGATCATGCCGAGAGCATAAACTGAAAAACACATGTAGGAGTGGGGAAGGGAACTCTGGCGACAGATTAGGATAGGAGAACGAGAGAGGTGATGGGATTGTCTGATTCAGAGCAGAGAGGACTGTGGTGGAGTGGATAGAAGGGCAGGTGGATAGAACGCTTGAGTTGAGTTCTCAGCTGAGGCACTATGGATTAGTATAGCAGAACTATTTACTAGGAAAGCCAGGAATTGTGTGGCACTTCCCTGTAATCCTACTACCTGGGAGGCTGTGGCAGGAGGATTCCTACAAGTTTGAGACTACCATGAGATAGATATATGGTGGATTCCAAGCCAGCCTGGATGACAGAGTAAAACCCTGTCGGGGAGGGGGGGGCAGAGGGGGTAAGGAGAAAGAAAGAAAGAAAGAAAGAAAGAAAGAAAGAAAGAAAGAGAAGAGAAAAGAAAAGAAAAGAAGAGGCAGAAGCCCGCACAATGGCTCAGCACACACTGCATAAGCCTAGCCTTTTAGTACAACCTCCAGAACCCACATATAGGTGGAAGGAAAGAACCAGTTCTACAGTCTTGTCCTTGAGCACACACATGAACTGTGATACACCCCTGCTGCCAAACATCATACATCATGTACATGCACAATGATACTTTTAAAGAGAGGACCACAGAGCTGGAGATGGCTCAGCAGTTAAGAGCACTAGCTGTCCCTGCAGAGGTTCCAGGGTTGGTTCCCAGCACCTATATGGCCCTCCTATGGCCTCCACATACACTGCATGCCGTGATGTACATACAGACGTGCAGGCATATACATACAAATAAATCTTGTGTGTGGGGATACTCTTCAGGAGTTGATGTCTCTCCTCCCTCTTGTTTCTCTCCGTCCTCACTTTCTCCCCTCTCCATAGCCTCCTTCCTAAGATCTAAAAGAATAATACGGGGGGGGGGAAGCCAGGAGTGGTGGCACTTGCCTTTAACCCCAGGAACTGGAAGGCTGAGGCAGGCAGATCTCTGTGAGTTCAAGACCAGTCAGGGTTACATAGTGAGGGCCTAGTTTTTAAAAAGTCATACTGGCAAGAGAGATGCAAAGTATAATCTGGAAATTTCAAGTATAGAAGCAGCGCTGTGAACTGTGCTGTGGATGATGGACTTGCTCAGAATTCTGGGAATGAGAAGACACTCAGGTCAAATGTTATAACCTTGGGCGGAATTTACAATGGAAAAGAGGACAAGAGTCCCAGGGAAGAGATGAGGACAGAACAGCATAGAGGTAGGATCCATAGAGGTGGGATGGAAACTACAGGCCGCTAGGCACCTATAATCCCAATGTCTGAGACTGAGCCACAAAGATCTCAAGTTCAAGGCCAGCATGGGCTACATAGCAAGATCCTGTCTCAAAGAGAAGGGTGATGGCCAGGGAGGTTAGGAACACTTTTCACACAAGTATGAAGACCTGAGTTAAAATTGTGGGTATCCATGAAAATGCCACCTGACGTGGCCACACACACCTATAACCTTATAACTGGAGACCGGGGAATCACTCGGGCTTGAGATATCAGCGTAGCTTCGGATTCAGGAACAGATTTGGCCTCAGGGGAATAAGAGGGTGAAGGAACAGGACACCTGACATCCTCCTGTGCTTCAGAGCACATCCATGCACAGGTACTTACACACACACACACACACACACACACACACACAAAAGTGGTGAACATTCTTGTGTCACAAGGTTATGAACAAATGTTGGAGTATCTGGACCCTCACTAATGAACTGTCACTGCAGGGGGCCATGGTCCTGAAGCTGGAATGTGGCGGGTGAGACTGGGATAGGGGTTACATTGCAGGGCTGAAAGCGGGAGTCGGTGAGGACAGGTGAGTGGATCTAGTCAATGTGGGTGAGATTCTGGACACTGAGAAGAAAGAAGCATTAGAGGTAAAGGCTCTAGTGGACGGTGTTAAGAAGAGATGGGTAGACACTTGGTTCCCTATGTGCTGTGAGGGGGTGGGAAGGCTGACACAGCTGTAAGAACCAGTGATTCCAGCTTCACCCCAGTGCAGGGCTGAGCAGCAGCCTGACAGACAGGAGGCTCTGGGTAAAAATTTTCAGCAAAGCAAAACCCCCAAAGTCCTGACTAACAAGTGAGGTAGATTAAAACTAGAATGTACCAGTGAGCATGGCAGCCAGAGTGAGCATCTCGTCTACACAGTTAAACTCGCAGGAGGCCAGCAGGGCCTTGGCCAGCTCTGGGGGCAGGGGGAACTCCGACAGGATGATTCCGAGGTCTGACAGGCCCCCACCATCATCCAGTGCAGCCAGGTAGTCTAAGTCTTCCAGGGCCTGCATCAGTGCTTCTGGTGCTGGTAAAGACACAGGCCTTAGCCATCACAGGCTCTGATCTTCATGTCACAGGCAGCACTGGGTCAGGGTGGGGCTCACCAGGCCGGTCCAGGAAGCGGCACTCCCCTGGCTCTGCAATCTGTTTCCTCATTAGTAGCAACACCAGGGAGCTCAGATTCTCTTCACACACTTTGGGGTGGGGCAGTGGGGGAGCCTCTAGTTCTAGGATGGACTTAGAGTACAGGCGGAGGCAGGATCCTGAAAGGGGAAAGGTCTGGGGAAGTAGATTTCTCAGAGCTTGTGTAAGGTGTTTTTTTTTTTTTTTCTTTTGTAGGTCTGAGGGCAAAGGCTCTTACCTGGTGGGAACCCCCTTGCCCGCAGCAGTCTTGCCTCTGCCTGACACTTGCTAATTGGTCTCAACACCTGGGATTCTGCTCGGATCCGAGGATTGTAAACCTGTCATCCAGCCCCCAAACAAGACCAAGACAGATCAGAGTGGTTCACTTTTATCTAAGGGTCTATTCCCCTTCATTTTTCTCACTCACACTGCGAAGTTCCAGTCCTGAATCAATGACATGTCGGATGGAAGGGAGGGAGAAGGAGAAATCTGCCAGCCAATGAGTGACCACAATCTTCCGGACACTCACACCTGTGTCTTCATACACAGTCTGGATGGCTTGACCACAGCCGGGGTGAAGGGGTAGCACCCTTGGAGTAGGTCCTGGGACAGCCAACATCCCCATCTCCCTGGACAAGGATTCACAGCACAGAGAAATTTCCTGAGGAGAGGGGTGGGGCATTAGGGCAGTTCTTACCTTTCTTGGGAGAGCACAAACCTTTTGGACAAACTGATGAAAACTAAGGCCTTTTATCTGAGAAAACAGACATACTTCTAAAGTTGGGCACATTATAATTTTAGTTCGCTGTACACAAAGCTCTGCATAAGAAATTTTAAAGGTGGGCTGCAAATTTTTTTATTCTGAAGTCCTTGATCCCCCGCCCCGGGAAGACTTTAGCAAAGTCTAAGATGTGTGGCCTCTGGGACGGGAAGGCAGCATAGGAATGCTTCCCATAATCTACTTTGTTTACCTCCTCACTGGGCAGATACACCAGCACATCTCCTGGTGCCTCTTCCCACTGACACAGCTCAAGCACAGCTTGGCAGGCAGCTTCCACTAGGTCAGTAGGGACAGTGTCCTTGTAGGCAAGGATGGGATTTCCGCCAGGCTCCCTGGGTACACGCACAATAGGAGAATTGCCCCAGAAAGCCTGGAATTTTGGTTCAAGCGCTGGGTCAGTAATTACAACCACTCTGGGATCTCCAGGGAGGTTTTTCAGTCTGGCATCTCGCAGGAGCCCCTGTAGTAAATCTGAGGCCACTGACCGCTCCTGAGCCTCATCCAGTATCAGCACACTCCAGGCTCCAGGGCCCCGGGTTGAGGCTACTTCCTGCAGAAATAGCCTGTCCCAGCAAAACCTGTTGGCATTGGTAGTGGGCAGGGAGTCAGTGTGGACACGGACCAGATCTACATCCAGGTATTTCCCCCAAGGTGCCTAGATTTTGATACTGAAGGTCAGAAAGATATCCTAAGCCTGTGGACCACTAAGTGGGACCCCACATCTCTGTTGAGGGCATTTGGTTCATACACTATATCCTGTATCTTGTTGTGGTGGTAGGGGCGAGGTTTGTATCACGACTCAAAGGCAGGTTAAGCTGAGGGTATGGGGAATTGCTAGACTATTGAGTTTGTTTCCACTCAGTAAGTGGAATTAAGCTCAGGTCAGACTGCAAATGGCCCACCTGAGCATGGTGTTGGGCCCAGTGCAGTCCTCCTGAGGAATGCTGTATCCAATCTCGTGACCCAGGGTCAGGTCCATCTCATCAGCCACCCTTGAAGCCAGGCTCATGGCTGCCAGAGGGTAGGGCTGAGTAACTGTAACCTGTCCTGTTTGGAATCCTCTGGCCAGCGCAAACTCTGCACACCATTGAGGAATCTGGGGGTAGGGAGAGGGAATTTGTCAGGATTGGAGGCCATCAGAGAGAAGTGCTGTAGGAACTATGGCCAGCTGAACTGGGATCCCTGAACCTTACCCAGTGGGGTCAGCCTAATCTACCTTCCCTTTCTTACCTCTCCCACATCCCCTTTCCTTTACCCCTGAAAAAGTACATTTAACCCTGCCCTTTGTCCACTCCCAGAATCTTCCTCCACCTGGGTGCTCTTGCCAGAGCCGGGGTCCCCAGACACTAGCACCACTCCAGTGGGGCTACTCTCCAAATGCTCCAAGAACAGGAAACGAGCAGCCCAGATGGGCAAGGCTCTACGCTGCTCAAGCAGCTCATAGTAGCAGGAAGAGAAGGGGAGCCCATCAAAGGGGTTCACAGCCAGCTCAGACGCCCCAGGACTTGGTTCAGACTCTTCTGCCAGCCCAGAGGCCATGGCGGCTATTCACAGAACCTACGAAAAGCAGGGCAGCCAGTAAGGCCTTAGATCTGCTGACTGGTACCCAATTCCCATCTCAGCTCGATCCCCAACCTCAACCCACAGAGGATAATGCCTGGGGTCCATCCTTCCCAGCAGTATTCGCTTGCCAGGAAATTGTGCTGGGTGTTTCTAAGGGGACATCACAAGTGGACTTTTACCCTGTTTGTACCTGGGTAGTGAAGATCTGTGACTAGCACAGGGGCCCATGTGGGCAGCAGGAGTTACAGAAGCATAGTCATCTGTGGGAAGGGCCCGAGGGGGAAAAGTAAGAAATCTGGAGACACAGAGAAGGGGACAGTAAGCAGGGCCATTAGTGATCCTGGATTCAAACCTGCCAGCAGCTCTGAGACGTCAGGATGGCAGCCAGTTCTGGATACACCCAGCCAGGCACCTCCAACCCAGGCCTGCCTGGAGTACAAAGGTAAATTCCGGTTCCATCCGGAGGCTGAGCTCAAACTCCAATCCCAGAGCTTGATTTTTTTGGGGGAGGGGCCTTTTGCTCCACCTTGGTTAACTTAGCTAGGAACTGCTACCATACTAAGCTTGTATGACTGAGCTTTTTATGACACACCGGTCGGTATTCATGAAATGCATTCTGGGAACTGTAGTTTTGAAGTGACAGCATCCAAATATAACTGAGCTGGGATCCAGTTGTTTTGTCTTCAGTTTAGTATCATTTCCACAGTTCCATTTGACCATCCTCACCCACATTGTATTCTGCAACCCAGGAAAAGAAACCTGCTCAAGGGGCATTTGAAACCCAGAGAGGCAACAGAGACCTTGAGTGAAAACCCTGAATTTAATGTGAGATTGGGGGAGCCCCATCCCTCCCTTTTTACCACCCACTCATCCGGCCTGTTGTTAGCTGGGTGAGGGCTGCCCCCAGTCTCCGTCCTGCGGCTCTGGGTACCATCCTGTTCCTTTGGGCTCATTCAGCCTCCTGGGCCTGTCTCTCTCTGAATCTCCTGTGGGACATGGGGAGAGAGTGTATAGGCTTTGTCATAGCAGCTTCACTGGCCCTTTTCCAACTTGCTCCTTCCTAAACACTGTCCTCTAACCTTCTCACCTTCTTGCATATTCATACAGTGCCTGCTTGCGCTCCTGCAGGCTCTCCTGACGGGCCCAGGAAGACTTGGCAAATGTTAGGGCTGTGGGCTGAGGGGTCACCAGGCCAGAGCTGGGGAACTGAGGTGATCACAATGTCAGAGGGCTTGCGAAGTCATCATCATTAAACACCCATCGAACGCCTACTTTGTAAGAGAGGCACTGTGCTAGGCTCTCAACATCAGAAAGAGAAGCCAGGGAAAGGGAGCACAGAGACTGCCCCAACCTGCCCTCAAGTCTTGGCCACGACTACTCCTGTGTCTCACCTTTGGGGCAGAGGCTGCGGGCAGGGACTGAGATCCCTCAGTGACATCTTCAGGCATGAAAGCCACAGCCCCCTCAAGCAGATTTGTGATGGTCAAGTCTACACACCCAGTCCTGGCTGGGAAGAGAGGAACAGTGTCCATTCCTGGACCCTTCTCTGTCGACACCCATTTCCCTGTGTCTGCCATTCTGGGAAGCTACCCTTTCCCATACCCAGGTCTCTCTGGATGACATTCAATGGCACATGGGGCAAAACCTCCTTGACTCTTTGAGCGAGAGTGGTCAAGTGCACATCAGAAGGGCTGGGAGGAGAAGGAAAAGAAGACTGCACTGTTTAAAAGAAAAAAAAAATTAGGTGAGTGGATTACTAAGAAAGACAGACAAGCATAAGTAAGGAAGTAAAACCACCACGTAGAACAAACATCTTTGTGCACAGACCACACACCTGACTGGGGCCGTAATCTGGGGTGTCTCTGTCGCTTCATGTGTTCTGCTTTGTCTGCTGGAGTGAGCCGTGTCCCTACCTGGCCCAATTCTTTGGCCACCAGCTAGGGAAAATTGGAAGGTTATAGCTGTAGCCTCTTAGGCTTTCTTCCCCTTCTCCCCTGGAGAGGGACCCCACCTCCACCATGCCCATGTTCACTGCCACCTGTTGTACTCGGAGCGCAAACTCCTCATTCTCTTCCCCCAGCTGTCGATGAATGGGATGAAGCCACCTACAAAAACCAGAGCCCTGCCCTGTTAAGGCGCCTAGGGCTAAGGGCTTTGCCCTTGCCGGTTGGTTTTGGAACAGTAGTGGGGAGAATAGGGAGATGAAAGATAAGTGTTGCTTCTGTGTTAGAACTTTGACACTAACAAACCACAGGCAGACAGGGTAGTGGTCACTACTTCCTTGACCTTGAGGTGAGCATCTTCCCAGCCACCAAAAACTGAGGACAGTTAGTACCTTACTTGATACACCGTGAAAGGGACGAAAAGTGACCACAGCAGTTCTGAGACCCAGGAGGCATCTGACACCGTCTGAGGGGAGGCATGAAGTGAGGCCTAAGCCAGGGCCACAAGTGGGAAACTTCCCTTCCAAACCCAAGAGTATTCTATGTCCAATGTGCACTCACCACAGAGACCAGGGGTCTCTGAACTTGCAGGATAAGAGGTTGTACCACATCCTGGATAGAAAATGGCCACGAACTAAGAGAGAGAGAGAGATAGTAGTATGGGAGTTCAGCCTAGCCCAGCCAACTACTTATACCTGACTTATACTAGTAAACTGTCCAACTATACAAGCAGATAACCAAGGAATAAAGAATTCCGACAGCAGGGCTAAAAGCGGGCAAACAGGAAACGAACTAGCGCAGGCTCACCCAGGAGCTTGGCAACCCACTCAACTCGAGCCAGATACCTGCGTTTACCCACCTGAAACGCAGGAGCCCTTCTCGGCCATTGGTAGCCTCTTCCTCCGGGAAGAGCAGCAAAGGTGTGGGTGGAAGCCTCGTGGAAGCACAGAATTTCTTGAGTGACTCCACCAACTCTACCCGCCTATCCATCTCCATGAAGCCCCGAGACCAACACACAAAGCTGGGGGGACTATTGAGTAGAGGCTGAGAGTAGGGAGAAAAAGCGAGAAGAATGGAAGGAAATGTCAAAAAGAAAAAGACAAAAAGAAAGAGAAAAAGGTAACAGGTGGGGTGGCGTTTATGGGACTGGGGGGAAGGCTCGGTATTCCCCAAGAGAACCCCAATGTGTAAAGGTGAGTCTTGAGTTTGGGCCTAGGGAGCCACCCGGTGGCGCTCTCGGCCTCGCCCCCCACTCACGGTGCTACAGGTGGTGAGTAGGTTGACTATGTTGTGGTCAAAAGGTGTTACATGGTTGGAAATAAGGACCCTGACGCGGTGATCCCGGAGTCCGGAGTCCTCCTGCCGGGCCACGAGCCCCAGTACCGCACACATGGTTCGTACCACGAACCTGGGGACACACACAGGCGGCCGTGACTGTGCGGTCTTGAGCCAGGCCCAGCCTAGATGCTCCCCGGGCGCCGCAGTCCGCACCTGCGGAGGACGCTGTCAGGCAGAGCACAGCTGACCAGGAAGACGTGGAGCCCAAGGAAGAGTCGCAGAACCAGGAGGCAGAGGCCGACCGGCGCGTAGAGCAGTAGCGCGAGCAGCAGGAAGCCGTCACTCGGGAGCCTGTGGCGAGAGGCGACGCGATCAGGCGCCGAAGCCGACAGGACGCGCTGACCGGTCTCTTCCCTCCGCAGCGCTTACCGGTGCGAGTCAAAGAGCCGCTCCGGCCCCGGAGCTGGGGGAGGTTCCATCGCTGCCGCTTCAGGAAAGCGGGGCCGCTGTCGCCGCCATCTTCGCAGGGCCGCGGGGGCTCCTGGGAAGGCGGAGTCTTTGGGCATCAGCAGGGACGCCAGAACCCGAGGCCCGGAGGCGCCCCGGAAGGGGTAGCGTTCCCAGCATGCCTTGCGGCCGGGGGGGACTATGTGTGTTTGTGTGTGAGCATGTGTACGCTTTAGAGCGTTCTGAAGGAACTACATTTCCCGGCATGCACTGAACGGATACCGGCATGCCTTGCTTAGACCGCTTGCAGGGCTCTAGAGGACCGCCTCTCAGTAGGGCGGGCGAGGGGTGCCGAGGCGGAGCTGATGGCTGCGCTGAAGGCGGGGCGGGGTGCAAACTGGAGCCTTCGGGCATGGCGGGCTTTGGGGGGCATCTTCTGGAGAAGGGCCCCCCTTTTAGCCCCTGACCTCCGGGCTCTGCTGACATCAGGAACTCCTGACCCTCAGGCCCGGATGACTTGTGGGACCCCCAGTCTCCGGGCCCGGGTGCCTGTGGGGGTCCTTGCACCGCGGGCAAATCTGACGTCTGGGACCCCGGATCTCTGGGCACGACTGACTGTGGGTACTCCAGACTCCAGTAACCAGGAGGCATGCAGGAGTCCAGGAAGCAGTCGGCGCGGATGGCTGGCGGTGGCGGTGGGCGCAGGGGGTGCAGTTATGCTGTTGTTGTGGGGTTGGGGGCGGGGTCCTTCCACGGTGCTGGCTGCTGTTCCTGCTCCGCCACCCACCTCTCCCCGGAGCCAGTACAATTTCATCGCAGATGTGGTGGAGAAGACAGCCCCTGCTGTGGTCTATATCGAGATCTTAGACCGGTAATGGTGAAGTTGACCGGGAGGTGTTGAAACCAACTGCCGTAAAGGCAATTGAGCAGGATGGGGTGGAAGCTGCAGTGTAATCGGTGGTTTCCCCATCCCAGGCACCCTTTCTCTGGCCGTGAAGTACCCATCTCAAACGGTTCAGGATTTGTGGTGGCTTCAGATGGGCTCATCGTTACCAACGCCCATGTGGTGGCTGATCGGCGCCGAGTGCGAGTGAGACTGCCTAGCGGAGACACTTATGAGGCCATGGTCACAGCTGTGGATCCTGTAGCAGACATTGCCACATTGAGGATTCAAACCAAGGTGGGGATGGAGTAGGCCAGATCTGATGGCAGCTGTTTACTTGCTCCCTTCTTAAAATGACAAGTTTGGTGTACTCATTTCCCTTAAGGAGCCTCTTCCCACACTGCCCCTCGGCCGCTCTGCTGATGTCCGGCAAGGGGAGTTTGTTGTTGCCATGGGAAGTCCCTTCGCACTGCAGAACACGATCACATCTGGCATTGTCAGCTCTGCTCAGCGCCCAGCCAGGGACCTGGGACTCCCTCAAAACAACGTGGAATACATTCAGACCGATGCAGCTATTGATGTGCGTCCTGATATGAGGGAAATTAGGCGCTAGGTTGGAATTGGGGAGAACAGCTGTCGGGTATGAGCACCAATTGACTCGTGGTGACTGGGCCTGTATCAGAGGTCGGGCTGCAAAATGCAGCCACTCTAGTTCATGTGCTAGGAATGGAATTAGAAGAATTTCCCTACACCCTTTGTATGCACCCAGTCTTAAAATTCCCAGAGGTATGGGGTTCCAGATCTCTTTGATGTTTTCTTTCATTTTATCTCACAGTTTGGAAATTCTGGTGGTCCCCTGGTTAACCTGGTGAGTGCACATGTTCTTCTAAGAATCCATGCCCCAGGTCAGTGTGGGAAGTGTGGGTTTTCCTCTGACTCAGGGAGTTTTAGCTAAGTGTCTAGTCTCTTGTTCCTCTCCTGGTATCCAGACAGACAGACCCCTGCCCCCAAATCCTTGCTACACTTGTTCAGGTGCCCCCATCCTCTGCCATCTGTGTGGGCTAGGGGACAGGGGGCTGTGTCCCTGCAGGATGGGGAGGTGATTGGAGTGAACACCATGAAGGTGACAGCTGGAATCTCCTTTGCCATCCCTTCTGATCGCCTTAGGGAGTTTCTGCATCGCGGGGAAAAGAAAAGTGAGCCTGTCTTACAGGGAAAGGGGTTCCTTTAAAATGGGGATGGGACCTAGGGGAGGGGCATTCACTGGGACTTGGTGTACAGGGGTCTACTGGTAGGAGGTAAGGGAAAGAGTATAGCTGGGTGGGCTCACTTGTTTTTTTACAGATTCCTGGTTTGGAAGCAGTGGGTCCCAGCGCCGCTACATTGGAGTGATGATGCTGACTCTGACTCCCAGGTATGTTAGGGGTCATGATATACATGTATACATAAAGTGCACACACACACCCCTACTCTCTTCTTGAGTTTTGCTTTCATGTCTGTCTTTATCTAAGATAAGCTGTTGTCTGCTGTCACAAGAGCTGTTCCCTTTCATCATAACTTTCCCATCCTACTGTGTCTGGCCCCTTCAGTAGATTGAGTGCATCCTGTTACTGCTGTGATGTAAAGCCTCTGTTGACCTAGCACTGAAGACCATGTCCACCCAGCTCTAGTTATCCTTCTAGACAGCTTGTCATTTCTTAGGAACTACTTTGATTTTCCACTTCTATGGGTTTTTTTTGTTTTTTGTTTTGTTTTTTGTTTTTTGTTTTTTTTTGGTTTTTTGAGACAGGGTTTCTCTGTGTAGCCCTGGCTGGCCTGGAACTCACTCTGTAGACCAGGCTGGCCTTGAACTCAGAAATCCGCCTGCCTCTGCCTCCCACGTGCTGGGATTAAAGGCGTGCGCCACCACCACCCAGCCCCACTTCTATGTCTTAAAACCTTATTTCATAAGGTTGTAGGACCCACCCTTCTAGGCTCAGCTTAAGTTCTACCCCTTCCTTATCGTAGAATTTCAGGATGACAGAAGTGAAGTTGATCAACACCATGTATCTTTTGAAATTAGCTATCTTTTATGTGTATATACCACTTCCTAAGCACTAGAAGGCAGAAAGTGAACGGTTAAGATGGAGAGGGCATGTGTGGAGCTAACAGTGTCTGTCCTTTCAGCATCCTTACTGAACTACAGCTCCGAGAGCCAAGCTTCCCTGATGTTCAGCACGGTGTCCTCATTCATAAAGTTATCCTGGGCTCCCCTGCACACAGGTGATGGGGAGCCTGCTCTGTGGGGTGGGGTGGGATAGTGTACCCTTACCCTCTGCCTACTCCTTCTTTGCCCTGTCCATCCTCCACAGGGCTGGTCTGCGGCCTGGTGATGTGATCTTGGCTATTGGGGAGAAGTTGGTACAAAATGCTGAAGATGTTTACGAGGCTGTTCGAACCCAATCACAGCTGGCAGTGCGGATCCGGCGTGGGTCAGAAACACTGACCTTATACGTGACCCCCGAGGTCACAGAATGACTGGACTAGTGAGCGTTTGAAGCTCTTGCTCTGATCTCCTCCCTGCTTTCTTAGCCTAGGCTCTGAGTGCATGTGGGTAGAGGAGGAGTCAATGGACCTATGGAGGGCAGGTTCCTCTAACCACTGCACCAGTCCTGGGCTCTGAAGAACACATTTTATATAAAATAAAATTATACCTAGCAACATGTTACAGTCAAAAGTGGGGGGCTGGGCCGGGCAGTGGTGGCGCACGCCTTTAATCCCAGCACTTGGGAGGCAGAGGCAGGCGGATTTCTGAGTTCGAGGCCAGCCTGGTCTACAGAGTGAGTTCCAGGACAGCCAGGGCTATACAGAGAAACCCTGTCTAGAAAAACCAAAAAAAAAAAAAAAAAAAGAAAAAAGTGGGGGGCTGGATCTTTCCCCCACCAAAAGGCTAGAGGTAACTCGGTACTTAGGAGAACGTAGAGCTCTGGGAGCTGACTCTCTTGACCTCCCCTATTCAAGAGAATGAGCTGCTGCCATCCTGTGTGGGGCAGTTCTGTCTGTTTGTGGTGTGTTCTGTCTGTTGCTGGGTCTGTTGGCTGATTCTCCGTGCTTGGCCAAAGGTCAAGCAGACCCAGTAAGGGAGGCACCAGTTTGTCGTCTGTAGTGCACAGGTGGATGAGTGTAGTGCGCCTGCTGACACCAGGGGATCCTGTGGTAAGCTCCTGAGGTAATGGCAGCCTCAGACCCCTGCCATTGGGGGCCAGTGGTGGTTTGCAGAGAGGGTGGTAGCATTTTAGACAATCTGGTTACTGGTCTGGCCAGGGTAGCGCTCGAACCTCCTGTTGGCTTCTTCACTGAAGGCATCACCTGCAGAGTAGACAGGCACTATTAGGGGCTGTCCCCACACAGAGGCAAGAGCATGTACCCATCATGGGCCATGGTGATGGGATGGAAGCCTTTCCCTCCTGCCCTGCATTCACCCTCCTCAGCTGTCACCCACCGATGTGGCAGTTGTGCACCCAGATGCGATGCCCATCGTATTTGCAGTTGCACTTCATTGCATTGTTGGTGAAGTCACTTTCTGCTACTTCAAAATTTGGGTTGATAACCACCTGTGAGTGAGGAAGAACACTGGTGTGATCCAGCTGCACTCCTACAGATCAAAGGTGTCTTAATCACCCACCCCGAACCCCAGTATCGGAAAGCCCAGGCAGATGCCAGGCACCTGAAGGATGTAGTTTCCTGGTTTCACATCTGTGATGTCGATCCACTGACAGTCAATGTCGTGCCTGTAGAGATCCCAGCATCCCACAGTGATGCCCTGTTCTCCAAAGTTGGCGCACTCGTACCTCTTGGAGACATCTAGAGGGAGTGTTAGATGTCAGTGAAGGGCAAGGCTGGGCCTGGGCTTAAGTCCACTCTGGCCCCAACTCACCCTCCTGACACTCAGTGTCTTCTAGACAGAAACTAGCTTTGTGGCCTTCAGCCACCTTGGTGCCGTTGGGGGTCAGGATATCATAGTGAGTGAAGATGTCCATACTGTGATAGTGCCTGTGGGACAAGGGAACTTGTGATTCTCCCCCCAGATTCCAGCAGGCTTGTCACACCCCTGAGCCTTGCCTTTGTCTCTGGGCCCCCTCTGCCTTCTCACCCGTGACACTCATGCCACACCCAGGAATGGCGCCCAGCCTTGGGTCTAAAGTCAGCTCTTCCTAGGTTGTGGATCTGGGAAGAGAATCGGAGCAGACGCCGGTGGCCATAAGGCCAGTTGGCAGAGCGCGCAGAGCTAGCCAGGCAGTTCTCCTCAGCAGCACAGTACAACATGTGCAATGGCCGGTCTTCGATATAAGCAGTCTCCTGTACCAGTGCTGAGTGCAGCAGCAGATCTGAAGCAGCTACATGAGAAAGAGTGGTGGTTACCACTGGGGGTGCTTCCATCTCCGTGTGGGAGACTGGGACTGCCCCTGCAGGGCACGGCCCCTCCAAGGAGCTTCTGTACGTGTACTACTCACTCTCAGAACAGATGACTCCTGCAGTGAAGCGGGTTCCTGTCCTCTTGCAGGTGATGGGGCTGCTGTGATGGGCACACTGGCTCAGGGACAGCTCCGACCCCGTGCAGTGCACTCCGCTCATGACCACCTCAGTCACATTCCCTGAGTCCCAGTACCAGGTCTCCTGGGGACGTAGGTAGGTGTTCCAGTGAGGCCGTAGGTTCCAGTTCCCAGGGCCAAGGGACATGTTTCCACAGTCCTTGCCCAAAGGACTCTGGTGACAACAGCTTTGGTCTTCTCCCTACTCACCTGCAGGCCGTGGTTGGCGTAGCCAAGACCAAGTTGCCTACAGGCCACCATGGCCTCCAGTGTTCCCCAGTCATCCCCACAGATGAGGCCCCAGCGCTGATGCCCAGGTACCCCTATTTGCACCTCGACTCGCCCTTCGTATCGGCTGCGGCCCCCACTGAGTCGAATCTGTAGAGGCATAAAGGGGAAGTGCGGGGGACTCTGGGCATGGCAGTCCACAGCAGGGACAGAGAAAGGGCTCACAAATGGCAGGGTTGTATGGGAGCTGAGAGATGTCCAGGCCTGAGTAGAAAGACCTACATTAGAATGTATGACTGACCTTGGTCTCTACCCCAGTGTAGGGGAGGTTGCACCGGACACCCGCATCCTGGCTATGGGAACAGTCCTCAGCTGTGATGTTCTTGGAGGGGCATTTCCAAAGGGAGGGTTCCTGGCCAGAGCACCGAACTTCACTCAAGTGGATAGCACCCATGCCTAGAGGTGGAAGTCAAGGCTGAGGAGGTTGTCACGAGACCATTGGCCAGAGGACTCCATGCCTTCCCAAGGAATGCACCCCTAGAAGTGTGAGCACCTGCTCCCCTCACCACCTCTATAAGTGTGAGCACCTCCCCTCACTACCCCTAGAAGTGTGAGCACCTTCTCTTCTCACCACCCCTAGAAGTGTAAGCATCCTCTCTCGTCACCACCCCTAGAAGTGTGAACATCCTCTCCCCTCACCCTGCCCCATGCGGGCACCACTCAGGGCCTCTCTGGCAGTGCCAAAGCCCAGCTCTCGACACACCACACTGGCTGCCTGTAGGTCCCACTTTCGGTCACAGACTGTTCCCCATGTGCCAGCCTTCAGGACTTCCACTCGGCCTTCTCCATGGTGGGCACCGCCCTTTAGACGTACCCGGGCCTGTAGAAGAAAGACATACCCAAAGAGGTGAATGGAAACACTGGTTTGGGGAGACCAGGGAGCTGAATGGAGTTTTTCTGATAGTGAGTGGCATCAGATCTGTGGCACAGCCACTGGAAGGTTCCCTGTCTTCAAAGGTCAAGGCTTACTTAGTAAGTAGAGGCCAGGATAGGGAGTTCCCACATTCAGTCTTGGGCAGGAGTGTGTAGCTGAAAAGTAAGTTTGCCGTGTGTGTGTGTGTGTGTGTGTGTGTGTGTGTCTGTGTCTGTGTGTGTGTGTGAGAAGCCTGAGGTTCAATCCCCAGTACTGCTGAATGAAAACACTCCTTGTCTTACATACCTCCCCTTGAGGCTTAGAGTGTTGCTGCTTCTTCTGACCAGTAAAGATGGCATAAAGAGGGCCCAGCACACAGCTCACCACTGCAGGGCTTCCCCCAGAGCACCTGGTGGTGTCATTGGCACGATAGAACTCTAGAGAGCAAAGGGAGAGATGGGCTTCTGTGCCCACACATGCCACACTGTGCAGACCAAAGGAGTGTTGCTTCTTCTGGGCCAGCATCCTATGGGGACAGGAGTGAGGTGCAGTAGTGTGAGGGTGAGTTCTCACCTCTCTGCCCCACAGCTATCTGCCAGTTCACTTCCCTGCCACCCCCAACCTCTCATGGCCACTTATCCCTTTCTTCCCCTTCGTTTTCCTTGTGGGAAGACAGGACTGAAGTGTGTAGTATGAGAAAACACTGGCTGCCCAGTCGGGGTTCTTTGGAAACTCGAAAACAGAGCCCTAAGGGAAGGGTGGCCAGGTTGGACGACAGCCTTGTTCTTTTCTGTTTTTTTGTTTGTTTGTTTTGTTTTGTTTTGTTTTTGTTTTTGTGTTTTGAGACAGGGTTTCTCTGTAGCCTTGGCTGTCCATAGAGCAGGCTGGCCTTGAATTCAGAGAACTCTGTCTGCCTCTGCCTTCTGGAGTGCTGGGATTAAAGGCAGGCACCACCACCACACAGCTGCAACCTTGTTCTTAATGACCTAAAGGTAGGCTGAGGCCAAGGCAGCCATGCAAATCTAACGGGAAGCCAGAAGAGATGGCTCAGAAGGAAGGGCAGCCAGATAACTGGCCTGGCCGGACGGTGGTGGCGCACGCCTTTAATCCCAGCACTTGGGAGGCAGAGGCAGGCGAATTTCTGAGTTTGAGGCCAGCCCGGTCTACAGAGTGAGTTCCAGGACAGGCAGGGCTACACAGAGAAACCCTGTCTCGAAAAACCAAAAGAAAGAAAGAAAAAGAAAGAAAGAAAGAAAGAAAGAGAGAGAAAACTGGCCTGACTAGCCAGGGAGCAGACCCTTCTCTTACGCTGTGACTCAACAAGCCAAATGAAGATGAGCTGGGTGCAGAGTACTGAGGAAGGCCGAATCTAAATGGCTTCTCAGAGGCCAGAGGGGCTTCCAGGTTAGAAGCCCTGTCAGAATATGACAGACAGCTACGGCGAGAATAGACTAGAAGAACTGGTGATGACTCTCTGGAACGAAGGCAGACAGAAGTTGGAGGGACTATGTGGCTAAAGAAGGAAGGCGGCTATGGCCTCCAAAAGGCAAACACAGATGTCTCAATGAGGTAGTCATGATGTGCGATTTCATCTGAGGTTGTCCCACAGCCATCTGAGCAGAAAATAGGACAAAACAGGAGATGTTCACACTTGGAAACACTGTAGAGATGCCTGAGAGAAGAGGGGAACTCGTAGACACCAGAGAACAAGAGCTTGCAGCTAGGTGATGAGAAGGGAGAACTCTCTTCCCAGAAAGGCTGGGTGGAACTCAGGGAGAAAGGGAAAGCAGAGGCCTGGTGTGGGTGAAGTAGGTCCACCAGGCTGATTTATTGCAACCTGGTGCCTTATCCTTGACATTAGAGAAAAGAGGGAATGTAACAATTTAAAGCTAGGAAGACAAGAGAGAAGGTAGTTATAACAAAACAGGCAAAAGACTGGGCTATGGTGGTCCATACCTTTAATCCCAGCACTCCAGAGGCAGAGGCAGGTGGATCTCTGAGTTCAAAGCCAATCTGGTCTACAGATTGAGTTCCAGGACAGCCAGGGCTACACAGAGAAACCCTGTCTCAAAAAAAACAAAACATGCAAAATGGGCAAAGGAGGCTGGAGACTTTACAGAAACAAAACATTTGGAAGCCTAGGGTAAACTGATACTGAAAACCAAAGAGATTAGGTACTTTCAGTGTCCTGTTTGGCTGAAAGTCAAAGACAGGCCATCACAGGAAAAAACATCTAATTTCCAACTCTCTCTTACCCTCTCCTTATAACCAATAAAAACAGCAGTGCATGCTGGGAGTCAGAAAAGGAACTAAAGAATATTTGTGTTAGGCAAAGATGACATAAGCCAAAGAGGACTGCAAGAACTAGCACTCATCAAATTCTGAGCTCCTCAGACAGCTACCAGGACAGAAGCCCACTCGTGAGACATACTATGGGTGTCCTGGGGTGCACTGGGGCTTGCTGAGGGAAGAGGGGACAATGGAAGAAATGCTTTCTCCTGGCCTCAGTCATAAGTTATCAGGGAGGTTTTAGTGGTACGGCCTTCTAAAGACAAGTTGGATGGAAGGATTGGAAGTCTCTTATGTGCTTGAATTCTGAGTGAGCCCAGGAAGAAAATATACAACTGGATGCCTAATAGGCAGCCAGGTGGGGTGTAATTCTTAAGTTATTCCTGGAAAAGTTCCATAGGCTACCCTCCTCACCTAGTAAACTGGTAATGTTAAATTAAAAAAAAACAAAAACAAAAAAGAAGTCTTACGCCGGGCAGTGGTGGCACACGCCTTTAATCCCAGCACTTGGGAGGCAGAGGCAGATGGATTTCTGAGTTCGAGGCCAGCCTGGTTTACAGAGAGTTCCAGGACAGCCAGGGCTACACAGAGAAACCCTGTCTCGAAAAAACAACAACAACAAAAAAAACAGAACAAAACAAAAAAACCCTTTAATAATGTATGTATGTGTCAGAGTGTCAGTCGAGTAGAGTTGCCTAATGTGGGTACTAGGAATTGAACTCAGGTCCCCTGAAAGAGCAGTCCACACTCTTAACCACTGATCCCAAGTGGGATCCATAGGCCATCTCTCCAGTCCTTGGCAATATTTACTTAAAAAAAAAAATAGAACTTTGAAGCACTCATCAGATAAAGCAGGATGAGAACACCAATCTCTTGGGCACTCCGTGATCTCATGTGGAAAGGCAGGTACAGGACAGAGTGCTGGATTGCCTACTGGAGGTCACGGAAGAAAGACAAGCACATGGGCAAGCACAAAGTCTTGTGACTAACACAGTCCCCAGAGATTTACAACACAGCGCCTTACTTCCCGTTTCTGGAAGGATCTGGAAGGTGTTTGTCACAGTTGCCTCTTCACCTGTCATCAGCTCCATCAGTCCAACAGGCCTGCCCTGCACACTTTCCTGGTCAGAACCCTGCCCCTGCCTGCCCTGTTTCCTCTCTGCTTCCAACCCCAACTTCATTTACCTCTTACTTGGCCCTCTGCCCACTCGGGGCTTGTGTTTGACTTTAAACTTGTTGATTGTTCTGCAAAAGGGAGAAAGATGTTGGTAGAGGCAGTTATTGAGCATGTGGCCTGGGAGAAGTGAAGCACTCTGCTTTTAAAAGGACCCTTTGTTCACTGTATGGGGAGGGAAGCTGATTTCCCTGCACACAAAGACTGCTGAATGTCAAGGGGGGTATGCAGTCAGCAACCCCTGATGCTTACTGGAATCAAATCTAAAATCTAGATTTGCCACTAAAGGCAAATCTACTTATGGAAATCCAGGTGAGGGAGAGGAGAGGAGGTCGGCAGAAGGTTAATGGGGGAGAGAGTGGGATTGTTCCTGGACCAAGGGAGCTGTGGGTGCAGAGGAGGAGGGATGCAAGGGCCGAGGCTGCTGTGTCTCCTCAGCTGTTCCTACATAACTGCCTCCTCCCATTCCCTAAGATCAAAGCTCACCCATTCCCGTGCCCACCTCCCCTGGGAGCAGCCAATCTTCAAGTACGTTCCTAACCCACAGGCTTGGGTTCTGGGATGGACATGGATAGGTTTCCATCCATCCACCTCCTGAGGCCTCAGGGGCTGACAGGAGGTCCCTGGGGCTCTTGCCCCTTTACCTTCCAAGGGACTTGGGGTGTCGGGCTGAGGCTTTGGCGGCTCGCTTCCTCAACTTTCTGTGAGGATAAGACAACATTAAGTCAGGATTGATGTAGAACCAAGTGGAAAAGGCCAGTGCAGCCAGAACCGGGGGCAAGATTCCTAATAGAGAGCTTCCAAGAGTAGAGTGGGAGACCATCGGCTGCTCCAAGGCCCTACTGGCCCTACTAGCACAGGGACAGCCGAGCGGCCTCAGTGAAGGCCATGGACTCACAACAGTGCCCCAGTACCAGGACCTTCAGAACTTAGATCAAGATGGGTGAGGGATGAGGGTCACTGGCTCTGGAGGTTGGTGGACAATCTCAGGAGAGGGCAGAGGAGGGGCCATTGGGATCTGGAGGTCAGAGAAGCAGCTTGGATCAGGCCCAGGGAGGCTGACAGCATCTCTTTCACTCCTGTGTGTGTGTGTTTCTTGGGTGGTCTCTCCAAGGAATACCCTGGCACTGTCTAGACCTGAGACTGCTGGTCCAGGGACTGAGAACATATCTGAAAACATTAGCTTTGACATTTGACTGGGGAATCTTCCTGCCCACATTCCAGTCCCATAGGTCTGGTCACTCACAAGCCGAGCTCATCTCCCAAACATGTTTTCGGGGGAGTGAACTGCCTTACTTCCTTCTTCAAGGGTTTCCTTAAGTCACTTTCTCCTCATTGTCCTTTTAATCTTGAAGACTTTAATTATGGCCGCTCTTTGTCCTGTCCAACACTATGTATGCCTTTCTCGGGGGATGCAGAGAGGTAGGATGCAGGGTTGAGACAGGATCTTGATTACATAACCCTGGATGGCCTTGAGCCAGTGTTGATTCTTCTGCTTTTGCATCATACATACTGGGATCACAGGATATAATCTATAGCCAGGCTGGCCTTGAACTCAGAGATCCACCTGCCTCTGCCTGCCCATTACTGGAATTAAAAGTGTGCATTACCACTGTCGCCTGGCTGGTCTGCATCTTAGAAGGAGGTTTATGGTGTTCCCTGTCGGCCCCTTGGTTGTTTCTTTGTCTGTGTTCCTGCCCTGCCATTTCTCTTGAATACCCACATATTTTGACATAGTATAGTGTGTGAAGGTGCACTGGGATTTTATATGACGATTTTAAAATTTATTTACTCTCTTCCTCTGAGTGCTTTCGAGGCTGGCCTTAAACTTGTAATTCTCTTGCCTGAGCCTCCCAAGTATTAGGGTTACAAGCATATGCCATCACCATGCATGGCTGTTTTGGTTTTTTGTTTTTGTAAATTTGGTTTTATGTGTGTGGGTGTTTTGCTTGCATGTGTATCTGTGCATCTTGTGCATGTCTGGTGCATGTGGAATCCGAGGAGAGCATCAGAGTTCCAGAACTGGAGCTACAGAGGGTGGTGAACCACCATGTCAGTGCTGGGGCCTGTACCCTGTGTAGTCTGGAAGAACAGCCAGTACTTTTAACTGCTGAGCAATCCCTCCAGGACTGTGATTTTCTGAGGCAGGTCTCACTATGTAGCCCTGGCAGGCCTCAAATTCAACATGTAGCCAAGGATAACCTTGAAGGCATGTGCTGCAGACCCAGCTTTTAATTGTTTTAAAAGGTATTTATTTCATTAAAGTAATTATTTAAAAGTTTACATTCAGCCGGGCGGTGGTGGCGCACGCCTTTAATCCCAGCACTTGGGAGGCAGAGGCAGGTGGATTTCTGAGTTCGAGGCCAGCCTGGTCTACCAAGTGAGTTCCAGGACAACCAGGGCTACACAGAGAAACCCTGTCTCGAAAAACCAAAAAAAAAAAAAAAAGTTTACATTCACGGTGTGTGTGTGTGTATCTATGCGTGGGTAGAGCATATATGTATGGATTTATCTGTGGAAGCCAGAATAAGCCACTCTATTTCCTAGAGCTGGAATTACAGGTGTTTGTGAGACCTGATGTGGGAGCTGGGATCTGAACTCAAGTCCTCTGAAAGAACAGCAAGTGCTTTTAACCAATGAGCCATCTCTCCAGCACCGTGACTGTTTCATTTATGAAAGCCACAACCTGATCATGTCACCTCACTGACATCTCCATTGCACTGCCTCAGCTCCTTGGAGACAGAATCTCTAAGTCAGCCTGTAGCTCAGATCCTGCTGCCTTAGGCTCCAGTCTTCTGGGCTTGTGGGTGAATACCACCATGTCTAGCTTCACTGAACACTCTGCTGTCACTTGACATGGTGGCGTACACCTTTAATCCTAGCACTTGGGAGGCAGAGGCAGGTAGATCTCTATGAGTTTGAGGCCAGCCTGGTCCATATAGTGAGTTTCAGGACAGCTATGTAGAGACTCCCTGTCCTTCCCCAGACAAATCAACCAACGAACCAACTAGCCACTTTACTGTCTTTCCCCATTACTTTTATCAGAAAGACCTAGCCGATCTGTAGCCACAGCCTGCGGATCTGTAATCTGTGCCTGCCTACCTCCATCATCATTTCGCATCTTTGTGCTCTCCACCCTTGCATGGAGGTCAGTCAGTGCCCCAGTGACATGAATGAGGGAGTGGACACAAAAGCCAGGCATGGTGGAAAATCCTGCAGTCCCAGCACTCAGAGCTGAGGCAAGGGGATTACCAGTGTAAGCTGCTGCATAGGGGGAGTGTCTTTATAAAGAAGTGTCTTCTTATGCGCACCAAAGCTCTCAGAGCCTCAGTTTCATTACCTGTACAAGAGCAGTAAGGAGTTCTAATACCTATACATTTTCCTTCTAAAATTCTATAGCTTCTATGTATTCTACAATACCAAAACAAGTTTAAAATTACAAATACAAAACTGGGCATGGTGGTGCACACCTGTAATTTGATGAAAACACACACACACACAAACACACACACACATGAGATATTAAAAAAGAGAGAGAGAGAGAGAGAGAGAGAGAGAGAGAGAGAGAGAGAGAGAAGCAAAGAGCAAAGCAATCAAAGGAATAGCTATGGGTGGTGAGATGGCTTAGGAGGTAAACGCTGTCACCACTGGACACTGGGAACTTGAGTTTGTTCCAGGAATCCAGTGTGAAGGGAGACAGCTGACTCTTGAAAGTTTTTCTTTGGCTTCCCACATGCACTGCTGAGTACACAGCACATGAACACACACACATACACACACAAACACAGAGCACACGAACACACACACTAATAAACAAGATAAAACAATTCTAAGTCAAAGTAATGATTAGAAATGTGATCAAGCCAGGCAGTGGTGGTGCATGACTTTAATCCCAGCACTTGGGAAGCAGAGGCAGGTGGATTTCTGAGTTCAAGGTCAGCCTGGTCTACAGAGTGAGTTCCAGGACAGCCAGGCTACACAGAGAAACCCTGTCTCAAAAAACCAAAAAAAGAAAAAAGAAAAGAAGAAAAGAAAGAAAGGAAGGAAGGAAGGAAGGAAGAAAGGAAGAAAGAAAGAAAGAAAGAAAGAAAGAAAGAAAGAAAGAAAGAAAGAAAGAAAGAAATGTGATTAAATGTCACCCCTCAGCTGGGTGTGCTGATGCAGACCCATATTCCTGGTCTTGGGAGGTAGAGGTAGAAGGGGTTCAGGGCCAGCCAGGAACATCCAAGATATGGTTTCAACCAAAACCAGAACCACCTCAGGGGCAGGAGAAAATGGCTCAGCATAGAAAGGAGCTTGCATCAAGACTGGTAACCTGAGTTCAATCCCTGGACCCCGCATAGGAGACAACAGACTCTGGCAAGTCATCCTCTGACTTCCATTTGTTCACAGTGGCACTCAAGATAAATAAAAATGTGATAAAAATTAAAACAGCAAAACAAAACCTCGGCTCAAAACCCTCCAACGGTTCCTTATGTCTCAGGGTAAAGCCAGTGTCTCCCACATGGCCCTCCTGGATCCAGTTCCCCAAATATTCCCTTCCATCTCCTGTATCAGGTCACCTGGCATGTTCTATGTTGACTTAGCTCTAGCCACACTGAGATGAAGACAAGAATGCCTTCTCTCCACTCCTCCCCCATTTCTTATAATTCTCCTTCCTCACCTACATGTCTGCATAGCTTTAAACCCTCCCTCATGTGATGTCTACTCAAAAAGGCTTTCCCTCAGCACTTTTACTTCCTTATTCTTACTGCATACTACTGAGGCAGACAAGCATGGTGACAGTTTAGCAAACTGGGATTCTAGTTGGCTTGAGCTACATATATGCATGCCCTTTCTCAACAAAGCGCTGAACATCCTGGGATGCCCTCCTCACTGCCCCTCTTCCCCCATCTAGACAAAGCTCTGTCACAACTGATCCAGGAACCCTTAGTAACTCTCTTTTTGGAGCAAACACATCCTGATGAATATTCAGGAACAGGAGCAGTGAGCCTAGCCAGTACAGGCAGGTTTGGGAGCCAGTGCAGCAAGGTACACTGTATCCTCTGAGTATACTTTTAAGGAAAAGCCCCAATCTACCATCTTATGTTTATGCACAATCAGGTGTACATATTGATTAAAATCAGACACATCTTGGGAAAAGATATGAACAGCAACCAAAGGCTTATACAACCCAAGTCTGCCAATCAAAATAGGGAACTGCCCATGTTCATCTCTTTAATGCCAGTCCTTCTCCTGGACCCACAAAAGGGAGCCATGGGTGGTGACCAGGTGACCTCGAGCACTAGCTCAGGTAGCCTGCTGCTCGCTCTCTTGCAGCCTACCTGTTCCATTCTTCCACTTCACCTTTGAATAAAATCCTTTCCCTCTTTGCTATTTGCATGCACTCTTTCAATTCTTTGAATAAGATGCCATGAACCTGGTTCTGATAGAGGCCATGCTAACACGGCCATCCTTCCATTTGATAAGTTCACTTATTTTCTGTTGTCCCCTTGTCCCCAGAGGAAGAACAACTGTGCTTTGTGTGGAATCACCAAAGCCTACAATAGAAGCCGGCACACAGTGTGGCATCAAATAAATGTTGGGTGAGTGACTCTCTAGACTTTGTTTCAGTCCATCCTCGAATCTTGGAAAAGCTTGGGTTTCAGTCCTACAACTGTTTATAACCTGGTGTTTGGATTCTGAAAGACGGCCTGAGGACAGTGCAAGGAGCCCAGCCCAGGATGGACGCCAGTGCAGGCACACCACCGCAGGCACACCACTGCAGGCACACCACCGCACACAGCTTTGTAAAATGCTGTCAGTCTGCAGAGGACAACTGTGTTCCTCAGTGCTGAAAAAACAAAGATATGTTTGGGTACCACAGTAAAGAAATTTCCAGCAAGTATAGAAATGAGTGGGTGTTAGAGAATGTATTGATTTTAGAAAGAAAGAGAAAGTTTGCTTATTCTACAGGTAAATGCTATTCCAGAGTAAGTCGCTAAGGAAAACATATGGCAATTCTTAGAGATCTAAAAATGATCGGAATAATAAGCTTACACTCAAACCTGTGTTAGCATTCTGTGGAGGATTACCAGAGACAGCTGTGAACACACTTTATCTGCATTTTAGCAAGACCAAAAATTCTCTTATAATTTCACTATAGATGAGAGCATGAAATATTGGTTACACTACCACCGTGTTCTACCCAGTCAGAGTATATTGAGGTTTAAAAGGCAGCTTTATGCGTACTAGAGATAAGACCTGAGCTGGTTTTCTATCTCAATGCATGGAGTGTAGACTTTCTTCAAAGACTGGCACTTCTACAATACCCTGCCCACATCTTTTGCAGCGTGCTTAATGAAAAGTCATCTAACTGGCTGTTTCTATCTCATTTACCAAATGAGATGTTCCAAGAAGGAAGCCGCCCTTTGCGCAGCGTTCCCTAGGATGACTTGGCACTGGCCAGTCACAATCTCTGAGGCCCGGGGCGCAGCCTCGCAAAGACACCCTCAGGCACCGCCTCTGACAGGCGGCCGCACCCTCCACGAACTCTGAGCTTTCAAGGCCCCAGGGCCCAGACTCCAGAAATCTGCCTGCTGACCACTGACGTCACTGGCGCGCGCATGCGCATTCTGCACTTTGCCTAGCTGTTTCAATTTCGGGTTAGGAAAGCCTTCGAGGTTACGCATGGTTTCTCAGTTGCCTATGTCACAGCAGTCTCCTTGTGTTCCCTCCTGGGCTTCCCACAGTGTCTCTCACCCTCTCCAAAGTCTGCAAACACCCTTAGTCCCCGCACCTGTAGAAGGCCATGTTGACTCTCTTTTCTCCAGGGAAGCCCAGCATACCGCAGACTACGTGGCTGTTGTGGGCACTCCAGCCTTTGTCACACACTTGCGACCAGCCTTCAGGAAGCCTGACTTCAACCAGGCCCTCAGTCACAGGCAGGGGTCGCCTGCCCCACTCCACGGCTGGTCGGAGTCGCACCTCCTCCACTTGCAGCTGATGCTCCACCTGAGATGGGACCAGAGGCAGGAGAAAGAATCACAGTAGCAATCCTGTGCCGCCCTGAAGGAGCCCTAATCGTGTCTGTAAAACCCAATGGTGGGATCACTGAGATAGGGCTGAGGAAGACGCCAGGCCAGCCGCCTATGTGGGGGATGGACCCAGAGTGCAGTGTGCAGCGGTGGCAGAATATGCTATGTTCGGGACATAATCACGGGGGCCGAAGGCACTGAGGAAAGGAAGCTATAATAAGTCTGCCTGAAGCATGAGGCAACCTTCACAATGGAAGTGTCTTAGGAAGAGGAAAAAGTAAAAAAAAAAAAAAAAACGATCGGAGGAGCGCGGAAACTTTGGAGGAGAGGGACAGGTGAACAGGAATGAAACTGGAGAGCTCTTGCCTTGTTTAGTAACTCCATGTGACTACTTGAAATAATTGGATTGGGGATAGAACTCTTCCTGAAGACCTGCGGTTCAATTCCCAGGACCCACATGGCAGCTCACAACCATCGTTAACTCCAGTTCCATGGGATCCAGGGCCCTCTTCTGGCCTCTTGAAGAGAGGCATGCGCAGGGTGCACAGCCATACATGACTGCAGAACACCCGTACACACCTCATCTGCCCCCATCTTCCAAGTATCCCAGAAATCCATATTATCCTATAAAAGCTTATGGTATCCCTTTATAATATCTCTTCTAACCACATATGGCACCTGGCAGCCGTGTGTGTGTGTGTGTGTGTGTGTGTGTGTGTGTGTGTTTGTGTGTGCGTGCGTGCGTGCGCAGGCGGGCCGATGCGCGAGAGTACACATGCACAAATGTATGTTGCAGACCTCAATGACGTTGGAGTCTGAGAAACCAGGAAGTCGCTGGTCCTTGCAGATGACCCCGGCGTCCTCATCATGGGTACAGTCACTGTTTCCCCAGCCCCGGGAGGCACATTCTGTCACACTTCCTTCGGTCCCCCTGCAGCTCAGATTGTCCAACCAGATTCGGCCTATGGAAAGGGAGATGAGTACTTGAGGATAGCTGACCGAGTGATGGTGGCCTTGAGGCTAATCCTTCTTTGATGAGAAAAAGATGGGGAAGAGACAGGAGACTCTGGAGGGGAAGTGGAAAGACAGTGTAAGGTTGATGCAAGGTTAGTGGTGATCTGGGACACTGAAGAATTGCTTAGGGTGAATTAAAACAAAAACAGCCAACAGAGAATCATCAATTACGTTCTCACCAATATCAATCAGGATTCGTTCAATAACAGCTATAGTTAAGTACCTACTGTGTGAGAAATGCTTTGCCATAGTATATATACAGTCGCTCTTAGGCTGGAGCCGCCAGAAGGTTCCTTTATATAAATAGACTGGGACTCCAACAAATGATGTAACTTGCCTAAGAGACTTGGAAAGCTTAGATTTTTTTCACTTCACCCTGCCATCTCCCCTGCATCGTTTTCCTGTATACCTACGTTGCCTACTGTCACGGAAACCCTATTTTTACTCTCTGGACCATACAGACTATCACTGACTACTCAAAACTGGGAGGAACCTCCTGAAAAGTCTGTGTCCCAGACAGTGTTCAGAGCGCCTCACCTAGTCTAACAGGGCTTTACCTTCTGCCCCAGGAAGCCACATAACTATCAGAAGGTCCTTGTGGGTCTTTATAACTTTCCCCTGCTAGGTATAATTCAGTCCTTTGATGCCGCCCAGAAAACCCTTCAGCCACGACTATCCTTCCTGAATTGAACCCGACCATCATGTAATTGCTAAGTGAGGCTTTGCTTGTTTGTTTCTGTGCCAGACTTTTGGTTTCTTTAGCTATTCCTCCTGAAAGTGGCTTTCTGAAAGCGGTTTCCTCTCTGTCTCTCTGTCTCTGTTTGTCTCCACCTTCCTCCCCCCTTCCCTCTGTCTCTCTGGAGAACTGAGTGCAGGGAAAGTACTTCTGAGCATTTCTACTTTCTACTGTTCCTCTTAAAGTTTGTTATCTCCAAAGTGACACTTTATCTCAGAAGCAGTAGAGCAACTGGGAAAGGGATTGGGTGGGGGGATCAATAGCAGGTTGCACCATGTCCATCAATCGTACTGTGAGTCCATATGGTCTGAGCACTTTCAGCCTCAGAGGATTGTGTCCCAACCCTCACACTGTCATACTTGTTCCATGTGAGTTCCTGCTTGCTAGTCTGGATCCCGACTTTGTCAGCCGTAGTATTTGACCCCTTCCAGCTAGGGGACATGCAGATACCATTAACCTGCCCTCACATTATCATTGAACCAACTGCACTTGGACCATTCAGGGCTCCCCTGCACTGGGATGTCTTTGTGCATGGCTCTATAGAATCTTACTTTGCAGAAGAGAACATAACCCCCTCCTCACTGCACACACAGAACACTGAGGCTCATGGAAGGTACTGGCTAGCTTCAGGTCACATGGCCCTGAAATTAGTATGTTAGACGGTTTATAATCTGTGGATTTGCTTGATTCTATCCATTCTTGGTGTCCCATGTCCCTTTGGCTGTGCCACCACGGTGTTTTGTCTTTCTCTTTGTACTTGAACTGCACTTAGGTTATGTCTGGGCTCTAGACTAGAGCTCACCTGATCCTGGGCCATATTTGGCACTGTGGGTCCAACCTGTGGCCTCTGTGAAGCCCAGCTCCCGGCAGAGGACATGGGCAGCCTGCAGCGTGAAGTCATCATCACAGATGGTGCCCCATTCACCGGCTCGCTGTATCTCCACACGACCTTCATAGGGCTTTCTAGGAAAGCCAGCCAGCCGGAACCTCAGCCCCTGGCTTCCTACCTTCTTCTCTGGGCTGGTAGAAGGAGACGGAGACCCCACACTGGAGCTGCACAGAAAGTGCAGCAACAGTAGTCCCCATGGGCAGCAATGCCACACTCTGACAGCTCTCATGGCAGGTAGGGCCCAAGGAGGGGGGCACTAAGGGACAGAGAAGGAGAGACACACACACTAAGTGAGGGTAGGAACACAAAGAAAACAGACACAGCCCTAGAGACCTAGATTGGGGGTGAGGGAGACTCTCCTTTCTCTTTGCAAATAATAAAACGAATAACTATGGTCCACTATAACCTTCCCTGGTTTGGCCATTGTTACCACCATTGCCATCATCTCTATTTGCTTCCATTCACGGGGTGGGTATGGGTTAGAGACCAAGAGTCTAAGGATGGGCTGGATAAACAGAGATATTGAGAAGAGACACAGAGAGGACGACCTAGACAGAATGTGACAGGAAGGGAGACTGTGGGAACTAAGGGGAAAAAACAAAAAGACACAGGGTGAGAGACATATTGAATATGGATAGAGGATTAAAAAAAAACACAAAGCACATAGTGATGGGGAATGACACAGAAAAGCAAAAACCACGAGGAAAAGGAATAAAAGCCAAGGTGCAGGCACAGGAGAAACCGCAGCAGACCCGTGCAGTTAGACAGACTCACACAGGAGCACAAGCAAGGGGAGCCTGGGAAACCAGTCTCGAGGAGATCTCAGCATTATGAATGAGAAGAGTCTTAGCAATTTCCTATAGAGGCAGATGCCTAGGCAGGAAGGGCTGAGACTAAACGGACAGAGTAGGAGAACCTTCTGCCACCCTTCATAGCACATGGGCTCGCAAATATGCTGCAGGGTCAGGGGCTCCAGGAGTCTTAGGCTTCAAGCTGGGCAGGGTTTGATGTGGAGTTATCCAAACTCCCTGTAACATCTCTTTTTCTGTCACTGGGCAACCAAAAGCTAGGGCTAGCTCCTCCGCTCAGGCCTTCTCTATCCAAGGCTGAAAACAGCTCTCCACAGTAAGGGGGCCCTGAATTGCTTCCTCCAACTCAGACAAGACAGCTTTGTTCTGGGGGCGTTTGGCTCTGAAGCCCTGGTGTTCAGCGTTGGGCCTGCAAATTGCACCCTGGAGCCTCCATCCCCAACATTCTGTTCAGCCCTCCACTCTTCTGTTTCGCTCCTTGAGCAATAATAAAACTGTCAGTTGGTTGGCTTCCCAGACTCCATCCCAAATCAACGTTTCCCCTGGTCCACCATCCTCTCCATCCCCAACTCCTCTTCCCGCTGGCCGGCAGTAACTCCCCTACCTTCGACTAGGCAGAACTCCAGAGGCTGGAAGCAGAGTCCTGGTCCTGGAGATTACTTTCAGGACTTCTCAGAAAAAAAGTGTTCGGCCAGGGGAGACTGGACCCCCCCTTCCTCCCCCCTCTTCGTTGGTCCCTCCCATGTTCCCTAGAGCCCTCCCACATTCCGCTTTCTCCCTCCATTCCGGCCAGGCCAGCTCCCTCCTCTAGATCTTCCCCTCCCCTGTGGAGCTGGCTGCAACCACGCCACCCCCTCCCACTCCTCCTGGCTCAATGAAGCTTTCTTTTCCCCGCAGGTTGGAGGCCGGGCAGGCGCGTTCAGGATGCGGGACTTGCAAACGATTTCGGGACAGCAGGACGGCCCCTGTGGCAGCAGGAAGCTTTCCAGCCCGTAGCCGTTCCTCCACATCCCGGCTAGACAGAGGATCAGCAGTCCAGACCAATTCCAGGGCTGGGCCATGGGAACAGGTCCCAAAAAGAAAACTAATGTCCTGAGAGCCTCCTTGGTCATTATGGCGCCCCAGAGGTGCCTGCAGGTGATGTCACGGCCTTCACTCTGATGTCACGTTAAACATATGTCGTCACTCTCAGCTTCCACCCCCAGGCACTAGGGCCCCGGGTTGGTGATCACGGCTTCCCTGAGTGGTGCCACTGTGTGTGCGGTAAGATAAAGGCTTTAGTTAGCTCTTCCAGAGCTCTTCCTGACGGCTCGTTTTCCTCTATCCCTCTCCGCCCCCCACCACCGCCGCAGGGGCCCGGGAGGGGCAGGCACGCCTCCGGCACCCTGCAGCCCCGCCCTGCCCCGCCCCCAGCCCTTGGGGCCAGGAAGCGCGGAAGGAATCGCCTGGGCCATGGACGGGGCTGTGATGGAGGGTCCGCTTTTTCTGCAGAGTCAGCGCTTCGGGACCAAGGTAGTTTGTTTGTGGCGTGGAGGGGGGCAGGGGACGGCGAAACCCCTCTGGACTAGAAGTGGGTGAAAGAATCCAGAAAGAGGGAAGGGGCCGGAAGAAGGTCGGAACGGCGAGCGGGCAATTGTAGAGCCCCAAGACGTTCCCTTAAAAGTCTCGGACTGTGCCCTCCTTGGTGCGAAGTTGGAATGGCATTATCGTTGGGAAAGTAGCCCAGCCTGGGAAGCCCCAGACTCAGATCGGCCTGCGTGGGTCTCTTCTTCCTTGTTGGGCGCGTGCTACCGCGCACTCCCAAGTCTTTCGTTCTTTCCCAGAGGTGGAGGAAAACTTGGGCTGTGCTTTATCCAGCCAGTCCTCACGGCGTAGCGCGGCTGGAATTCTTTGATCACAAGGGGTCGAGCTCTGGAGGGGGTCGAGGAGGCTCTCGGCGTCTAGACTGCAAGATGATACGCCTGGCTGAATGTGTGAGCGTGGTGCCTGTGACTGTGGAGAGTCCCCCTGAGCCCGGCGCTGCTGCCTTCCGCCTGGACACCGCGCAGCGCTCGCACCTGCTGGCGGCGGACGCTGCATCCAGCACTGCCTGGGTGCAGACTTTATGCAGAACCGCCTTTCCGGTGAGTGACTAGGGGTGGGCGTCTCTGGGCTTAAGGGGCACTACGAGAATGGGAGCTATTATAGCGGCACTGGACTTCTTGCACCTACCCTAGACCCAAGAGAATTATATACATATGGTCCTCGATGTTCCTTTTTCTGCAGAAAGGCGGCTGGACTTTGGCCCAGACGGAGGACCCACCTAAGTTTTCTGCCCTGGAGATGCTGGAGAATTCGCTGTACAGCCCCACCTGGGAAGGTAGATAGATGTCTGGCAGCAATGGATTGGGGTGAAGAGGTGCTCTTGGGGAGCTATTAATTGGAGTCTACCAAGTCCCTAACCTGCCCCAACGCTCCTTCTCCTTCCTATGTGTTCTTCCAGGATCCCAGTTCTGGGTAACCTCCCAGAAGACCGAGGCTTCTGAACGCTGCGGCTTGCAAGGCTCCTACATACTGAGAGTGGAAACTGAGAAGCTGACCCTCCTGACTTTGGGTGCACAGGGTCAAATCCTGGAGCCGCTCCTTTTCTGGCCTTACACTCTGTTGCGACGCTATGGCAGGGACAAGGTGCACGGGGCTGTCTGGGAGGATGACTGTCAGGGAGGGCTACTGGGTTGAGTAGCTATAGGTGACAATTCCATTCCCAGGTGGTCTCCTTTGTGCAGATACACTAACTTGGTCAAACCTGTGACTCACTTCTTATGACACTCCTAACGTGTTTCCCTCCACACCCTCAGGTAATGTTCTCCTTTGAAGCGGGTCGCCGCTGCCCCTCTGGTCCTGGGACCTTCACTTTCCGGACTTCTCAGGGAAATGACATCTTTCAGGCAGTTGAGGCTGCCATCCAGCAGCAGAAAGCCCAAGGAAAAGTGGGACAGGGACAAGATATCGCCAGAACGGACTCTCATGACGGGGAGACAGAGGGGAAGATAGTTCCCCTTCCTGTTCCCCAGGAACCCATGGGCAGCCCGCCAGCCCTATATGCGGAGCCTTTAGACTCCTTGCGAATTCCCCCAGGTCCTTCTCAGGACCCTCTCTATTCAGACCCCCTAGGCAGCACCCCTGCTGGGGCAGGGGAAGGGGTGCACTCGAAGAAACCTCTCTATTGGGATTTGTATGGGCATGTGCAGCAGCAGTTGGTGAAAACCAAGCTGACAGACGCCAAAGAGGACCCAATCTACGATGAGCCCGAGGGCCTGGTCCCAGCGCCTCCCCGGGGCCTCTATGATCTGCCTCAAGAGCCTAAGGATGCATGGTGGTGCCAGGCTCGGCTGAAGGAAGAGGGCTATGAGCTCCCTTACAACCCTGCCACTGACGACTATGCTGTGCCTCCTCCTCGAAGCTCAAAGCCTGCCCCTGCCCCCAAGCCACAGGGCTTGATCTTTCCTGAATCTGGTACTGCAGGTGGCAGTGGTAACAAAGGCCCCAGCTCAGATACAGCTCTGTACAGCCAGGTCCAGAAAAGTGGGACCTCAGGGGGTTGGGACTGTGGACTCTCTAGAGTAGGGAATGATAGGGTTGGGGTCAAGTCAGAGGGTTCCACCTGAGACAGTTGCTGATAGGAGGTCCATGGGGTGGTAGCATTGAAAAATCAAAGAAACCTGAGGGTGGGAGGGGCCATGGGACCAGGGGAGTCAAGGGATGACCAGTCCAGGCAAGTCGTGGGAGTAGAACAAACAGGGCTGAGGGATAGGCCCTGGGGAGCCCCAGCAGCCCTCAAGATTGGCTAGCTGATGGACGAGGCCTATGGGGGAGGTGCACTGGTCAGTGTGGGTGCCCTTTGGGGAGGCCAGTATGGATCCTTTTCTTGTATTGCTCTTTGCCAGATATATATTTAATTTATAAGACAAATCTCATTAAAGCCAGCTTGTGTTGAAACGGTCTCTGTGTGTAAATAGACACCATGGCGTTATGTGCTGGGAGGTTGTGGAGGGTTCAAGGGAAGAACCAGAAATATGTTGGGGACCATGGAAGGATGAAGGGCCCCAGGGAGGGAAGCCTACAGTGTGGTGATTCAGAGCCTGGGTGGCCACAGCCTCACCTGGGCTGGTCTCTGTCTGGGTGACTCTGGGTCACTTGTCTGTCACCAACAGTTCTTAACTCTCCTCTGCTGTCCTTACACCAAGTGTGAGAATTTGGCTCTGCTTCAAAAGACCGCTTGGGTGAAATAGATACACTTCCCAAGCACTTAGTGTAATCTAAAGCACTTTACAAATGGCAGCCATTGTTCTGTAGTTCAACGGAGCTGACTGGAAGGTAGGCAGGTGTGGGGAGAGGAGAGGAGGAAGGAGGGAATGAGGTTCTTTCACATCACCCACTCTCCTCTGCTGGGCTGCATAGCTGCACCCTGCCCTCAGCATACACATCTGCTGGCTCACAGACCTGAGTGCTGAGAGGCGTTCAGGAGTGCTCAGCTTCTGTGTCTGAAGCTCAGGGGAACTGCTGCGGGTGGTCTGTGAAGGGTACCCTTCTGGACCAGGCTTCTGATGTCTTGCTTTTCCTTGAGCTATGAAAACCTTATCTTTATTCTTGAGCTGTAGTTTCCCAAAGGTGACTTGACCTCATCCACCTTCCAACACAGAGCCACAGGAAGAAACTCTGGCCTAGGAATGCTCTGAACAATGGAGGAGGCTTACTGGGCATTTAATTATTTGTGTGAATACTATCAAATGATCCAAAAGAGAGTCCCTGCTGAACAAAAGACAGGCCTGGGCGTGTTTCTTTCAGTGCCCACCCTCACTCCCCCTGGGCAAGTGTCAGAGGAGGAAGAGGCTATTTCTTAGCCTGAGCTCACTCACAGGCACAGGTTGAGAGCAGGCAGACCTGCCTCCAGGCAGCCATTGTGTGAGTGGTGTAGTATGTTCTGGCCCTGGGGACTTAGGTCTGAGAAGGATACTGTTTAGCAACCTTCAGATGCTCCATCTCCTGTCACACACACACACACAGCTGCTTCTGCTGGACCTGTTCCTCTGACCTATCCTCAGATGGCTCCATAGACCCTGGACAGCAGGAAACAGCCAACTCTCCTAAGACCAGACAAACATCCCCCATACCCATTCTTCTAGGTTCCCCCCTAAAGTCACGTCGCCCCCAATGCCAGCAGGAAGTAGCCAGATATCACGACCACCCTATTCCTGCTTCGCCGTCGCCTCTTTCTAATTTTTCTTTTTTAATTAAACCAAAATGTTGTTTGTATTCTGTCTAAACTCCACCTCTTACTTCTCTCCCTCTCTCTCTCTCTCTCTCTCTCTCTCTCTCTCTCTCTCTCTCTCTCTTTCTCTCTCTCTGCCTCTACTACCCTCCTGGCTCCCCTCCCCATGCCCTGAATAAACTCTATTCTATGCTATATGGGTGTGTGACTGGTCCCTCAGGGGGAAGAGATGCCTCGGCATGGGCCTGCTGAGACAACCCCTTCCATCAGATACTCCTCCTCCGAATCAGAAGGCAGTTTGAAGGTTCCTGAGGAAGCTTTGCCAGCTGTTGACTTCTTCAGAGCTCTACATGGAGCAGGAGCCACTGGTAGGGGAACCACTGTGGCTCGGGCTCTGTTGGTCTGCAGCTGACTCCCCTGCAAAGAACAACCAGAGTTTTCTATGAAGACCAGACAGTTCCTGAGTTCCTGTCTCGGTTCCCTGCCAGACTCTGCTCCTAATTTCTTCCCAAATCTCATTTCTGGAGTGATACCCTGAAGACCCAGGGCAGTCTCTACAGTATCATCTCCTTGGCCAGTGTCCTTTCTTTCTTCCTTTCTTCCTTTCTTCCTTCCTTTCTTTCTTTCTTTCTTTCTTTCTTTCTTTCTTTCTTTCTTTCTTTCTTCCTTCCTTCCTTCCTTCCTTCCTTCCTTCCTCCCTTTCTTTCTTTCTTTCTTTTTTTTTGAGACAGGGTTTCTCTGTATAGCCTTGGCTGTACTGGAACTCACTCTGTAGACCAGGCTGGCCTCGAACTCAGAAATTTGCCTGCCTCTGCCTCCCAAGTGCTAGGATTAAAGGTGTGTGCCACCACCGCTGGCAGACAGTGTCCTTTCTGTCAGCTGGCCTACCAATCCCTTGTGGTGGGCTCTGCACCTATTCATCTGGTCATTGCTTCTACCACTGGAGTTTAGAAACATCCTTCTGCAGTTTTAGCTGAGATGAAAATGTGCTCCGTTACAGAGCGGCCAGGAAGGCATTGAAGGAAGCCTGAGTACAATAGACCATGGATCACATAGAGACAGCTCATCTCCAGTTGCTCTTCTGATTGATCTCTCGCGCACTTCCTTCTTCTTTTTTTTGGACAGGTCTTGCTGTAACCTAAGTTGGCTTCAAATCTAGAGCAATCCTCCCAACTTAGCTCTCTGAGTGCTGGAATTACAGGTGTGAACCACCGTGCTTGGCTTCTAGTTTCAAGCCTTTTCTATAAAGCCCCATTCTAAGGTTACTAGCCCAGGTTGGGAGGGTGAGGGTGGGGGTGGAGAAGCTGTCTCCTCATCTGTACTCAGTGTGAGGCTTCTCTTCCTGGTGCTGTGAAGTGTAAATGAACACTATCTGAAGCTTACTAGAAAGCCTGGCAAGCTACAATCCTTTCCTTCCCTTTCCCTTTCCTTCAAGGAGAGGATTGTAGTTGTAGTTCCAGTGTGGCCTGTTTGCTTAACAAGACAGCAGGGTGGTAGATGACTAAGAGGTATAAACCCCACAGTTAGAATACCTAAGCTGCAGGGTGTGATGGTGTGAGCCATATCCATCCTCCAACATACCACACACACACAACCACACACACACACAAAACCACACATACAGACACACATACAACCACACACCACCACACACACACACCACACACACACACACACACACACACACACTCACAGGCACACACACACACACACACACACACACACACAGACACACACACACACAATCAGGAGGTTGGAGCAGGTAAATGGCAAACTCTGGATCAGTTTGGGCTACACTGCTACACCATGAGACCGGATCTCAGGAAAACAAAAACAGAACCAGAACCAAAACCAAAAGCAACGACCAACCCTCTCCACCTCTGCGCTACTGCATGTGACTGCCTCAGCACGTTCTTTCTCCTACCTCAGCTTGGTTTCCCCTCTACTTGTGGGGTGTGGGGAGTGGGCTGCTCTCTTGGGTTCCAGGCTGTTGGGGAGTAGATACAAAGGGCTCCTTTGGACTCAGGGCACAAAGGGGATGGGAGGCTAGAGGGAAGGTGGGGACAGGAGAGAGGTACCTTTCTAAGGCCCCGGCTTGCCCAGCTTTTTGTGTAGAGCCGTCCATGAGGCTTGGCGTGGGCGCTGCTCAGCTGTGAGTACAGGTGGCTCCCTACTTGTAGAGGGTTGTAGGTGAGCCCCAGATCCAGGCTGTCTAGTGTGCCCTGGGGAAGAGAGGAGGGACTTTATTCAGGGAACTCAAGGTCACAGAACACCAGATGCCACATACAGACCTGAGTGTGTGAGAGGCTGGAAGAGGGTGAGGACACCAGGTGCTGTTGAAGCTGAGACACATGAGTCCTACTGGTGTTCTGTCCCAGGAGGGTGTGCTTGTGTCAGGCGAAGGGACAGAAGTAGGTGGAACTCCTGGTGGTCAGAGACTCTGAACCCCATAATATTAGCCCCAGGAAATGTCACTGGGTTCTGAGAAAACCCAGAACCCTGCAGAGAGGGACAAGGTGTCCAGTGTGGCGTGCTGAGGGTGAATGTGTCTTCAGGTTATATGGCAGGGTAGGGGTGCTCCAGGCCTCAAGACGAGTACAGGGAGTTCCCAGCCTGAGGTGAGTCGGGCACAGAAGGAGGACATTTGAACACAGCATTCCTGAGTAGTTAGGTTTTCCGGCCACAACATCCTGTGCCAGGAACCACTGGCCCTGAAGTGAGACTGGCCGAGGAAGCCATGCCTCTTTGCATGCCCATGGCTGCCAAGCATCAAGCACAATCCCAGGCTCTGTCTTGCCTGCTCCTCAGCCAGCCAGCAGTGAATGTGGCTTCCATTCTCCCAGTCCAGAGCCTCCTCCTCTCCACCCCTACCTGGGGGACCTAGGGGAAGGAAAGACAGAATCTAGACAGTGAGGAGCAAGGACGGAGGAGTGGAGAAAAGGGAAAAGGCGGGGTTGGGGGCCAGGGTTGAAGAAGGCTGCCTCCCGGCCTGTTGGCTTCTCTGCATCTGAGTGTCAGACTTCTTTCATTCCTTTTCCCCAGCAGAGGCCCAGAGCACAGACATACACACGTATTAGAGGAGCACAGTGTGACACAGCACACAGTGTGGCTCAGATGGAGCCACAGACATGCTGCCGTCTGTCTAGAGGCTTTGCACACACACATTGGAGCACCGTACCAAACACTCGGAGACATGAAAATCCACCCACATCTTCCCCTTGGGCATCTCCCTTATGCCCACCGTTTCTTTGTTCCTCTGCCTCCCACTGTCTCCTTCCAGCCCTTCCTCCCTAATGGACTCCTCTCTTCTGTGCAACTTCATGGTTTCCTCAAGGTAGAAGTACAGATGAGAGGAGGGAGTGCTCCAGAGCAAACCAAACCAATCAAATTTACCACCTGGACCTGGACTGCCTGTCCGAATTTCCTCCCCTGCCTGCTGTCAGCTTCCCCTTCTGGGACTCTGGCTCCTTTTTCTTTGTAGCTAGCTAACTGTTGGCGTTCATTTACATCAGATCTCAGGAGTACATGCACCTGCATATGTGCATATGATTATGTGGGTGTGGACGATTTGGGGATCATCTCTAAGACGGATGACACTAATTCCCAATTATTTGCCTATGTCAGGGCCTATTTCTTAACTCTCTCGTCACTAACTTGAGTTCTCTCAAACCAGGGTTGCTTCTCAATTCATTTTTACTGAAATGCCTTAATCAGACCACTTCTTCCCACTTCATTTTCTACCTTGCTTTTCTCTCTGTTGGCCAGAACATACCCCATATCTGGTCTCCGTCTCCCCTCAACCCCCGGCCCTACTTTTCTCCCTCGTCCCTTTCTCCAGATCCATTCTATTTGTCCCATGGTGTAGTGGTTTAAATGAGATCGAGCACCATAGACTCATATTTGCATGCTTAGTCCTTAGTTGTGAATACTTTGGAAACATAAGGAGATGTGGCCTTGTTGGAGGAGGTGAATCACTGGGAATGGGTTTTGAGATTTCAAAAGCCCACATCAGGACCAGTGTCCCTCTGCCTGCTGCCTGAAGATCAGGTTGTAGCTCTCAGCTACTGCTTCAGTGCCACGTGTGCCACTGAGTTTCCCGCCACATTGATAGTGGACTAACCCTCTGAAACTGTAAGCAAGCCCCCAATTAAATGCCTTCTTTTATAAGCAAAGTCACGGTGACGGTGTCTCTCCACAGCAATAGAACACTAAGACACAGAGTCTCTACTTGCCTCTATGATCTTTAGGCTGTCTTCAGGTGGGTCCTCAGAGAGCAGGGGGAAGAAGCCAGGCAGCATCAACTCCCTCGTGGCCACCAGCTTCACCAGCAGTGTGAGAGAGTGAGAAGGTGTGATCACATAGAAGCTGCAGGCAGGGAGATTCTGGTTGTGTCTGGGGATCAGGGGCTCCCCTCTGGCTAACAGCAGCCAGTCTCTTTTCTGCAACAAGGACAGACATCTTCAGTCTTTGGCTTGTTTTGAGGATGACCCCAACTGAAGATTCCAAGATCTCTTTTAGGGGTCAAAAAGGAAAGAGCCATTTTACTTTGGCCTTCGGCCAGGGCAGAGTTACTACTCTTCCTCTCTGGTCTAGAATATGCCAGACAGACTACACAAAAAAAGTTTCAAAAAAGACACAAACTGAGAAATGCTTTTTAACTTGAAGTGGGTTCATTTCAGATAGACTATTAAATGCCATGTGTGGAGTTTGAAAATGACAATCTTATGTATGTTGTATGTGTGTGATTTATTTGTGTGTGTGCTCGTGTGCATGTGCATACGCATATACCATGACATGTGTATGTTAGAGGACAACTTTTGGAAATTGGTCCTTGTCTTCCACCTTGTTGTGGCAGGGTATTTGTTTGTTTGTTTGTTTCTGATGTAAATCTTAGGCTAGTTGACCCACAAGCTTCTGGGCAATCCTCCTATCTCCATCCCTATCTTGCCATAAGAGTGTTGGAATTACAGACGCATGTCACTAGAGCCTGGCTCAGCAGTTAAGGGCACTGGCTGCTCTTCCAGAGGATCTAGGGTTCAACTTCCAGCACCTACATGGTGTCTCACAACCATCTGTAACTCCACTTCAGGGGGATCCAACGTCCCTTCTTCTACCCTCCATGGGTACCAGTCACACAAATGATGTACAGACATGTACAGCTTGTGCAGGCAAAACATCCATACACATAAACTAAAAATGATTAGTGTGCTTGGATGGAACTTGAGTGATCAGGGTTGTGTGGCTAGTGGTTTTACTCGATGAACCATCATCTCTCCTACCTAGATCTTTACCTGCTGGATATGAGCATATTCACCTTTAATCCCCAAACTCAGGAGATAGAGGAAGGAGGATCACAACCTCAAGGCCAGCTTGGCCTATGAATGAGACAAAAACAAACAAAAGAATGATGGGGAAAGCCCCTGAAATACTCAGTGAAGGTTTAAGAAGATGCTGCTTGTGGAGCAAGAAGAGAAAGAGGAACTACGTAGGGGAAAACTTTAGTACAACAAGACAGTGGGTGGGGACAGGGCCCCTGAGATTAACTCAGCCAGTCCACAGGACAAAGTTGAGGTGGCAGGATCCCGGGGCAGTGGCTCTGTGAATGAAGAGCCACTTTGTCACACTGCCACTGAGCTGGTAGAGATTAGCACATGGGCAGAGGGAAGGGACAAGCATTTACAAATGGATTTGTAGACACACCCTTTTTGATGAGATGGAAAGGAGGCAACTTTCTGTGGTGCTTTTCCAAGGAAAACTGCAAATCTCCAGGAAACATGGAGTCAGAATGGTTACAGTCATTAGTAAGTTATGTCCTCTTGCTGATTGAGACCATTAATGACATCTGGCATAAATGTAACAGTTTCCCAGCTACACAAGATGGGGAACAACAGCCCCACACTACTTTTCCCAGTCGAACAAGAGCAATTTGGAAGACAATGGGAAAGGAGACCACCAGTACTGTACAGAAGACAGACAATGGGAAAGGAGAACACCAGTACTGTACAGAAGACAGACAAGGGGAAAGGGGACCATCGGGACGGTGTGGAGCACAGGGGAAGTGACACAGCAGCTAATACCTGCTGGCAGCTTTGTGTGTACACCCAGAGAATCTGCAGCAGGAGATCTGCAGTGAGAGACAGGAGGGAAAGCTCTGTCATCTTAACTCAGTGCCATCAAACCATGTAGCACAGAGCACCGTGGAACAGGGACCACATAGGTGCCTCCAAGAGAGATTATTCTTGTGGTTGGTGATAATGGGCTGAAAATTTTGGAGTATGGTACTTCCTCAATAAAAGCATGGGTGGGGCTGGAGAGATGGCTGAGTGGTTAAGAGCACTGACTGCTCTTCCAGAGGTCCTGAGTTCAATTCCCAGCAACCACATGGTGGCTCACAACCATCTGTAATGGGATCTGATACCCTTTTCTGGTGTGTCTGAAGAGAGAGAGCTAGAGTGTACTCACATACATAAAATAAATAAATAAATCTTTTTTTAAAAAATAAAAGCATTTAATCCCAGCACTTGGGAGGCAGAGGCAGGTGGATTTCTGAGTTCGAGGCCAGCCTGGTCTACAGAGTGAGTTCCAGGACAGCCAGGGCTACACAGAGAAACCCTGTCTCGAAAATCCAAAAATAAATAAATAAACAAATAAAAGCATGGGTGGAGACAGATGATCTGGGCATGAAAAAGTTAACTTTAACTCTACTCATAATCACAATAGTGACTGTGAATATCATCATGATTCGCAGCATTGGAATGCTTCCCTAGCCACAGACACTGTACAAAGAGCACTATAGAGACTTTTAGAAGTTCATATGCTATTATTATTGTGCTTATATCTAGAGATTTTTCTGAAGAACAGATTCAAAATGTGATGCAAAGTCTACTTGAGGCTTCCTGAATCCATCAAGCTGTGAGTGAATAATATTAAAATTATAGTGTGTGTCTGTGTGTGTGCATGTGTGTGTGTGTTGTGTGTGTCAGGGTATTTATTTACCTACTGTGGGAACATAGCCTTGCTAATACTGAGGGGAGATTATGCAATTGCTTGACTTCCATTGGCCAAAGTAACTTCTCATTAGGGTCAAAGTTTCAATCAGTATTGTTTTTTAGTCTTCTCTGAAAACCAGTTCAGGCATTCTTTGTAAGTTTCTTAAATTTTTATTGAGCTGGGAGCTGGAGAGATTGCCCAGTGGTTAGGAGAATCTGCAGAATTGAACATCTGGGTTCTCACAACCTCTGTAACTACAGTTTCAGGGGCCCTAACACCCTCTTTTGACTTCCATGGGCACTAGGCATGCACAAGATGCACACACATGCATGCAGGCAAAACACTTATACAATTTTTTTATTGAATGCCTATTATGTCCCAAGCATTAGGTGTTCAGAGTTCATTGGATACACTCTGTGTCCTATTGGCATTTCTAACGAGTAAGGGAAAGCTTGTAAAGAATGTTCGTCTAAGACTTCATGCGACCCACTCTTCTGACTGGTCTGTTTTTAGAAATGATTGTCCTGTGTCCCATAGCAGCCCTAAGCAAGCTGATAATCTCTACCACCTGCCCAAGCGTGACTTGACTAAGCATGAGATATCTTGCTACTGAGACAATGAGCTAGGGGCTATAACAATGTGACTCTCCCCTTTAAGGAAGAGTCACAGACTTGCTAAGGATCTCTGAGTGTTGCAGGTAATGCCATTTGAACAGCAGGCTCCAAGTTGACTGACTTTGAACTAAGTTTCTGTTAGCTGGCAATTACATAGAAAGGATCACAATTTCAAAAGTCTCTGCTAATGCCGGGACTCTCAGAGGAATAAGAAACGTTTTTGTCCCCTCCCTTTCCTTGGATTTTTGTTGTTGCTGAAAGAATTTTATAGAATGTTTTTAAATTTATGGGCTTGATATAGTAAAGAAGTTGTTACAAAGCTCTGGAAGAGAAGTAAATATTTCCTGATTAGATGACAACTTCCACTGATCTTCCTTCCTAGGAACATCTGGAGAAAGTGAGGAGAGAGGAAGCTTGAACTTTAAGGCTCATATGTTGGATTGTAGATTTCTAGCATCTCCCCCTGGGTAGCGGTTTATGGCACTAGACACTTGAGGTCCACGGCCCAAGCCTAAGTATGGGTTGAATTGTTAGGACAAGCAATTGTGCGTATGTTGGGTGTGGCTAACTGCCACAGCAGGTATCTGAGGCTGAGAAAAAGCAGTACCTGGGGAGCATCTCAAAGACAGCAGCCTTTAGAGTCTTCAAGGGGAACAGTGCTTAACGCCTGGAGTAGACTGCTGAGTTCTTTCTAATATACTTTGACTACTTCTAAGGAAGACAGTGTGAGTTGGATGCTAAGCCTATCAGAAGGAAGATATTCTGCTATGGATGTAAAATGTCTCCTAGAGGCTCAAGTATTGGTGGAGCTGCTTTGGGAGGGAATCTTTAGGAGGTGGGGCCTAGCTGAAGGAAATGGATCAGTAGAGGCTCATGGTCTACTGAAATGGGGTCAAGTGAGCCTCTGCTACTGGGAGTCTCCTTTGCTGAGCACTCTTCCCACCAGGAAGGGCTACATCTCCTCATTCTAAGACAATCTCTCCTCCTCCAAGTCGTTCCTTGTCAGGTATTTGGTCACATCAACAAGAAAGGTAACTATTATACAGTATGTGGACAGATGTCTGTTTATGCTGTGACTGGAGAGTTTGCATTGAATGAGGGTTAGACTTTACAAAGAAGGTGCCTTCTCTTCAGAGCAGGTGTGGACAAGGAAGGTTTGAACGGCGTACCAGACTCCAAGTTCAGCCTGAGTAAGGTCATCCTCCCCCAACTCCCTGCATAGCTTCTATTACTGGAGTTGTGATGGGAGATGTGGCAACCATTGGCTCTCCATCACTCACATGTTTTACTCTCTTCTCTTTACCCATTTTCCAGCCTTCTGTCATTGGTTTGAGGGTGATCGTGTGACCCAAGTTACACCATGAAAGTTTCTGGGTAAGTCTTCTGGAATATTCTGGTAGGTCTTTCTCTTTGTGATAAGATTTAGTCTTAAGGTTTAGCAACCATCCTGGAGCCATGAGGCAACAGGCATAAAAATGATGTCTATCTGCTATGGACGCTGGAGCACAAACATTGAGGTGGGTCCTTGGTTGGTCAATTGCATCAGCCATGAATTAGCTTCTCCCCAGATATCTTGTTATACGAGAAAAACAAGATCTTAAGTATAGGCTGGACTTGGAGGTACACACCCTTAATCCTAACACTTGGAGCAGAAGCAGGTGGATTTCTGTGAGTATAAGGCCAGCCTGGTCTGCATAGCAAGTTCCAGGCCAGCTAGGGCTACACACATGTCTCAGAAAACTTATTTAATTTACAGTTGTGGAGGTTTTCATCTTGTTGCAGCCTAATGATTCATTACAGATACCAAAGAGAAGGAAGAGGATATGGCTACTGACCTCTGGCTGACAAGAAAAGAAGCAGCACTGATCCAGCCTTGCAAGGTCAGGTGAGTGTCTGTTTTAGCAGGCAGAAACTTTAATCTCATGCCCGTGAAATTAAAACAAGACTTTACTCAGCACTGCCTTGGTCTGCCATCAATGTGATGGCCAGCAAACGAATACAGTGTGCAATTAGTGGAGCATGATGAGGTGCTGAGTGAGGTGTTTCCGAGGCAACCAGAGAGAGCAGGGAGGAACAGAACACCCTTTGCTTGTGGAGAGAGATGCGTCTCCTTAGTATAATGCACCTAGGAAAAGAAACTATAAGTTAAGCATGCCTGGAAGGAAGCAAGGAAGAAATTAGCGTTGTTTAGGATTTGCTTTCTCTCTCACCCAAGCAAAGAATGAACCAGGAGAGAAGCAGCTGTTGCAGCATCCAGTATCCTTATTGGCTTGAATCCAAAATAGTTCCCAAAGACTGTGTGTTGAAATCTTGGTCCTCAGTAAAGGAAACCATCTGGGAGAAGTTAGAAACTTTAGGAGGTGGGACCTAGCTGCAGGAAAGAGGTCACTTAGGGGCGGATCATTGGAAGTTAGATCTCCCTTCCTGTCACTCTTTCTGCTTCCTGTCCATCATGAACTGAGAAGTCACTGCCATGTGATCTTTTTCATCATGGGCCTAGAATCAACTGAGCCAAGGGCTATGTTCTGAACATTTTGAAATTGTGAGCCAAAATAAGTTCTCCCTCTCTTGATTACACTTCACCATAGTGCTAACACACCCATGACTGTTACACCCATGCGGCTCTCACACTAGCTCCCATAAGCAGGGAAGATGGTAAAAGACTCCAAACCATCTAAAGCAGATTACCCAGCCTCACAAGTGAACAGGAAGCACTTTCCAGAATAGACAACAATTCAAACTTTTATACCTTTAAAAAGATTAACAGCATCCAGAATCTTCTCCAACCATAGTAGGATGAAACTAGAAATCAGTAACGAAAGCAACAATATACTTCAACACATTCATAACTGAGAAAATCACAGGAGAAACTAGAAAATAGTTTACAGTGAATGAAAAGTAAAACACAAGATAGCAAAGTCCATGACAAACTGCTACGGCAGGACTTCTGGTAAGAGAGGAGCACAGGAGGCACCAGTCTTCCCCAGCAGTGAATCCTGTGGGTTACAACAACGACTGGTCTGGCAAGATATGCCCATGGGCACAAGAATAGCCCAAGTGTCTCCAAAGTAACAACTTTCTGATTGGCTTTAAGGTCCACTTGACAAGTTGAAACCCATACCCGATACCATTACTGGGGCCAAGAATCTGTGGCTACACAGATCATAGGCCCTAGGGGAGAACCTGCTTCTATTACTCTGGTAAGTGGACAAAGTATCAAACCAACTCCTAATGACCTATCCTTATGCCCATAGATTAGAGTGTCTCAGCCCTCACTACAGAAACTTCTTTTTTGCAGTAGATAGCGATGAACTCAGAGACCCACAACTGGTCAAGGTGCGGAGAATAAGAGAGTGTGGACATGTGTATCACTCTCCTCCACCCAAGGCTCAGGGATCACGGAGAGGGGCAGAGAGACTATGAGACTCAGAGGTGGTAGATGACTACAAGGAGACCGTCCGTGTTCTGGACGTAGCAGGGCAGTGTATGTATAGTCATACATCACAGCAACTGAGATGGCGGGCAGAAGACAAGATATTGTTTATGTGTATGGGTGTTTTGCCTGCAGGTATATCTGTGCATCACATGCATGCCTGGTGTCTGTGGAGGTCAGAGAGGGCACCTCGTATTCTGGAACTGTAGTTACAGAGGGTTGTGAGCCACCACGAGAGTGCTGGAACCAAACCTAGGTCTTCTAAAAGGGAAATAAGTGCTCTTAACTACTGAGCCATCTCTCCAATCCCTTGGATTAATAGAAAAAAAAATCAGTCAATAGATTATACTATGCTGTCTTAGTTAGGGGTTGTATTAGTGTGAAGGAACACCATGATGGAGACAGCTCTTATAAAGGACAACATTTGACTGGTAGCTTACAGTTTCAAAGGCTTAGTTCATTACTGTCATGGTGGGAAATATGGTGGCATGTAGGTAGGCATGGTGCTGGAGAAGGAGCTGAGAGCTCTACATCTTGATCTGCAGGCAGCAGGAGGAGACTGTTCCACACTGGGCATAGCTTGAGCATAGGGGACCTCAAAGCCTGGCCCCACAGAAACACACTTCCTCCAGTGAGGCCACACCTCCTAATATTGCCACTCCCTATGGGCCAAGTATTCAAACACATGAGTCTAGGGAGGTCATACTCATTCAAAGTACCACATATGCTAATAAAGAGAAAAAAAAACCTATATGGTTATCCAGTGGGTTTCATTTTTAAAAAAAACAAAATTCAGTACCCTTTCACATTAAAAACAAACAACAAACTAGGAATCAGGGTAGAACTTCCTTATCTTGACAAAGTGCTAAAACCAAAATAAAACAACAAAAATGAAAAATAATCTCATAGCTGCCTGCTGTAGCAGCTTGCACCTATAATTAGAGCATCTGGGAGGCTGATGTAGGGCGGATCACCATAAGTTCAAAACCAGGTGGGGCTAGGTAGTGAGTTCCAGGCCAACTTGGACTACAGAGTAAGACTGTATCAAAACCAATAAACAAACAAGCAAACAACTCCCTACCCCAACAAAACTCCCTCAAGATTCTAACAGTGGTAGACGGTAGCACACTGTGGTTTGAACAAGAGCAGCACCCACAAGCTCATATTTCTGAATACTTAGTCATCAGTGGCACTATCAGGAGGTGTGGTCTTGTAGGAGAAAGTAGGTCACTGGGGGTGGGCTTTGAGGTTTCAGAAGCCCAAACCAGGCCAAGTGGTTCTCTATTCCTGCTGTCTGTGGATCCAGATGTAGAACTCTCAGCTACTTCTCCAGCATCATGTCTGCCTGCATGCCATCATGCTTTCTGATATGATGAACTAGGCCTCTGAAACTGTAGGCTAGCCCCAATGAAATGCTTTCTTTTTTCTTTTGGTTTTTTGAAACAAGGTTTCTCTGTGTAGTCCTGGCTGTCCTAGAACTCACTCACTCTGTAGATCTGACTGGCCTCAAACTTAGAGATCTACCTGCCTCTGCCTCCTGAGTCCTGGGATGAAAAGTGTGTGCCACCACTGCCCAGCTTAAATGCTTTTTTATAAGACTTGCTGTGGTCTTGGTGTCTCTTCACAGCAATAGAACACTAAGACACACACTTTGCAGCCAAGAGCAGAAAGAAATATATCTGGCCTTATCCATTATCTATAGTACTGTATTGGAGACATGCTGAAGACCAGAGGCCTTTTAGGAGGTTAGGAGTCTGGGTTTGACCACAGGTGAGATGCATCCGTGAAGATGCCAGGTCTGTTAACAACACGGCCCATGGGAACTGGTACTTTCTGACTTTGACGTAAGAAAACAGCAGCCTGACAGTTACCACACCAGAGAGCTGTGGACAAACCCGTGCTGTTATTGGTGCTATGAAAGCTAGGTGAGATGGAGCAACAGATGCAAGGGTGGACAAGGACAAGCAATGAGTTGGGACAAGGTATGACAGAAGAAGGAAAGCTTCACAGTGAAGGCATTTAAGCAGAATCTGGAAAAGGTGAATAAAACTTTGTGAGATGGGCAGAGGGAGGGGCAAGGGTACAACGGTAGAGGCGTGAAAGGAGTTAGTGTATTTGGGAACAGTAAGTAACTTATTAGCGTCTCTGGAATGGAGACTAGAAGAAGCTCGGTGAAAGATGAAGCAAAGAAAGTAGACCAGGCTGGACCGCAGGAGGCCAAGTGACCCCACGCTAGCCTTCTGCTTTTACGCCTGCTCCTCTCCTGACCTTCAGAGTCTAGCCTCTAGCCTCATTCTGTTTTTTCTTCAAGGCTCTTGACCTGCCATCACCCCACTCTGGGCTTGCAGTCCTGGTCTTGACTCTTCGCCTATACAGCCAAGGACTTTCTGTTTCTCCACCCGTTCACAGCCCAACCAGCTTGTAGCCTGCATGCTCAGACTGGACATATCCTGACTGGAATTCTGTCACTTCTGAGGCCAATTGGGGCAGACATGGACTGGAAACTCAGGAATGTGTCTCTAGAGACGCTGACATTTTAAGTAGGAAGCTGAAAGAGCTAGGTGGTGTTTTCATTTCTTTTTCTAGTTCACACAGGGCTAACTTTGAGAGAACTGAGGATGTGGAAAGTGAGTCACTGGCTGCATAACTGGGACTCCACAGTAGGGTCCAGTAATTGAAACAACATTTTCCTGGCAATGGAGGGATTCATCTCAGAAAGACCTGGAAAAATTCATTTTATTTTCTTCTATGTATCTTTATTTCCTACCACATTTTATGAACTTGTTATTCAAACATAGGAAAAAATGTGAAAGCATGCAAAGACAGAATAACTAGTTAAGGAAGTTAGCGAAAGGAGAAAGGCAATAATGAAGCCAGGGTTAGAAAAGCCATCAGAGGTCCTAGGAACCCTATGGCTCCAGACATCCAGTCTGGGAGCAGCTGCCTTGTGGATGTTACCGCATAACAAGTATGTTTTAGAGACTACCTGCGAACAGTGTGTCAACAAACCCCTAGGGACTGTAGAGTGGTTTAACATTTGGAACTTGGAACAAGCTACCTGGGCTCAGTCCTGGCTCACCCATTTCCCTGCACCTTAGTTTCCTCATCTGCAAGACAGGGATGGTTCTTATTTTATAGGATTGTTATGGTAACAAACTAATCTGATAGTTGTAAAGTACTTGGGACTGTGTTAGGCACAAAATCAACATAGTAAAATATTGTTTCTAAAATTATCTGTGCATAATAGTGTACATGTTCCATCCCAGAGGCAGAGGCAGGTGGATTTCTGTGAATCCAAGGCCATCTTGGTCTACATAGTGAGTTCTGGGCCAGCTAGGGTTATGAAGTAAGATCTCTTTCTTTTCTTTAAAATTAAGATGTGTTTAATTATTTTTTCCTTGGTTTTTTCGAGACAGAGTTTCTCTGTGTAGCCCTGGCTGTCCTAGAACTCGCTCTGTAGATCAGGCTGGCCTCGAACTCAGAAATTCGCCTGCCTCTGCCTCTAAAGTGCTGGGATTAAAGGCATGCACCACCACTGGCCGGCGATGTGTTTAATTATTAGTTGCTTCTTATTTTGCTACATTAAAAATAATTGAATAACTTTTAGATATAGGTCTATAAAACCATCAAAGGACTATAAGGACACAAACTGCTGTGATCTGGACTAATCTAAGAGTGAAATTTATGAGATTGGTATATGTGTAGTGATTTTCTCTGAGAGCAAAACCTTTCATCTTGGAAGATCTTGAAGACACAGGATGTCAGAAAGGAGGTGAGACAACAGGATTTTCTAAAGTAGATGAAGTACTTTCGTCCTTCAGAGATGATTCTTCCCCCCCCCCCGGGGGGGGGGAAGACGACAGAGTTTCTCTGGGCAGCCCTGGCTGCCCTAGAACTCACTTTGTAGACCAGGCTGGTCTTGAACTCAAGAAATCCACCTGCCTCTGCCTCCCAAGTGCTGACATTAAAGGCATAAGCCACCACTGCCTGTCCAGGGATGTTTCTTAAGCTCAGGAAGTAAACAGAGAAAAGTCTTCAGGAAGTCCCTGAAATTGACCAGACTCACTAGGCCCCTTTCCCTCAAGCACATAAGCTGTAAGGACTGCAGAGAGATACCCTCAGGCAAAGGTGCTTAGAAGAGCTGCTTACAAGAGGCTCAGAACAAGCAAGCTGCCTGGAGTCACAGACCAACACTGTTATGTGTAAAGAACACTATCCCATGCCTAGCCTATCCAGTTGCCTGCAGCTATGCACTGTGTTCCAGGTTTCAGGCTTTTGTGAGCCATCTCCCATGCTGGGGTGGGCTTTGGTGATGCAGCTGTCTTTGAGTCGTTTCTATTCCTGTAAGTAACCCCTTGCCCATACTCTTGTAAGTAATTCTAATAGATCTTTTTTTTTTTTTTTGGTTTTTTGAGACAGGGTTTCTCTGTGTAGCCCTGGCTGTCCTGGAACTCACTCTGTAGACCAGGCTGGCCTCGAACTCAGAAATCCGCCTGCCTCTGCCTCCCAAGTGCTGGGATTAAAGGCGTGCGCCACCACCGCCCGGCAATTCTAATAGATCTTATTGGTTCACCAAATGAGACTTTAGTGGTGCCTCTACTTTGGTCTGTCATCAATTTCCTATATAGAATGGAGATATGTTTGTCCTTGTCTCCAAGAACTATTATCACATAACATAAAGATAGAGAATACATCTATCAGAAAGACTGGGTAAAGCTCTTCTGATGAAAATCCCAATACCCAAATAAAATACCCAAATAAAACAAATAAAACAAATAATCTTTGAGGAAGACAGAAATGGAGCAAATATCAGAAAAACAAAACAAAAAACCAAGGAATGGAAAGTACACTTCTGACTGCAGTTGACTAAGGCTTAAAGCATCTGCAAAGTGTTGTTGGAAAAGTTATATAACTTTTACAGCCGAGGAGCCTTATGGGTTGACACTAATGGCAAGGATCTGATTATTGCAGCATGTATTTTTGTCCAGAAAGCTGCTCCAAATGAAGAGGAGCAGAGAGGGAGCAGTGAACAAACTCACGTATACTTTGACTTGTGGGGAAACTCGTGACCTGGAAGTGAAAACATGGAGCCAACTAACTGGCTGAGGTGAATTAGAGACTGTACAATGAGAGTAGTCAGATGACAAAGGTGGACATGAGAGCTCGAGAGAACAGCTACTTCTGCATCTGGAGATTGCTGCAGGCCGCTTCTCCCTCCCAGGACAGTCAGAGAAGCTAGACAGTGTATAGAGACCGTTTGTAGTGAGTTCTTGTTGAGGATGGGAGCACATGGAGATGAGAGAAGGGATATTTAATGCTCTTCATTCATTTGATTGGAATCTATGTTATGTGACGGGAGTAATGGTAGATGAAGTTGGACCTTGAATACTAGACAAAGAACTATAGATTTCTTTTTTGTTTGTTTGTTTGTTTGTTTGTTTGTTTTTTGTTTTTTTGAGACAGAGTTTCTCTGTATAGCCCTGGCTGTCCTGGAACTCACTCTGTAGACCAGGCTGGCCTCGAACTCAGAAATCTGCCTGCCTCTGCCTCCCAAGTGCTGGGATTAAAGGCGTGCACCACCACCACCTGGCAGAACTATAGATTTAATGATATAATAATAGTGTCTAGAGGAGAAAAATTCCAGAGAGAGGTGGGAATTAGGATAGCTCCATTCCCCCTGAGGGCATATGTTGAGCTGTCGTGGGAGGGGACAGTGGTAGTCACAGAGGTGGTGGAGCTCAGAATCTAGGATTCCTATCTGCTAAGAGATGTTTACAAGGAAGCAGATCTCTTGGCAGAGAGAGATCTGCTGGTGGGGCAGGGTGTGACCGAAGCCAGCTTCCCACTTAGAACTTTTGTGACATGCTAGAGTTATACGGGTTTGTAGGCTGAAATACGTGAGAGCAGCTCAGTGTTTCAGGAGACTTGGGTGGAAAGGATCAGAGTTGAGACGTTTAGGGTGAGGGGAGATACACAGCACACTGGGCTTGTTGCTGAAAGCTCTGGAAGACAAATTGAGCTTTAGCAGGATGGCTGCCCAGCTGTGACTCAGCACAGTACCCAAGTACTCTATCTGCCTGGTGCAGGGAAGGGTGAGCCCTCTCTACCAACGAAGCCTCTATAATACATTTATACACAAGGGGAGGCTTTTATTAAATATTGCTACATTAAAAAAAAAGTCATGTCAGTTCTGTATGTTTAAAAACCAAAAGACGAGCCGGGCAGTGGTGGCGCACGCCTTTAATCCCAGCACTTGGGAGGCAGAGGCAGGCGGATTTCTGAGTTCGAGGCCAGCCTGGTCTACTGAGTGAGTTCCAGGACAGCTAGGGCTACACAGAGAAACCCTGTCTCAAAAAACAAAACAAAACAAAACAAAACAAAACAAAACAAAACAAAAAAATCAAAAGACGAAAGAAAGAATGAAACAAACGCACATGATTAAGGCTTAATCATAAAGAATCTTAAATGCTTAAAACTACATTTATTTGTTTGTATGAGTGTATGTGTGAGTGTGTGAGTATGTCTGTGTGAGGTGTGTGTGTGTGTGTGTGTGTGTGTGTGTGTGTGTGTGTAGGTCAGAGGATAGATTGCAAGTATAGATTCTCTCCACCATGGAGGTCCCAGGGATCAAACTCAAGTTGAACTGACTCTGCAAGCTGTCCCCTAATCTTCACATTAGTGAGTGAGCTCACACACATATACACATACATACATACATACATACTTACATACTTACATACTTACGTACAAACAAACAAATGTAATGACAGTGAAAGAAAACAAGAAGAGCCAGGCATGGTGGGACACGCCTTTAATCCCAAGCCCTCAGGAAGCAAAAGCAGGTGGATCACTGTGAGTTGGAAACCAGCTTGATCTATACAGCAAGGCCAGGACTATGTATACTTTATCTCTCAAAAAACAAACAAACAAACAAAACCAAAAACAAAACAAAAAACCCAAAACAAACAAACAAACAAACAAAAACAAAAAAACAAAAAACTCCCCCAAAAACGGAAAAAAGAAAACAGGAGGAAACAAATGGAAATTGTAAAAGTAGTATCCAACAACTCTGTATAAACCATGTGCCAGATATGTGCCAGGTTGACACATGCAATTCTACGCACTCAAAAATATGCAAGGCACATTTTATAGTTTCGGTTAGATGTGGCAGAGACAAGAGTTGCTAATGCGTCTCTGATGAAGCTCTTTCCTTTCTTTCTCCACTGTGCTAGCACTAGCCTTGAATCTTTTACACACGACCTCTCAGTGCTGTGAATCACATCAATGAAGCTAAGTCAGTTTAAACTCTGTGGCTGAGTGGGAGGAGGAAGGCAAAGAACAGGGCCCAGAGGATGTGGTGAGTCTGAGTGCAAGTGCACACATGCATGTGTGTAAAAAGAGCTTAGGAACAGCAGCTCCAGGTTACAGACAGTTACAGAGTGAAGGAGAGAGAGATCTATTCATTTCTATGCCATTGTAGTTATAAGACCAACCTTCTTTGGTGTTTTTCGGAAACACAAATTAATTAATTAATTAATTAATTAATTAAAAATTACTTTTGGGTCAATGAATAATATTTTTTAATATGTCATCCTGCACAGACTAAACCGCAGGGGTTCACTGTGTTTGTTGGGGTTCTAAATACATAAATACACCATAGTTAGAGATGTGAGTATGTTGTTTAAGTTCACAGTCAGGAAACAATAAAGGAGCAGACTTAGGGCTCTCAAGTTCCAAAGCACAGGCTTTTCTTGAGCAATAGGGATATTTCCATCACAATATTTTAGAAAACTGCCCGAGCTACTCCAAAGTAGAAGTAATAGATCCAGGAGAGATGGCTCAGCAATGAAAAAGCACCTGTATGCAATCAGAGGACTGGTGTTTGGATCCCAGCACCCACACAACAAGCCAGCTATCCCTACAAGGGTCTATGACTGTAACTCTGAGAGACATTGGAGGCAGGTTCCTGGCCTCCATCCTAGTCTAGAATTCATAAACTTCAGGTTCAGCAAGAGATCCTGCCTCACAGGAAAAGGCAGAGAGAGATAGAGGACACCGATACTCTTTTTTGTACCCCCCCCAATCCCATATACTCACATAGACACACACACATAAATAAATCTTAAAATAGAGGTAATAAAAGGGGGAATTTCTTTTCTGAGCCAAAATTTGACTAAAGCCGAGAACTTGGTTGGGAAAGTGGTAGAAACCAGGAAAAGGCAAGTGTGTCATTTAGGATTTTGGAATAAATTAAATTTACATCTCAGTCTTTAAGTCAAATTATAGGACATATACTTTAAAAAACAATTTTAAACATGCTTTTCTCTAAAGAAGGAATAGAATACATAAGATCTGATGAAAAAGGCAACTAGGAAGGGCTCACTAAGGAAGACTGTTTTGCTGAGTCTTTCAGGTTAGGGCAGGATTTGAACACATGGAGATAAGAGAAGGGACAGCACGAACAGAGGATCAAAGGTGGGGAAATTAATGCTCTTCACTCATTTGGTTGTATGGTATGTGAAGATGTGAAGACAGTAATGGGAGATAAAGCTGGATCTTGAATACAGACTGTGTGTCTGTGTCCATATATAGGGGTGTGTATGTATGTATATGTGTGTGTGTGTTTGGTGCTAGGGATCAAATCTAAGGATTCATGCACACACCAGGCAAGTTCCCTATCACTGAACTACACCACCATCTGAAGACATAAAGTATTTTAAAGCTGTAGATGACAGACTCACTGCCATGCTTCAAGGTCAGCTCAGGGGCTTTGCTATAAGCCAGACTGAGAAGGGGAGACATGGAAAGCATCCTGACTCATGAAGCAGTGAGTGCAATATTAAAGCTCAAGTAAAACAGGGCTTGACCAGCACAGTGAGGATCCAGGGACCGGCAGTGACGGACAGATCGGGCGGGCGAGGTTCATTATATGAGTGGGTGTAGGCACATGAGAAACTGGGATGTCAGGACTGCTCCAAGGAGGCAGTGAGGCTGGGCCTGATGGTGCATGCCTTTAGACCCAGAATTGTACAGACAAAGGTAGGCAGATCTCTGTGAGTTCAAGGCCAGCCTGGTCTACATAGTAAGTTCCAAGCCATCCAGAGTTATAGAGTGAGTCTGTGTCTAAAAATAAACAGTGAAAGAAAGAAAGAAAAAAGAAAGGAAGGAAGGAAGGAAGAAAAAAGAAAGAAAGAGAAATGTAGTCTCACCATGTAGATAAAATGGAGCTGGGGAAGGAAAGTTACGAGTTTACAAAAAAAAATTTTTTTTGAAAAGCTTTGGGAACAGGAAACAAGGACAACTCCAATTTAGGAGAGGAAAACTGATGTGGCCCCGGGTGACTTGAGTGTAAAGGACACCATGGCTGAAAGTGGCTGAGGTTTCAAGCCTGGGTGACTTAGACAATGACGGGGCTGCTATTAACAGAAAGGCAGAAGTTAGAACAGAAGTTGGCTGCGGGGAACAGCAGTGTGGGAAGGCTGGGGCACAGAGAGTTGCACAGGGAACTGAGGAGGCACAAAAATAACAAATGAACAAAACGTAATGATTCCAGACCAAAGATGGAGGCAACGTTTAGCATTACAGGGCTGTGGATGGAGATGGGTCAGCAGTGAGGAGCTCTTTGTGCTGCTCAGAGGACCCAAGTTTGGTTCCAGTAACCATGTTAGCCAGGTCACAACTGCCTGAACTCCAGGTCTGGCCTCAGTGTGCACCCATAACAAGCGGCATCCACTCACATAGATATACACACATACACGCTAATAAAAACAAAGATCTAAAACAACAAGGTTCGGGCAACTTCTGAAAACAGGATTAGGCAGGTTCACGTGAAATAATAAGTCTTGTCACATAGTAAGCATAAAAATATTCCCTATTGAATGAATTACTTGAAGCTTGTGAAAAATTCTTCTCTCTCACTCGCGCTGCCATTGGGGATTTACGCCACTGAGAGAAGGTATATTCAAATAGAATGGATGCAGAGCCTTTTGAAGACCGATTTGGCCTCCTCCCACTAGGAGAGCAGTATTTAATGCAGTGGTAGCACGAGATCCCTGGGACCCACGTGGTGAACGGAGAACCCACCTCTGAAGGCTGTCCCCTAGCTCCCATGCATGTTATATCACAGGAACCTCCTACGTCCCAAACAAACACACAGACACGTAAAGGAGAACGGGGAGCAATTATGAATGGCCAGACTCTATTCCAGCCCAGGGAAATACGGAAGCCTGCAGCGTGAGCAAAGGGAGGATCAAAACCATGTCCAAAGGCAACATAGGGAGGAAAAGGTTTGTTTCAGCTGTCTGTCTGTCATCAGAGGAAGCAAGTCAAGACCTCAAGGCATGAACTCAGAGGCAGGGACTAGAGCAGAGAGCACAGAAGAAGCTCTCTATGGCTTGCTCAGACTACTTTTTTCTTTTTTTTTTTTAATCGAAACTCAGGATGACCTATGTAGTTTTAAAACAAAGCCTCAATTTTTTGGATTTACTAATGAAGACTCAGAAGCCAGATGTTGGGGTGAAAGCTTGCTAGCTCAGAGAGGCGGAGAAAGCACCCAGCTGACCTTCCTCCTCAGCCACATCCCAGAAGAGCCTCTCTCTCACCCTGTCTCAGAAAACCTTCAAACGGAGTATCTGTCTCTTCTGCTTCCTGTGCATCTCTCTATCTGTCCTCCGGAGTCCCTCTTAGCGTCTATGGTTTTTTTCTTAATAATCCTATGTTCACTTCCTGTCAACTGGTTGCTTGCTCTGCTTCTTGACCTACGGGTGACTTTATTTAATCCGTTTACAGTACTCAATCAGAAGGCTCTTGGATTAAAGGTGTGTCTAAGGCTGATCCACACTACAACTAACAATCCAGTAAATAACAATCAAATATCCTGCAGTACACCTGCCCAGGGCATCAAGAAAATGCCCTGCAGACCTGACTACCAACCAGCCTCATGGAAGCATTTTCTCAGTTGAGGTTTCCTCTTCCCAGATACCTTTAGCCTGTGTCAAGTTGAGAAAAAGCCAACTAGGACATCCAGTCATCTATTTAGGACATTAAGTCACTTCTAATTTTCTACCCCTGTAAGTGACACTGAGATGAATGTCTTGTTTGTATATATCTTTATCTTATTTTCTTGGGCTATCATCCTGGCAGGAGTGTTGAAGGATGTATATTTTCAGGAAATGTGTTAAAATGCTAATGTCTAAAATATCACATACTAGCCAGGAATAGTAATGCATACCTTTAATCCCAGTACTCAGCAGGTAGAGGCAGGCGTATTTTAGTGACTTTGAGGCCAGCCTGGTCTTCAAAGTGAGTTCCAGAACATCCAGAGCTACATAATTGAGAAACTTTGTCTCAAAAAACAAAAATGAAACAAACAACAAAAAATCCTCCACTATAAGCATTGAGCCAAGTATAGTGGTACCTGTCCATAACACCAAAGCTTGAGAGCATAAAGATTACCTTCAGCTACACAGCAAGTTTATGAAGGTTAACCTGGGCTACATGAGGCCCTGCCTTTAAAAAACCCAAACCCAAAAACAACTACAAAAAACCTGTATTAGCCGGGCAGTGGTGGCACATGCCTTTAATCCCAGCACTTGGGAGGCAGAGGCAGGTGGATTTCTGAGTTCGAGGCCAGCCTGGTCTACAGATTGAGTTACAGGACAGCCAGGGCTATACAGAAAAAAAAATGTATTAAAAGCAGGACCAGGGAGGCTGAGATAGGAAGATCTTGAATACAAGACTTATTTGGGCTGCAGATTAAGTTCAAGTCCCTGGGTAACTTAAAATGAGACCTGTCTCAGACAAACAAACAAACAAATGGAAGTCTGGGGATATAGAATTGGAGTAGAGTGACTAGCATATGTGAGATCCGGGGTTCAACCTCCAATATGTCAAAAAGAGAAGAAAAGAGATTGAAGGCACTGGAAGAAATGCTTGCTGAGTGATGGGTCACCTCAGAGACTCTGAGGACATGAGTGGAGGACTTAGGAAACTGAGCTGAGGGGCAGTCACAGGACTGATTGATCTGTTGTCTCCGCTCTGAAAGGAGGAGTGGCCGTTCTTCAGATCAGAAACAGGAACTCAGTGGGTGGACACCAAAAGAAACAGGAAAAGAAGCCTGCTTCTGACAGCGAAAGACACACACTCTATTGCCCTTTCCTTTGTGCCTGTCACTCATGAGTGACACATGTCTGTCACTCTGGTCCACCTAGGTCAAAGCTGAGTGACACATGTCTGTCACTCTGGTCCACTTTGGTCAAACCTTTGTTTTCTATAAGATGTATTTTATTTTTAGCTGTGTATGTGTGGGTCTGTGCCGAGTGAGAGCTTGTGCAGAGCAGAGGCGTTGGCTCTCCCTGGAGTTACAGGTGGTGGTGAGCAGGGCAGGTGGGTGCTGGGAACTGAACTCAGGTCCTCTGGAAGAGCAGCATGTGCTCTTAAATTCTGTGCCATCTCTTTGGCACTAGGTCAGGTATGTATTCAGTATTTTGTACTTAGATTCTCTTTTCAATTATTTTATTTTGATTTAAGTGTTGCATTGATTTTCTTTTTCTTTTTTTAGACAGAATCTCATGCTATATATAGTTCCGGATTGCCCAGCACTTGCAATGTAGACCAGGCTAGTCTTGAACTCACAAAGATCAGCCTGTCTCTCTTCTTCCTTCCTTCCCTCCCTTCCTTCCTTCCTTCCTTCCTTCCTTCCTTCCTTCCTTCCTTCCTTTCTTTCTTTCTTTCTTTCTTTCTTTCTTTCTTTCTTTCTTTCTTATTGTTTTGTTTTTCAAGACAGAGTTTCTCTGTATAGGCCTGGCTGTCCTGGAACTCACTCTGTAGACCAGGCTGTCCCTGAACCCAGAAATCTGCCTGCCTCCAAAGTGCTGGGATTAAAGGCATGTGTCAGCGTTGCCCTGCCTGCCTCTGTTTTCTAAGTGCTGGAATTAAAGGCAAGTACCACCACATCTGGCTTCTTTCCTTTTTATTTTTTTAATTATGTGTATTCGTGTGTGTGTGTGTGTGTGTGTGTGTGTGTGTGTGTGTGTAGACCAGATGAAGGGATCAGATCCTTGGAACTGGAGTTTGTGAGCCTTCTGATGTGGACACTGGGAACTAAAGCTGGGTCCTCTGCAAGAGCAGTAAGCTCTCTTAACTGCAACATTGCCTCTCTGGCCCCCTATTGGTTTTCCTTTTACAAATAGTTATTGTTCATCTGAATGTTTAATTTGTGTGTGGGTGTGGGTGCCACAGCGCGTGTGTAGGGTCAGAGGCTAACTGTGTGGAGTTGGGCAAGACACATTAGTGCATGTGTTTTTGTTTTGTTTTAATTTGCCTCTGTTCCAAGGGTTGATATCTTGATGTTCAAGTCAGATGCCTCTGTTGGATACTTCATCTACCTCGCCCCCATTCACATGCCATTCTTCACTGAGCCCTAATTGATTATATATGCCTACAAATAGTTCTCTGTTGTATTTTTCTAGCTGTGACTTCCAATACTATTTTATATATATATCATATGTGTGTGTGTATGTATACATATATTTCTGTCTCCTCTATTACAGAGTAAACTGATATATGTATTATGTCATCACTGAATGCACATCTAGGACTTAACCATGGGTCAGGACCAGAGACTGTTCCTTCAATGACCCGTGATAACTCGCACAGTGTTAGAAGGCTCTGGGACTTAGAACATTTACTATTATTCTTGTGTGTGTATGTACAATGTTTGTGTGTGAGTGTGGGTACAAGTGTGCCACTGTGCATGAGTGGAGGCCAGAGGACAATTTCCTTAGTGTGTTTGCAGTATCCACTGTGGGTCCCGGGGTTTGAACCAGAGTATCAGGCTTGTGTGGCAAGAGCTTTTACCACCTAAGTTCGAAAGAAAGTACATTTTAAAGTATCATTACTTCTGTTTAAAGGTTATAAAATAAAGAGCTATGTCTGAGTTCAAGAAGCGTTCTGCATACAAGCTGAGTAGCCTTGCATTGATTTTTCACCCACGCTTGTAACCGCTACCCCCAAACTGACCTTTACCTGACACTTAGAGATAGGATATGAATTCCTGGACCTACTAGCCATGGTGTCAGTTAAGAGCCGCACCTGGGCCCTGTGAAGTGGCATGCTCAGGAGAGTTCATTGCTGCCACATCTGACAACCCGAGTTCAATCTCGAGGACCCTATGACCAGAGGGTGGAACTGACCCCCAAGCGCTGTCCTCTGACCTCTGCACATGTGCCATGTCATTTGAGCACTATCCCTTACACATATGGACACGAAACAAATAAATCAAATATACAAACAGTAACATTTGTATGGAGCGGGGAGGTCCTTCTGTACCACACTTGTAAGTTGGTCAGCTTGTTATAGCTGATGCCCGGAAAGCCATCTGGTAGAGTGTACTAATGTCTCCTTTGGGCTCATCTAACAGAGGCAACATATATTTACTGCAAATTTCAGAGTATTTCCAGAATTTCCATCCTTTCCAGGGTTGATGCAGGTCAGGGGATTAGGGAGTGTCAGTGGCTGGTTTTGTCTAGTTGTTACTTGAACATTCTTGCCTGGGGTAGAGCACTCACCAGCAAGCAGTGACACAGGGCATGAAAATGTTGTTGATTTGTTTCCAGCTCATCCCAGTCCAGCTGCCAGCAGCTTGTGGGTCTGAGGATGAAGGGCAGTCCATAGGTCAGGGACTCACAGATCCCACTAGATTTCAGAGCCCTGGAAAAGAAAGACTTCTTAGTGGTATCCGGTCCTTTAACCACACCCATCTGAATGCAGCTCTGGACCTTATTGTGGATCGGGCTGTGTAAATTACAGAGTGTGCGGTTAGTATCAAACATGGAGTCTGCACACTGAAAGTTTTCAGAGCTCAACAGTCTTCACGTGGGGCCTTATAGTAAGAACTAGAAAGCAGCAGAGCTGGGCTTTGCCATCACTGTTCTGCTTGAGAGCTGGGTCCCCCGAAGCAGCAATCTAGAACCTAGAGTAGTGGTAGGGTGGGAGTTGGATCTTGATACCCTTTTCCCCTTGAAAGGTTCATTCCTGTACTAATCCTAACAGGCTTTTGATAAACATCCATTGGATGGTTGGCCGCCTTTGTATCAACCTTGCCCTTCTCTGCACTCAGACACCACGTTTCCAATTCTTCCTGTATCTCCAAGTCTTCTGTGGTAGCAAGCCTACATCTGCCCCTCTGGCCTCCACTTGTTGAGGAGCCCAGCCTTACTTTTTTTAATGACAAGCTTGTAACTGCTATTGGCCACTGACTGCTACCTGACTGCAGAGGTGTAATCTAAATCTCTGCCCGTCCAGCCACAGAACCAGTAAGAACAGCTTAGACTGGTGAGGCTTCCTCAAAGCTTACTTGATCACTTGCAACTTATACGGAGAGTCTGAAGACAGGGATGCCATCTGGTAGAGCGTGCTGATGTCTCCTTTGGGGTCATCTATTCTCGACATGCCATCAGCTGTACCAGGAAGCAGGGATGGGCTGAGAAATCGCTCTTGGAGATCACATTTCAGACATACTACAATAAAAGGAGAGTTAGAGAAGAGGCTAGGTTACAAGTTACCCCAGGCTATGCCTTTAAGAAACAACAATTACTACAAGTTTATACCACTAAGCAGGCAAGGGTCAGGGGAAGGTGGGGGATGGGACAAAGAAAGAATGCTTGGTTTGAGGAGGTAAAGCAGATCTGCCACCTGAGGTCTAACTATTGCTTTAAACAGTTTATTTCTTCTCTGAGCCTGACATGATTGTCCCTTGCTTTACTGCTGGGCTGGCTTTACTATGAGCTGTTGTCTCATAGCAAGAGGTCTGGCTTGTCATTCAAGAGGACCATGTATTCTTGGTGGAGCAGCTAATGGTAAAATATGCACAGGCCCTTGGGTATCACATTAGGAAATCTTGCCTCTGCTGCTTCCCTGTGGCTTTGGCAAGCGTGCTAGTCAGATGAAGGAAGAGCAGGAAAGCGGAAGTCAGAGAGTCAGCTGACTGCTACTGTTTTCCTCTGGGCTCTTCTAGGGGCCATCAGGGGCTGCGGGAGGGACAAGTTCCTTAAATAGCTTATTTTTAATGCCCTGAAAGGAACATTGGAGTATTGGACTGAGTATTGGACTGAGTAGAAGGCTGCAGAGCACAGTGGTGGTATGTCAGGTGTGTATAAACCGGAACTGAGCTAGACTACTCTGTGTATGGCACTCTGCTCTATTAAACTTTTTTTTTAATTTTTATTTTTTTTGGACAGATTTCTTGCCGCACAGATTGACCTTTGACTTGCTATGTAGCTTGAGAGGACCTTGAAGCCTTGCTTCTCCTGCCTCTACTCCATGAGTGCTGTGGTCTGAGGGGTGTGTCAGGATTTTGTATTTCTACCCCAGCAGTTACCTTCAATGTTCTGCTGCTCTGAGCCTGACTCCTTGATGCTACAAGGTGTCAAAACATGTATCTCAGGTTTGAATATCTATGGCAAATGTGCAACTCTACGAACACTGGATCCTTGTGAGAAGGGGATGATGATTTGTGAAATGACTGGGCTGCCATGTGGGGCTTGCTTCTGAGTTGTTACAGTTTTCCTCAATTTGAGGTCTAGCTAATGAGATTGTTAGGAATTTTATTTTTATTTAATGTCTGTCTGTCTGTCTGTCTGTCTGTCTGTGTTGTACATGGGGGCAGTGCCTGAAGAAGGTGTCAGATCCTCTGAAATTGGAATAACAAGAGATTGTGAGCTCCATGTGAGTGCTGAGACCTGAGTCTAGATCCTCCATAAGAACAACAGGTCCTCTTAGCCACTGAGCCGCCTCTCAAGCCCCAGTGAGAAGACTTCTATTTATTCTTCTCAGCACAGGCAGTGTTGGTATTATCAAAGTAAAAAGTCAGAGTACCAATAATGCCTACCATTCTGAGTGAGAATACTGAGAAAAATGCTTGATTATCTGTATCCTTATATGGTGTAGCCACTGTCTTACCACTGAAGTATCAAGGACTTTGCTTCTGTCATTACTTGGTCCTTGTTGGTTGGGATGGTCACTCTTGAGAACTTTTTCTCATCACCAGACAGCTTCACCCAATTCTCACCCAACCCCTGGGCCTCAGATTATCTGTATTTTGCTGCCTCTCTAGAGTCATCCAGAGTTCTAACTCTAGACAAGGATATTCTTAGTCTACAGAATCTATCTTTTCAGGGTTGTGTACTTGGATTATCCTTGGCTCTGGAAGAAGGAGAAAGACTCTGTGGAGTAAGAAAAAGGTGGATGTTTTCCCGGTCAGTTTCACTGTTATGCAGCCAGGCTTTGAAGAAGACCTCCATGCTGACAACATCGTTGTCTAGAGTCTCAAGGACAATGTCAGCTTCCAGGATAGAACTCTCTGCAGAAGAAAGGAAAACTGTGGTTAAAGTGGGGTCTTTCAAACTTAATATTTATTTATTCAAAGATTTCCCTAGGGGGAGGCTGGGAAGATGACTGAACCATTAAGAATATATACTGCTGGGCTGGAGAGATGGTTCAGCGGTTAAGAACACCATCTGCTCTTCCAGAGATCCTGAGTTCAATTCCCAGCAACCACATGGTGGCTCACAACCATCTGTAATGGGGTCTAGTGCCCTCTTCTGGTGTGTCTGAAGAGAGCAATGGTGGTGTACTCATATGCATAAAATTTAAAAAAAAAAAGAATATATACTGCTCTTGCAGAGGACCTGAGTTCAATTCCTGGCATCTATATCATTTGGCACACAACTAATTGCCTGTAACACTAGCTCCTGGGGTCTGATGCTTTCTCGTCTAAAATGTGAGAGCACCTGTACTCACACATGCAAACAGATGTAATTAAAAATGAAAAATAAGGTTTTTTTTGTTTTTGTTTTTTCGAGACAGGGTTTCTCTGTGTAGCCCTAGCTGTCCTGGAACTCACTCTGTAGACCAGGTTGGCCTCGAACTCAGAAATCCGCCTGCCTCTGCCTCCCAAGTGCTGGGATTAAAGGCGTGTGCCACCACCACCAAGCGAAAAATAAGTTTTTACGATTATTTGAAAATAGATTTGTTTTAGTTGAAAATTGTTTTTGTGTTGGAGCTGGAGAACTGGATGACTCAGCTGTTGAGAATACTTGTTCTTGCAGAGGATCTGGGTTTGATAGTAGCATCCACATGGTGGCACACAACCATCTGTAACCCAAGTCTCAAGGGATCCAACACCTCTTTGGACCTCAGTAGGCACCAGGCATGCATGTGGTACAAATATATACACATGCAGGCAAAAGACTCGCACACATGAAATAATACAGTAAGTCTGCATGTATGTTTATGCACCAGTAATGGAGTTATAGACAGTGGCTGTGAGCTGTCTTGTGGTGCTGGGAAATGAATTTGGAAGAACAACTGGTACTCTTAATTGTTGACTCATTTCTCCAGCCATTTATTTTAAATGTTTAATTATGTATATATGTCTTTATGTAGGTGTATGCATGTAGCCCCCTGAGCTGGAGTTACAGATGGTCATGAGATACTTGTGTGCTGGGAAAGTGAACTCGGGACCTCTGGGAGAGCAGCAAATGCTGAGCCATCTTTCTATTATTATTGCTGCTACTATTATTATTATTTTCTGAGACAGGTCTAATTGTGTATCTTGGGCTGTCCTGGATCTCACTATGTAGATCAGGCTGACTTTGAACTCACAGAGAGAGCTCCCTGCTTCTACCTCTCAAGAGCTGGGATTAAAGGCATGCACTATCACACCCAGTTAAGTGTTTGTTTGTTTATTTGGTTTTCTGAGACAGGGTTTCTTTATGTCCTGAAACTTGCTCTGTAGACTAGGTTGACTTCAAACTCAGAGACAAATAAATAAAATAATAAAAAATAATAAAGAGGCCTGCCTGCTCTGCCTCCCAGTGCTGAGATCAAAGGAGTGTGTCACCACCACCTGCAAAGTGTTTAATTTTCAATTAAACAGTTTTTTGAGACAGAGTTATGCTATGTAGCTTCCCTGACCCAGCATTCACTGTGTAGAGCAGGCCTTGAATGTGTCACGAGCCTGCTACCTTTCTTTCCAATTCCTGGGATTATGAACATGAACCAGTACATGCACCTAATTTTTAGTTTTATAAAATTTGAAAAATATAAACTTTAAGCATACCTATCTTTTGCCAAATCAACTATGTATTAATATCTGTCCTAGACACATTCTTGGAGTGTACACAAGAGACTTACACAAAGACATTCAGCACAGCATTATCACCCCAACAATCAAACTCCAAACAGGAAGCATGTCTAGTTAGTGTCCATCAACAGAGGAATGTTTAAATAAATTATGACATATTCAAACTGATTTGTACTATGTAACCATTAGCAATTTAAAGCTAAATTTGCTAACACGGAAATTTAGAAAGGAGCAATATGATCCTATTCGTAGGAACGTAAAACTACCTGTGAACATGAATC
>NW_021604591.1:3908723-3919404 GCF_004785775.1 Grammomys surdaster
TTGTGCATCCATGAGTACATATATGCAAATGTGCATTCATGAGTACACACATGCACCTATTATAAAGGTCTGAAAGGCTGCCATCCAGCTATTTGCTGCTGGGGAGCAGAAATGGGCAGGATTCTGAGACACATTCCCTTTTTATTCACACTCCTACATTCTTTAAATTTATCTTAATTGTGCATTTCTGTTTTGAAATATCCTAGCGCGCTGGAGAGATGACTCCAAAGTTAAGAGTGCTTACGGTTCTTGCAAAGGACTAGAGTTCAGTCCTCGAGCTCACACTGTACTCCAGCTCCAAGGAGGGGTCCAGTGTTCTATTCCGACATTCATGGGCACACACACACACAAACACACACACAAACGCACACACACACATACAAACACACACACCTCAAATAAATAAATAAAATAAATCTTTAGAAAACACCAAAAATATTCTAGAATATAAAAGCTATGAAAAACTACACAGCAATGCTCGTTAGTTATTAATGAGGGACATACTAGTTCTGTTAGTTCTGTTACCATTTATAGTAAAAATGTGCTTAATTATTACCTCTGTTAAAATGAATCCGAACATTTAAAAGAAAAAAGATGAACTATTGTATTGGCCCTACCTTACTGTACAGATTACAGAGTTACTCATCGGCACACTGTCTCACAAGTGTGATTGGCATCAAAGAAGAGGGGCTAGGCTGGTGTGTGATGCGAGGCTCTGGGTAGGTGAGTTAACAGGTTTTCCTGGGGCACTTCTGAATTCAGCCAGTTCTACCTGGTGCTGGGGTCTGCTTCTACATAAATGTCAGGGAAAGCCAGAGAGAAAGCAGTGGAGGCATGGACAGAGGCCAGGAGGGAAGAGCTGAGGAGAAACCCTGAGGGTCCACTGAAATACAAAGGGCCTAAGAAAAGTCAGTGGTTCAAATGAATTAACTTCTGTGTGTGACTCACGAATGGCAGGCGGTTTATTTCTAGAACGACATTCCTGAGGACAAGTTGGTAGAGGTGGCAGACTTCTCCACCACAAGAACAAAGAAGGTTCAGTCCATGGTGCTGGCTCCAACACAGGAGGTGCAGGGAGCTAGATGACCTCACAGCCATTCAAGGACTTATCCTGCAGCCGACAGGGATAGCAAATACTTTTTTTTCTTTCTTTTGGCCAGCATGCTCAACCCTGCTAAATAGTTAGGCAGATTCATTCATTACTGGCTGTTTCGTTCATTTCATCAGGGACATACAACTCTCTGTTCCTGTGGATTTTTAAAAGCAGCATTCTTGAGAATCCCTTCTCAAATTCCCATCTGCCCCATTGTGTTTTGTGGTACTATAATAGTAAGCACAAGATATTGCCAAATAACCATTTTTAAAAACTAGTGTGGATCATCTGGTGGTGGTGTAGGCAAGCACCTGACAGCATATTGCTCTTTTTTTCTAAGCCGAACTTTGACTTGAGCAACACGTTTGGGAGTGAGGGAGCAGCTTGTCCTTAGTGAGGCAAAAGAACGATTAAAGCAACGAGGGCAAGGACAGAGCTAGAGAGATGGAACTGAGGGGCTGGAGAGGTGGCTCAGTGGTTAAGAGCACTAGCTGCTTTTTCAGAAGACCTGGTTTCAATTCCCCACACCTACATTTTAGCTAATGACTGCCCGTAACTCCTGCTTCAGGGGATGCAGCTGGCCACCCTCTGGCTTCCCCGGGCACATATGTGGTGCATGTACATACTAAACATTCATATACAGAAAGTAAAAACAAACAAACAAACAGACATAAAGGGTAGAAGATTGGAAGCTCCCATGATGGGAAACAGGAGGGGACAAGACATCATTATTCATAGGATGACCCTAGAAACAGCATCATCATCATCAACAACAATGACGTCAGCAGCAGCAGCAGCAGCAACAACAACAAAAAGGGTTTTCTAAAGTACTTGAAACTGTAAAGTTAACATGGAAATGGTGAGGCCAAGAAAAAGCAGTTCTGTTAAGAAGAGGGAGATGAAGCTGGGTGTGGTGGCCCATGCTTTAGCCAGTATGCAGGAGGCCGACGTAGGTGGATCTCTCTAAGTTCAAAGCCAGCTTGTTTTACATAGAGACTTCCAGGTGAGCCAGAGAAACATAGTGAAACCAGATTTTTAAAAGAAGAGTAAAAGAAGAGTAAAAACGAAGGAGAATTTTTTAACAGCAAATAAGCTAAAACTAGATCAAAAGATAAGTATGACGTCATGTACAATGGAGACATGCAAGTTGCAAGGTTTTGTAGTAGCTTTTCTGATGGTTTTGTCATGGCTTAGAGGATGGGTAGGGAGAAAACTCACCAGAAATGGAACACAAAGAGAGGAAGCAACAAAGATGCAGGGACCATCTCTAAGAATGGCTCCTGAACAGAATGGCTCCTGGATGTGTCCCAGTGGCAGAGATGTGGATGTCACCTCTGTTCTTGTTGATTACGGCAGTGACAACTCCTTCTCTAAAATGTTCAGGTTTTCCATTAGTTCTGAGGTTGGGAAGCTACATGTCTGAGAGGATGCAGGCAAAATGACTCTGAAGAACGGATTCTTGAACATGGCATGTATTGTATGGTGGAGAACAGCCTGCTTTACTCTTCAAATGAGTCAGGCAGGCAGACTTCCCAGCACTGTTCACTTTTAGTGTTCCTAACTTTTTAAATTTTCGATTCAATTATTTCTATGTGTATAGGTGTTTTGCCTGCATGAATGTGTGTGCAGTGTCCACAGAGGCCAGAAAATGGCATTAGATTCCCTGGAACTGGAGTTACAGGTGGTGGTGAGCACTTTGTGAATGCTGGGAATTGTTGGGATTCAAACCTGGGTCCTCTGGAAGAGCAAGCAGTGCTTGTCACTACTGAGCCATCTCTCCAACCCCCATTTCTAACCTCTTAACTCACATACTCTAGGGAGAGTAACAGCAGAGTTTTCTCATTTGAAGAAATTTTCACGTCATCTCCACAGGGGTGCTGGGCTTCAGGTTTAAACCTATATTTTACTATCTCAGAAGGAACGGCATCCTTTCGGGGACAAGCACTGGCTGCTCTTTCTAAGGACTCAGGTTGTATTCTGCTGTCACCTCCTCTTCTTCGAGCCTTGGAGACATCATTCTTCGGAGATTCCACCTTCCTCTTCCTCTACGATGGCCCAGGCTATTCCTCCTCATTGCCACCCATTGCCACCCTATTTTCCAAGATCAAATTCAAATGTTACCTGTACATGTCCTGGCCCACCCTCCATTTGTAGGTGGTGGTGGCGGGGCAGCTAGCTCATTTTGTATTTTGTGTTGTCACTTTTGTTAGTTGGGAACACATTTGATCGTCCCCGTTTAGATGTAGGCTTCTTTTCACCTACATCCTGCCCATCCCCCAGTCTGTGACCTTGGCAAAGGCCTGTTACTCCCATTGCTTTTCCTGTGACTCTTCTGCTTCAGCTAAGTTAGTCTCCTTGTCACATGACTTCCTTCCTTCCTTAGGGCTTTTATTACTCTGTTAATCCGCGGCCTGCACCTCCTCCAGCATGACTCAGAACACTGTCCAAGAGCTATGCTTATGTGATCCTTGCTTGTCTGTCTTTGATGAGTAACTACTGGGTGCTTGTGACCTTCATTTATGCAGTATTAATCATACTTGTTAATTAATTTCTTCTGAAGGCTCTTTTCCTGGGTTTATGAAGGCAGTGTGGATTAGTGGAAAGATCAGGACTTGACTTGTGCCTTGTATATTGTTAGTTGTGTGTTCTTGGGAGGGGTGGGGACACTATAATCTATTTTCTAGTTATCATGAAGCACTACAGTGGAAATTGTTTAAGAACAGCATGCAGTAGGTCAACCACTGCTGTCTTCTTCCTTCTCCTCCTCCTCCTCTTCCTCCTCTTCTTCCTCTTCCTCTTTCTCCTCCTCCTCCATTTTTTATCCCCTCCTCTCTCTTACTGTCACTCTAAGACGAAACAGGGTCTCATGTGGCCCAGCTTGGTCTCAAACTCATGTAGACAAGGATAACCTTGAATTTCTCATCTTCCTGTCCGCACTTCCCAAGTGTGGGGATGATGAGGGTTGGCATTCACTGCCATACCGTACAGTTTACGTGGTGCTGAGAGTCAAACCCAGGGCTTCATACATGTAAGGTAAGCATGCCAGTAACTGTGCCACACGTCCGTCCTTCTACTCCTCTCTACTCTCATAGGAAAAAAAAAAAGGATTTTCCTTTTTCTTCAAACTGTCTTTTGCTAGGTCATCCTCTTGGCTTCTGCTTTACTGTGTGTTAGGAACGGCAGCACCTACTGCAGTTACTCTCAATCATAACTAAATGTGCAAGACCGAAGAAGAGTTGGAAGAGAGAGAGTGTTCTTAGATACTGAAGATAGCTCCTCCCAGAAAGCAAGGTTCTATGTATCTGATGAAACAGGCCCCTGACAGGGTGCCTGAGTGAAACTACAGCTAATCGTGGGAATAGCCTTGTCTGAGTCATTGTAGCCACAGGAGGCGGCATCCACAGTCTATGTATGGACTTATTCTGCTCCCTAGTGGCCACAAGCAGTGACAGCCCTCACTAAACTCCAAGAGCTGGATATTGAAAATCAGTCGTATCAGGTAAACCCTGAAGCAAGGTCACATAACTGAAGTGTCTGTTTTAAAAATATTTTATTGTGTGTGTGTGAGTGCATATGTGTGTGTACCTGAAAGTATGTATGTGTTCCATGTGCATGCCTGTGCCTGCAGAAGCCCACAGACTTGGATTTCTAGATTATTATGAACTGCCATGTGGGTGCTGGAGGAAGTGGGCTTGGAGAACGTAAGGTCTGGCCAGACAGTCAGCTTGCTCTTTTAGCTTTGTGTTTGTGGCTGAAGATGTGGCCAAAGCTCTCAGCTTCCTGCTCCTGCTGGCATGCTGCTGCTTGCTGCAATGTTATCCCCCACCATTGTGAACTCTGCCCCTTTGCAACCAGAAGCCCAAACAAATTTTCTTCTATAAGCTGCTCTGGTTATGGTATTTTATCACAGCAACAGGAAAGGAGCGATTACTGTAAGCTGGGAATGATAGTGATAGCTAGGCAGAGCCCACTGAATATACCATACGGACACTGGACACCTGGAACCATTGCGGACTTCTAAGTAATCTTGGGAATAAAGATTAAAAAAGTTGCCTCTTGGAAGTCTACAAAGAAGTGAACATTTTAGACGCCCAAAGCCTTGCTATTTCTTTTACTTTTTTGTTCTCAGTGAAGTATGTGATCTAAATTGGAAGAAAATATATCTTAACTACAGTTCTTAATGGACCTATATTCATTTGTTAAGAAAAAAATGAGGCCCCTATGTGAAAGATGTTGCTTAGTAGTGATTGAGGTATGCCAAAGTCTAAAGCATTATCTGGTGCTGGAGAGATGGCTCAGTTGGTAAGGGTTTTGTCTCACAAGTGTGAGGACTTGAGTTCAAACCCAGAACCTATGTGAAAACCCTGGGGTGTGGTGGTGCGGAGGCAGGAGGATACCTGGGCTCACTGGACAGCCAGTCTAGTCTAATTAGTGAACTCTAGACCTACCAGAGACCCTGTGTCACAGGAGGTAGGTGGCATTTCTGAGGATGACACCACTGTGCTCTGGCTTCTACACCCCCCATCCCACATCAGCAAAAAATAAAAACAGATAGAGCATTATTTGGCTTGCTAAACACTAGTCTTAGGAGATACTTACATTCTTCATGGTAGCACATGTCTATAGTCGAAGCACTAGGGAGACTGATGCAGAATTGCTGGGAATTTGGCTATGGGATGGGTCCTGAGTACCAGTGCAGTCACCGCCCCATAAGGAGACCATGTTTTAAAACAAAAGTCTTTTTTTATTCTTCCTGCAGATATTAACTTATGTATTATATAACTTAAAAGTATTTCATGTAGACTAACATATAATTTTCAAAGTTAAAAACGTTGAAGCTGGCTGGGAAGTAGTGTTTTCACAGGCTTGGTGGTAAGAAAAGCGGAAAGGGAAGGGTGGATGAAAAGGAGTCTGACGGCACAGCCCCAACAGCCACAGCACTGCGCTTGCCTCCTTTAAACATCTAAACTTTTACTTATTAGTTATTGTCATTATTATGTGTGTGCAAGCATGTGCACAACGCTGCACATGTGTGGCAAGTGCACAGGGTGCAGATGTGTGGAGGTCAGAGGGCAACTTTTGGGAGTCAGTTCCCTAATTTCTCTGTGAGATCTGGGGATTGAACTCGGATCACCAGGCTTGCAGAGTGAGCTAGGCTGAGTAAGACAAAGTCGAAAAGGTCTCTGAAAACAAAGAAAATTCCAAAGCACATGCACATGCGCGCACACACCTAGGCTGCATGACTGTGACTGTACTTCTGCATGGGTTTTCACTTTTGTATCACTGGAAGAGTGTTCTCAGGATACTGGGCTCATGAAAGAGGAACTGGTGACTCAAAAACAAATATACAAATTCCAAAGGTATTTACAAATTCCCCTCTAAAAGACTTGTAGCTTTGTGTTTAGGTCTCAGTTCCCCTGTGTTACAAGTCCCAGTACTTTCCCCTAGCTTTCCAGTTGTCCTTTGACATCATAGGGCTTATTTTATCTTTAAAATTATTTATTTATTTAATTACTTATCTATTTATTTATTTGCCATTTACATTTTTGAGTTCTTTTTTTATTGGATATTTTATTTACATTTCAGATGTGATCCCCTTTCCCCATTTCCCTCCCACCCAGGAACCCCCATCCCATCCCCCCTCCTCCTGCTTCTATGAGGATGTGCCCCCACCCATCTGCCCACTCCTACCTCCCCACTCACAAATTCCCCCACACTGGGGCATCCAGCCTTCACTAGACCAAGGACTTCCTCTCCCACCTATGCCCAACAATGCTTGCCAACTACATTAATTAAAAATTACACTTATTTGTGTGTATTTGTGTGAGTGTGTGTGTGATGGGTGTGTAAGTGTGTGATGGTGTGCATGTGGTAGTCAGATGGCAATTTGCAAGAGTCAGTTTTCTTCTTCCACTGAGTGGGTCCTAGAGATTGAACTAGGGTATGGGGCCTCAGGTCTTTGCACTTGGCAGAAAGTACCTTTAGTTGGCTTAGATTTTAATTTAATTTTTTCCTTTATTTTTGTGTGTGGGAGTGTATGTATGTATGTGCAGGTGTGTGATCCTATGCTTGCATGTGTGGAGGTCCAAGGTTATCAGTCTTCCTCTATTACTCTCTGCCTTACTTTTGAGACAGAGTTTCTCACTGAATGTGTAGCTCACTGTTTTGGCTACACTGCCTGGCTAGTAAGCCACTGGGATCCTCCTGCCTCCACCTCACCAGTTAAAAGGCAGTCTTTGGCTTTCTAACATGAGTTCTGGAGATCAAAAGCAGGTCCTCCTGCTTGCATAGCAAACACATTACCATTTAAGCCATCTCGAGAGGCCAAACCTTGATAGAAAAGTCCCTGACTTTCACTGACTTTGTGAGGGGAAGGAGACAGGTGAACCAGGGTCTCCAGAAAGTGAGGAAGAAGTCCACTGAAGCAGAGATGCAGAGAGCACTGAACGACGTGCTCAGTCCAAGGCCCTGGCTCGCCCTTGCAATATGCATGTGGGGCAAACTGGAAACAGCTTAGAGTTCAGACTTAAAGAATGGGACTGAGGCCAGGCAGGGTGGCAAATGTCTTTAATCCCAGCACTCAGGAGGCAGAGACAAGAAGATAGGTCTCTGAATTGATGGCCAGTCTAGTCTACATAGGCAATGCCACAGCAGCCAGGGGTACTTAATGAGACCCTGTCTCAAACAACAACAACAACAACAACAACAACAAGCAAAACAAACACAGGAAGAGTGGGACTGAGAATCTGGGTATTGGTTCACTTTAGGGGCAGTGGGTGGCAGTCTGAGCCTAACAAAGTTAATTGTCTGACAAAGTAGGCAAAAATCACTCCAAAGATTCATAACAGAATCTAAAATCTCTATAACCTGACACTCACAAAATAAAACTAAAACATTTTTGGCACAGAGAAAAAGAAACCTATGACTCAGTCTCAAAAGAAAACACAAATCACAGATGCAGGTCTTTACAGGATAAAGATATTGCCTCTACCAGATAAGGACTTTATTGAATTGAATAATTCAATTGACATAATTGAAATAATCCTCAATGAGAAATTGAAAGTATGTTCATAATGAATAGAAATATAAGAAATAGGGGCTAGATAGATGGCTCAGTGCTTAAGCTGCTCTTCCAGAGGACCCAGGTTCAATTCCCAGTACCCATGTGGTGGCTCACAACTCCCTGGAACTCCAGTTTCAGGGGATCCAATACCTTCACACAGAAATATATCCAGGCAAAACACGAATGCACATGAAATAAAAATAAATTATAAATTATTTAAAAAAGGAATATAAGAAATGTCAATAGAGAAACAGAAAATATAAAAGATAACCAGATGGAAATCTTAGAACTTAAAAATACAGTATCTAATTTTTTTTTTTTTTGGTTTTTCAAGACAGGGTTTCTCTGTGTAGTCCTGGCTGTCCTGGAACTCACTCTGTAGACCAGGCTGGCCTTGAACTCAGAAATCCTCCTGCCTCTGCCTCCCAATTGGTGGGATCAAAGGCGTGTACCACCACTGCCCGGTGGGTTTTTTCTTTCTTTCCTTTTTTTTTCAGACAGGGTTTCTCAGATGCTTGAAAAACTATGCCCAGCTAGAGACAGGGTCTTGCTATGTAGTCCAGGGTGGCCTCACACTTGGGAATCTTTCTGCTTTACTCCCCCAAATACAGGGATTAAAGCTTGTACCACTATGCACCACTAAACTTTTAAAAAGTTTAACATATGGGCACTTGGAGTCCTGGAAAAAAAGGATTTTTTCTGCCTGGCTTGGTAGAAAGTTTTTGAACTTAAGTTACAGAGTACTTGGGAGGCAGAGGTAGATGATCTCTGTGATTTTGGGGCCAGTCTGTCAACAAATTGAGTTCTAGGCCAGCTAGGCCTACACAGTGAGGCCCTGTCTTAGAAAGAAACTTAAAGCATACAGACTCAAGCTCTTTTGCCTGGAGCCTCCGTGGTCAGCTGAGTCAAAATGAAGCTGTGTATTTCCTTCCCAATTACCAGCTGTCAGAGTCACACTGGAAAACACGCTGACGTGGATGATGAATGCCAACTTTGTACTTTCTACAAGAAGCACAGGGCCATATAAGGAGCTGCCGGTGCTCTGGGGGAAGAGTAGAAGGGTTATGTTGTCCTAATCAGCAGAGGGAATGATAAACAAGGTTTTCTCATGAAGCAATGTTTCTTGACTCATGACCGAGTGCGGCAGCTGTTGAGTAAGGGGCACTCAACAGAGGCATGGTGGATGTCTAATCTAAGTTCTCAGCCTGGTCATTGTCACAAAGGGAGAGAAGGCTGTTCCTAGACTGACAGACACTACTGTGCCTCAGCGGTTGGTGATCAGAGGAGCTAGCTGAATCCTACTGCTTTTCAGTCTCTCTAAAGAAGATGATGCCTGTCAATACGTTGCCAGAAAGCTCTTGGACAAAGAAGGGAAGAAGGCTGGACCAAAGAAAGCATCCAAGACCTTCATTCTTTTTACTTCACTTGTCCAGCAACACAAATGCCAAAATATTGCTGGGAAGAAACAACACATTAAGAAAGCCCAGGGGAAGGCTGCAGAATATGCTAAAATTTGGCTGAGAGAATGAAGGAAAGCAAAGAAAAACACCAGGAACAGATTGCCAAAAGATCTAAGCTATCCTTTAGAGCTTTTATTTCTGAGTCCAGTGAAAAACAAGTCTTTAAGAGTAACAAATAAATGATCAGATCTAGAAGAAAAGTATATAGATTCAAGAGGCTTAGTGAACTCCAGATAGGATAAATTAGAAGAAATCTATGTTTAGTTATGTCATTATCAAGCTGTGGAAGACAAACACAAAGACAAATTTCATGAAAGCAGCCAGAAAAATGATCCTTTCCAGATAACTGAAAATGATTTAAGGGCTGTCACTTTTAGATAGAAACAAGGAATGGCCAGAAGGCAGTAGAATATCTTTAAATTACTGAAACATCCCAGGGGACCTATAATTCTATATGAGACAAATCTACTTCAAGAATGAAGGTGGAATAGACATTGTCAGATAAATAGCAATGAGAATTGTCACTGCCAGAACCCTCTCTATAAAAAATACCAAGGTCCTTCAAGGGGAAGGATATGAAATCCAAAGGAAACATGGATCTAGGAGTCAATGAGGGGCATTGGAAGTAGCAAAAATATATGGGTAAAGATGGAGGATCCAGGATTTAAGACCAAGGGGTGGAGATTCAGCTCAGCAGTTAAAAGCAATTCCCAGCACCCACATGGTGCAGCTTACAACCATCTGCCATTCCAGCCCCAGGGGATCTGATACCCTTTTCTGGTTTCTACAGGCATTGAACACATGTGATAACTATAGCATAAACAATAATGTATATACAACCCTAGAACTCAGAACTTGAGAGGCAGAAAGAGACAGGAGGCAGGAGGCAGGGGGTGGGGTGGGGGGAAGGAGGCAGGGGGAAGGGAGCAGGAGGCAGGAGTTCAAGGTCATCCCCAGTTGTATATTGAGTTGAGTTCAAAGCCAGTCTGGGCTCTATGAGACCCTCTTCCTTTCTTCCTTCCTTCCTTCCTTCCTTCCTTCCTTCCTTCCTTCCTTCCTTCCTTC
>NW_021604591.1:3919504-3926096 GCF_004785775.1 Grammomys surdaster
CTTTTTTCTTTTTTTTTTGGTTTCGTTTTTTCGAGACAGGGTTTCTCTGTGTAGCCCTCGCTGTCCTGGAACTCACTCTGTAGACCAGGCTAGCCTCAAACTCTCGAACTCAGAAATCCGCCTGCCTCTGCCTTCCAAGTGCTGGGATTAAAGGCGTGTGCAACCACAGCCCTCTAAGAACAAACTTTTAAAATCTCATTTTTTCAAGTAATTTCAGATATGCTGCTAAATTCCTATTACTTCATTTAAGTATAAAAGGGAGGCTGCTATTCTTCTGAGATCATGGCTTTTTAAAAGTAAAACAAATGTCTGTCTGGGTTACAAATCTTTAGGTAGCAAACATAACAGAGCTTCTAATTTAGTCTTAATGCCACAGGAAAATGACTTTAATGCAGTTATCAAAGACAAACTCGATATGCAGCTGCTCATCTGGCCTATTTTCTAAGACATCAGAGTCTGACAACTGCTTGAAGTACAGAGGGGACTCTCCAATCCCCTGCCCCCACTTTTTTTTCTGGAATCTTCTAAGGAGCAATGAATCTCTATCTTCTTTGTTTGGATTATTAACATTTGGTATTTCCTGAGAACACATATGGATAGGGTGCTTTCCAAGGATCTTGACATCGATCCCTGGTAAACTCTAGGAGGAAATTTTAAACAGATGGTTTGTGAGCACTTAGCAAAGGAACCCGATATCCTTGTGTACATGGCTGAGAAATGCAAGCTCGGTGACAGCCTCGTTAAGCTGATTTGTAACTGCTTCAAGACTCATATACCCAATCAGTACAGACGGTTGTCAACCTGGACAGACACCATCTAGATGCCAAAGTATATTGATCACTGTGGCCTTTTTAGTTTTGGCATATTTATTACTTATCCATTCTTTAGAAGGCTATTAACAATTTTATTATATGCAAATGAAGATGAATTATGTGTAAGCTCCAAAAGCTCAACAATAAGCAGACAGTCATGATTTTTTTTTTGTTGCTAAACGTGAGATGTAGAATATCATTAATAGCATGACATGTCTGTGTGCTCTTCGCTCATCCTAGAGGAAGCCTTGCTATGCTGAACTTCCTTATCATTCTTCTCCTTTTAGAAAGTTTACTACTTTAAGGAATATTTTATTGCTTTAATTTCCTCAAGCTTTGTAAGGAAGCGCAGTCTTCTATATGCCATTAGTGGCTTGTTCCCCACCCCACCTCTTCATGTAAAGCTTCATTAGCACTGTCCTGCTCAGCTGTGGTGCTCCACTTTATGAGGAAGTCACAAAGTTTGTATTCCAGACAGGAACTCCTTACTGGTTATATGAGTTAGAGCTATAGATGTGATTTTTCTGACTCCTTTTCCTATGGTGTCTTCTAACAAATAGAAATTCTGATTTTTAATATAGTGATGCTTATTCAGTCTTTAGTAGCTAGCTAGCTGACTTTGTCTCACTTAGGAAATTCTTCCTTCTCCTCACCTACAGTCATTAAGTTTTTTTCTTATATATTCTCTTCTAAAAGTTTTCTCTCTCATATTTATGTTTTTAATCTCTTTAAATTTTATAAAGTAGAGATCTAACTTCTCTTTTTCCTGGAAGGAATACTAATTGTTCTAGCATGATTTAGTAACTACATTAGTCTTTTTTCATTGTCTTTCCATTGCAGTCACACCACACATTAAGTTTTCATGTGACTTTCTGTTTCTGGGCTCAGTAATCTGTTCTAGACAGGACAAATGGTCTATTTGTGTGTCCGTATGATGCTATATATTATTTTCTGCAGTGCTGGGTGTTAAACCCAGAGCATCATGCATAGGAAACAAAGGATCTGTGATTGGGCGGTATGACAAGCCCCAATACTGTCTTCTTTTACAACTTTTTGAATTGTCTTTACACCTTTCGCTTTAACATGTGCCTTAACATGAATGTGTGCATGCCTATGTGCGTAGCATTAGCTCATCAGATTAATTTAAAAAAGTGAGCTAGGGCTGGGCAGTGGTGGCGCACGCCTTTAATCCCAGCACTTGGGAGGCAGAGGCAGGCGGATTTCTGAGTTCGAGGCCAGCCTGGTCTACAGAGTGAGTTCCAGGACAGCCAGGGCTACACAGAGAAACCCTGTCTCGAAAACAACCAAAAAAAAAAAGTGAGCTAGGTATAGTGGCACACAACTGTAATCTAATTTATGATGAGAATTTATGAGGTTGACATAGGAGAATGTGACTTTTCAGGGCAGCCTAGGTTACATATAACCTAGGTTTTGCAAAGCAAGACTCTGCCTCAGAACAAAATAAACAAAGAAAGCTGAGCACTCAAGAGGCTGGAGCAAGAGTACTGCCACAAGTTCACACTATCCAGAATGACACAGTGAGACCCTGTTTCAAAAACTAAACCAAGTCAAAACAAAGTCAACAGAAAACTCAGCTAGGATTTTGGTTGGAATGAGTTAGTTGACCACTTTGGGGAGAACTGAATTTGATTCTAATGATATTGATGTTTTTCTACCAATATGTTCCTTCCATCCAAACCTAACTTCTTTAAGGTACACCAGTGAAGCTTTAAAACCCCCAAGAAGTATCATAATATGTACCTGTGGTGGTTGAATAGTTATGGCCTACACAGACTCATGTATTTGAATGCTTGGCCCATAGGGAGTGGTACTACAAGGAGGTGTGACTTTGTTGGAGTAGGTGTGGCTTTGTTGGAGGAAGTGTGTCACTGTAGTGAAGTTTAGCTAACTGTTTTGTGTGCCCAGGAAAAAAAACACACACACACACTTTTTGTTGTTTGGCTAGTTTAATGAGTGGGCATTTCTAATCCTTCCTGCTGCTCGCAAACACTCCCCTTCCGCACTCCAGAGTTAACATCTTTTGAAATCTGTATTTCATTTCTGCTACCCCAAACACAATTGGGAAAGTGGCCACTCATTGGAGAAGTGGCCTGTGTGGCCACTTTCCATGATGCTCACGTGCTAGGGGGCCTTTAAGTTGGTCTTTCTTCCTCCCATCATGGCAACCTCTGCTTTCTTCCTCTCTCCTGGTTCCTAGTCTGCACATATCTCAAATTCCTGCCTCAGTCTATCTACCCAGCCACTGGCTGTTAGGTCTTTATTGATCAATCAAAAACCAATTGGACCTTCAGCATTTGGACATGCAAATTCCCAATTTGGAGGGCCAGATTAGTTCAAAGCATTAGAACCAATCCCCAACATGTCCCTGTGAGGGCAGGCTTTCGGGTCTCCTACGCTCACTTCATGATCAGTGGCTGCCTCTGGATCAAGATGAAGAAATCTCAGCTTCTTCTCCAGCACCATGTCTGCCTGCATGCTGCCTTGTGCCCCACCATGACGATAATGGACTAAAGCTCTGAAACTGCAAGCCAGTCCCACTCAAATGTTTGCTTTTATAAGAGTTGCTGTGGTCATGGTGTCTTCTCACAGCAATAAAATCATAACTAAGACAGGTATCCCTGGTGAGATTTCTTTCTTCTATGAAAAAATTATGTATATGTATGTGACTGTGTGAATGTATGCCATATGTACGTGGGTGCCTGAGGAAGCAAGAAGAGGGCCGTGGATCTTCTGGAGCAGTATTTACATGTGGGTGTAAGCTGCCCAAAGTGGGTGATAGGAACCAAAGCTGGGTCCTTTGGAAGAACATTGTCATACTGTCTTAGTGTTTTACTGCTGTGAAGAGACACCATGACCGGGCTGGTGAGATGGCTCAGTGGTTAAGAGCACTGACTGCTCTTCCAGAGGTCATGAGTTCAAATCCCAGCAACCACATGGTGGCTCACAACCATCTGTAATGATATCTGATACCCTCTTGTGGGGTATCTGAAGACAGCTACAGTGTACTTACATATAATAAATAAATAAAAAATTAAAAAAAAAAAAAAAAAGAGACACCATGACCAAAGCAAATCTTATAAAGGACAACATTTAATTGGGGCTGGCTTACAGGTTCAGAACTTCAGTTAATTATCATCAAGGCAGAAGCATGGCAGTGTTCAGGCAGGTATGGTGCAGGCAGAGCTGAGAGTTCTACATCTTCATCTGAAGGCTGCTAGCAGAAGACTGGCTTCCAGGCAGCTAGGACTAGGGTCTTAAAACCCATGTCCACAGTGACACACCTACTCCAACAAGGCCACACCTACTCCAACAAGGCCACACCTACTCCAACAAGGCCACACCTACTCCAACAAGGCCACACCTACTCCAACAAGGCCATACCTACTCCAATAAGGCCACATCTCCTAATAATGCTACTCCCTGGGCTAAGCATATACAAACCATGACACTTACTGTTCTATTGTTGTGAAGAGACACTATGACTGAGGTAACTCATAAAAGAAAACATTTAATTGGTGGCTTTCGTGCAGTTTCAGGGGGTGAGTCCATGACCATTACAGTGGGAAACAGATAAGCATGGCAATGGAGCATAGCTGAGAGCTTTATATCTTGATCCACAGGCAACAGGGAGAGGGAGAGAAAGAGAGACAGAGAGACACAGACAGACAGACAGATGGATGGAAAGACGAGGCCTGGCTTTGGCATACCCCCTCCAATAAGGCCACACTTCCTAATCCTTTACAAGCAATTCATCAAATGGGGACTAAGCTTACGACATGTATGAGTCTATGGGCGCCATTTTCATTCAGACTGCCACAAGCAAAAGTACTCTTAACTGAATCATCTCTCCAGCACCCAAGACTTATTCCTAAGGAGCTAGATAGAGATCCAGCTCAGTGGTAGAATGCTTGCTTTGGTGCAAGGTACTGACTTTGATCTCCAGTACTGCAGCAAATAGGAAAGCAAAACTTTATTTCCGGGGTGAAATGTAGCTCAATGGGTAAAAGCACTTGCCTCACAAGCCAAACAACCTGAGTTTGATCCCTGGAACACACAGAAAGACATGGCTTCCCATCTGTAGTCCCAGCATTCTTAGGAGGCAGACAGAATTGTCTGGAAGCTTGCACACCAGTTATCCTGGAGTGTATAGAACAGCAGAAACCAGAGACATCTTGCTTTGAAACAAGGTGGATGCTAATATAAACTCTCAAAAGTTGTCCTCTAACTTTCACATACATGTGTCCACCTGCACACACATATGTGCAAATTCACATACTAACAACAAATGAAAAATAAAAAAAATAACAGCAACACATACATATCTCAAAAGAAGACAGCAACATTGTTCCCATGCTTTACAGTTCTTCTATGAGGTTCATGTTGGGTACTAGGATGAGCAGGATTTACGAGATCCTAAACTGATTAAGATCATTAAGAATTTGTTGTAGATACAGGATTGGCTCACACACACACAGAGAAAATAGGGTTTAAAAAAAAGCACAAGTGTTTCCCTTATATCTTTTTCTTGGGCCAATGCTTCCTCATTTTCTTTTAAAAGTGAAAAGGAGCAAAAAATAGATAAAAAGCAGAAAAGGAGGGTCATGAGAACTGCGTAAGAGATTGCAGACTTATGAGAGACAGGATTGTTGGAGAAGCAGAGGGAACTGAGGAAGAGAGCAGGGCAAGTCAGGGACTAAAGTAACGATGAAAACAAGAAAACCACACAGAGTATGCCTATGCAGCGTAAATGTGACCACACAACTGAGGGCAATGCACAGAAGGTGGGTAGTGCAACAGGGAGAGTAGTGCAATGAGAGAGTAGTGCAACGGGGAGAGTAGTGCAACAAGTCATGGGAGAGACTTCTAAGATGAAAAGTATTGTGATGGTCATTTATTTTTTAATAAAACAATAAATTACTAGAATTTGAATTTTTCTCAGTAACAGGTGTGTTGAAAAGCACTACAAATGCTTCTATTCTACTCTTAATATCAGGGCATGGTATTTATCTGTGGCAGGAACTGTTCTAAGTGCTTTCTGTTACAAAATTCTGAAAATTTGGATCATTCTCTCTCCCTCCCTCCCTGCCTCCCTCCTTTCCTCCAGCTCACAAATACTTCTATTACAGGTGTGGACCACCATACCTTACTTTCTTTCCTTGAAAAGAATACCTGGTTTATTTCTTTTATTTTCATTGCATATGGGTGTTTTGCCTCCATGTATGTTTGTGTACCACGTGCATATCCAGTACCCACCAGGGCCAGAAGAGAGCATGGGATCCCCTAGAACTGGAGTTACAGGCAGTTGCAAGCCACCATGTGGGTGCTGGGAACTAAACCTGAATCTTCTGTAAGGGCAACACGTGATTTTAATCGCTCCAGACACAACATAAAAGAAAAAAATTGAGGCAGGAGGATTGCTAGGTCAAGACCAGCAAAGGAAACAGTAAAAAGAACTCTTACCATCATTGCTGGGTTCTTCAATAGGAGATGGTGAGTCTGTATGCTCTTGGATGCCTTTTATGACCTCAACCACCTGCAGTCTTCTGACGCTAAGTAGGTTGATATCTTTCAACCCTTCCTCCAGTTCTTTGACCACTTCTTTTCCACACTCAGAAGTCAGGACAGTAATCTAAAATGAAATCCATGAAAATAATCAATATGCCTACCTGTCTTGATGTCCACAGTGAGGAACATACAATCGCTTGTAAGTCTCTGGTAGTAGCTGGTGAGTTTAGGAGAAAGAGAGAGAGAGAGAGAGA
>NW_021604591.1:3926196-3935694 GCF_004785775.1 Grammomys surdaster
AGGGAGAGAGAGAGAGGGGTAACTTACAAATAAAATTTCACTTGATCTTAATCAAAAGGTTAAGAAGTGATACAAATCAAACTTCATGTGATAGATTCTAGGGGGACAGATAACCATCATGAGTCCTCTCTAGTAGTTCTAGACAGTTTGTAGACAGTGTCTAGACAGTGACCATTGAAAAGCTATACATGTATTCTAGTTTTTTTTATTCAGTCTTTACAATAAAAAAAAAAAAACACTGGTAGCATTTCCTCTGTTCAGAACATTTTGCTTTCCCAGGAGACTAGAGGAGCTTAGGGTCCATTCACGCATGTGCATTCTATCCTGGAGAACCCATTGATCTTCTCCCAATGGTGTGCCCATGTGTAGCCTTCTCAGATGAATTCTGTTTTCTTAGCACAGATCCAGAGAAATGATTTCTTTTGACTTTAAACTGTACTTAACCTTTGACCAGAAGGTTAGACCTGAAGAAATATTAAGGCTTTTGTGTATAACTAGAATCTTTTATGCCCTTGAAACGAATGGGTTTTTGTTGTTGTTGTTGTTTTTTGTTTTGGTTTTTCGAGACAGGGTTTCTCTGTGTAGCCCTGGCTGTCCTGGAACTCACGCTGTAGACCAGGCTGGCCTCGAACTCAGAAATCCGCCTGGAGTGCTGGGATTAAAGGCGTGCGCCACCACCGCCCGGCTCTATTACATATTTTCACACAAGGCGCTTCCCTTCCTTAAAAATCCTCTGTGCCTACTTGCCCATCCCACTCACTACACTTTTTTCCTTCTGTACTGGGGATTGAGCCCAGGGCCTTGTGTTTGCTAGGCATATAGTCTACTACTTAACTATATTAATAGCTCACCAGTCACCTTTTCCATTGTCTCTATAATTTTGTCTTTTCCAGGGTATTGTGTATTTAGAATTCACAAATGGTGTCATTTTTTTTTGTACTAGCTTCCTTTATTTAGTAATGTACATTTAAAAATTTTCCATGCCTTTTGGTGACTCAATAGCTCATTAGTTTAGGTGCCGGAATAGTATTTCATTGTCTGGATGGACTGCAATGTGTTATCCATTCATCTGCTGAGAGACATTGTATTTCAGTGGCTGTGAATACATTGTACAAAACCTACCTAAGGTCAAGCCATCAAATCATTGAAATTCCAGCACAGAAGGAGAGGGGCTCATGAAGTTCCACCACTAGCTATCTGCAACTGCTGGAAGAGGAAGAGTCAGTTTTCTTCTGAGATATGGCCCCTGAGAGACTGCCCATGCTCCAGCAGATGGCTTGCACATACAAGCAGCATTAAATGAAACTTGAGAGGTTTTTTGGTTTGTTTTGTTATCTTGTTTTTTAAAAAGAGCACATGAAGTTGGGAGGTAAAAGTAGTAGTGGGGATTGGGGAGTAGTTGGAGGGGAGGAAGTGGGGGTGGATTTGATCAAAACACATTATATGCATATTTGGAAGTCTCAAAAATGAAAAATAAAAGTTAAAAAAGTGTTGATTCCAAGATTGGAAAGTATGGATTGAATTTAATTATAAACATATTGGTGCACCGGGCAGTGGTGGCACACGCCTTTAATCCCAGCACTTGGGAGGCAGAGGCGGGAGGATTTCTGAGTTCGAGGCCAGCCTGGTCTACAGAGTGAGTTCCAGGACAGCCAGGACTACACAGAGAAACCCTGTCTCGAAAAAACAAAACAAAACAAAACACAACAACAAACGAACAAACAAAAACATATTGGTGTGGGGGCACAGTCTTTAACTTCTTTAGGTAAATACAAGAGCTGTAAGTGTTAGATTGTGTGTTAAGCCAGGCAGTGGTGGTGCACGCCTTTAATCCCAGCACTTGGGAGGCAGAGGCAGGTGGATTTCTGAGTTCGAGGCCAGCCTGGTCTACAGAGTGAGTTCCAGGACAGCCGGGTAAAGAAACTGTATCAGTTATGTTTCTCATTGCTGTTATCAAATACCCTACAAGAGGCAACTCTAGGGAGGAAGGATTTATTTTGGCTTACAGTTCAAAGGGATACGGCTCATGGTGGTGGAGAAAGCATGGTGGCAGGAGAATGGGGTGACTAGCCTTACTGCATCCACAGTCAGGAAGGAGAGAGAGAGACAGATGCTGGTGCTCAGCTTGCTTTCTCCTTGTTATTTAGTTCAGGGTCTCCATTTATGGAATGGTGCCATGTCCACATTTAGGGTGACTTTTCCCCTCAGTTAATCTGGTCTAGAAACTCTCTCATAGGCATGACTGGAGGTTTGTCCCCCAACTGATTCCAGATCCTGTCAAGGTGACATTAATCACTGCAGAAACATCAAGTTGTCTTCCTGCTAGTAACAGATGAAAATTTCAGCTGTTCCACATCCTTGTCAGCATTTGGCTTCAAGCGTGTTCTGGACTGTGGCTCTTCTGACAGGAGTGTAGTGGTCTTCACTTGCTGGCTTACTTCCTGTTGTGATGACCCACCATGTGGATCATCTCTTCATATGCTTACTTGCCACTGTTAGGATTTCTCGTGTGAGATGTCTCTTAAGGCCTTTAGCTCCTCCTTCATTTGAAGTGTCTTCTCGTCTCACTGGCTTATTGTTTGGATTATTTGCATTTAAATTTAGTGCTTTATATATTTAATGTTTAAGAAAAATTTATTTAAAAATTTCTATGTATGATATTTTCAACTTTAAAATCAGTATTATTTTATTCTATGTGTGTGGGTGTTTTGCCTGCATGTATGTCTCTGCATCACTTTTTGTGCCTGGTGCCCTCAAGGGCCAGAACTGCAGATACTTATTCCACTGGGTGCTAGAAATCAATCCCACTCCTCTGGAAGGACTCTTGACCACTGAGCCATCCCTCCAGCTCAAGTTCTTTATATATTTTGGATACTTATCGCCTGTCTGATAACTAACTAGAAATAATTCTCTGATTTTGTGTTTTTCTGCTGATTGTTTCTTTTGTTCTGCCAAAGCCTTTAAATTCAGTGTAACCCATTTATCAGTTCTTTGTATTATTTCTTGAGCTATTAGAATCTTACTCAGAAAATCATTGTGTGGGCCTTGATCTTGAAGTGTTTCCCTTAATTTTTCTCTTAAACTTTTAACATTTTAGGTCTTACGTAAAGCTTTTTATGCATTTTTGAGTTGATCTTTGTAAAGGGTGAGAGAAAAGGATCTTATTTTAGTCTTTAACATGTTTGTATTTAAATTTCTCAGCACCATTTTAAAGAGGTTGTCTTTACTACAATGTATGTTTTTTATACTCTTGTCTGGAATCAAATAGCTGTAGCTATGTGGATTTACTTGTAGAGCATCTGCTGTCTTCCACTGGCCCACATGTCTGTTTTGTGCCAGTAACATGCTGTTTTGTTACTATGGCTTTCTAGTTCAGTTTGAAAGTAGGTGTTGTGATGCCTACAGTATCACCTGTTCTGTTACTAAGACCTTCAAGTACAGTTTGAAGACAGGTGTTGTGATGCCTACAGTATCATCTGTTTTGCTCAGGATTGCTTTAGTTATTTGGGGTATTTGTGTTTCCATATAAACTTTAGGGTCGCTTTTCTTTTTCTACATAATTTTTTCTACATAATTCTATCTATTTCTACATAATTTTTTCTACATAATTCTATCACTGAGTCACATCCCCAGGACTTCAAATCGATTTTAGAATCAGTTTCCTCACACACACAAAAGAATTCTCTGATATGGTTACTGAGTATAACTATGAATCTACAGCTCATGGCATAGAGTGACATTTTGATAATAATATTAAGCCTTTTATCCACAAATATAGAAATTCCTCATGTATCTTTTGTGGGAACAGGGACCAGAAAGTGGGGGGAAAGTGGAGATGAAGCCCACGAAGATGCCTGGGATTCAGACTCCAGAGACCAGCATCAGAGTGCAGATTTAAGTTTACTGTTTATTACATAAGCGTATATATAGCTTTTTAGCCAATTAGGGTATGCTTATGTATTCAAGGTGCAACCTGTGCTGTTTAGCCATATCTGTCTTGCTCTCCATGAGCCTGTAGGAGAGGGTCCAATCCCCTGGGTAGATTTTGGTGAAGACAGAGGAAGCAGTCACTTTCTCTGTGTTGTCTTTTTCTCTGTGTTGTGGTCCTTTGTGTTGTCTCACCAGGGTGCCGTGAGCCGTGTCAGATCATACACTGTGTGCAGTAGATCATGACTCTTCAAGGAGTTGAAGGAGCTTATAGGGCCTCGTTCTCGGTCCCATGTCTGGTTTACCTGGTTTATCTCTGCAACCCCAGTTTTTGATTTTATTCACCAGAGTTCTAGTGTTTTAATCACAGATTTTTATATTGAGTTATAAAAAATTGTGTTTTTATTTTGTTACTATTACTTTTCTGATGGCAGAGTCTAGTGCCATAGCCCAGGCTGGACTCAAACTCACTGCGTAGCCCAGGCAGCAATCCTCCTTGTCTCAGCCTTCAGAGTGCTGTGATTATAGGTATGTATAACCAAACCAAACCATAGTGTGTTTATTTTTATTTCAGATACCACTTGTTTGTTGTGGTATGTATATAGGAGAATGACAGACTTTTTATTGATTTTGTAGCTTGAAACCTTCTTATAATTGCTATTGGTTTCAGGTGGGTTTTGTTGTTGCTAATTATTTTGTGTATCTTTTGAAGAAAACAGTGTTTTATTTTTTCTTTCCCAGACTGTAGGTGTGCTGTTATTCAAAGTGCTCCTTTATTATTCCTTTAAGGTGATAGGATCTGTAGCAATGGTTTCTTTTTCATTTTTGATGTTAGTACTTTGTATCCTCTCTCTCTTCCTCCCCCTTTCTCATACTCTGGCTTTATCAATTTTATTGATCACTTCAAAAAGCCAGTTTTTACTTTTTAAATTTCAACTTCATCGATTTCTACTCTATCTTTAGTTTTCTTCTCCTGCTTACTTGGACTGTATGTTCTCATCTATTTTTGGTTCCCTCATGTGGAAACTTAAGAGTATCAAATATACATTTTTTTCTAATATATGGATTCAGTGCGACTTCCTTGTAAGTACTTGAATTTTACTGTGTTCCACAAATTTCAAGAAGCTGTATTTTCATGCTTTTCTTTTTTGCTAGTGATTTACTTATTTTTATTTTATATGCATTGGCTTTGCCTTTCTTTCTTATTGGTGTGTGTGTCTGTGTGTCCATGCATTTGTGCCATGGTGCAAGAACGGAGGTTAGAGGACAGCTTTCAGATGTTGCTCTCTCCTTCCACTGTGGGTTTTAAGGATCCACCTAAGGTCTCAAGCTTGAGCAGCAAGCACTTTTATTGACTGAGCTAATTTTAGTGTGGATTTTTTTGTAGACAAAACATAATCAAGTCTTTCTTTTGGTCTATTCTCATGTTTTTGTTTTAACGAGTGCTTCTAGGTTACTGACATTCAAATTCATTACTTACACTGTTGAGTGAAATACACTATCACTTTTTTTATATTTGCCACATGGCCTTTTTCCTGTTTCACACTCCCCCCTCTCTTCTCCCTTTCTATCTTTGTTCTGCTGGGGATCGAACCCAGGGCTTTTTGCATGCTTGGAACACACTCTACCTTGAGCCACATTGCCATACTTCTCATGTTAGTTAAGCAGCTACTATAATTTCATTTTCTTTCCTAGTTTTAGCACATAGGCTATATATATATGTTGAGGTCTGTCCCTCAAGCATAGCTGTAGCCATTTTGTTCCATGCCTGCCAGCTATTTCATATTGTTGCTGTAAAATGCCTGCCAGTCATTGACACAGAAAAATACCTTAACTCAGAGCAGGGTCTTGCTGACCACATCCCCTGTTGTGTTCTGTATGTTCTGTAAGAGGATTGTTAATCTTAAGAAATTCCAGAAAGCTTTACATGACCCATCAAGTTAAAGGTCAATATTAACTATTATGTTTAAAATGGCTTGAGTCAGAACTGACCACCAGGCAACACTTCCTGCATGTAAGTTCATTGTGGGTTTTTTTGTGTGTTTCTTTTCTTTATAACACAACAGAAAAAGATGTTCAATGGCATAGCCTCAGCTATGATCCTGCTCAATCAGTCTTAGGGTGTGTGTTCAATAAACCATCTCTGTCTGAGATCGGTGTTAGTGTGGTTTGGTGATTTATGGACCATATATACTTTTCAAAATGACTGTCCTAGAGCTTGCAACATATATTCACGAGCCATCCAAGTCGACTTTCAAATAACACTATACTGTTACAGGTAGTTTAATCATGCTAAAATAATAATTTTGAGCCAGGCAGTGTGTCGCATCATACCTTCTATCCCAGCACCTGGGAGGTGGAGTCAGAAGAATCAGAAGTTCAAGATCATTTTCAGCTACATAGCAAGTGTGAGGCCAGCATGGGTTAGGACTCTCAGACATGCAACAACAATCGTGAATTTTCTTCCCTCTTTTATATCACGGATGCCATGCATTTCACTTGCTTCTAAACGTATGTGTGCGTGCACAACCAACATGCTGTTGCTATTATTTTGAATACAAGGTCATCTGTTTTGTGAATTAAGACTAATAAATATATCTTCATTTATCATCACTTACTTATTTTTTGATGCTCTTTACTTTTTGGGTATAGATACATACACCTTTGTTTCTCTCTCTCTCTCTCTCTCTCTCTCTCCCTCCTTCCCTAACCCGCCCCCCCCCCCTCCCTCCCTCTCCCTCTCTCTTTCTTTTTTTGATACAGGGTTTCTCTGTGTAGCTCTGGCTGTCCTGGAACTCACTTTGTAAACCAAGATGGCCTCTAACTCAGACATCTGCCTGCTTCTGCCTCCTGAGTGCTGGGATTAAAGGTGTGCACCACCACCACCCGGCTATAGATACACATTCCTAACTGATATTATTTTCCTCCTTCTCACCCTTCTCAAGTCCAATTTCACACAAATTGTAGCTTGATGAATTATTTCTTCTTAATACTAAATATTTCATTTTATCATCTTTTTTATCTTGGTTTTGGAGAAGCTGAATGTAGCCCTGCGCCTTCATTCCTGCTAGTCTTCTTCATTTCAGGAGACAGTCTTGTTTCTACTTTATTACTTTATGTCATGTAGACATATGATTTTATATATCTGTATAAAATTCAAGACCCACAAATGAGAAAATGTGACTTTTGTCCTTCTGATTCTGGCTTAATTCACTTAGTTAGATAATCTCTTGTTATATTCATTTTCCTAAAAATGATGTGACAAGATATTACCTTGTTTGTGGTTGAATAGAATTCCATTTTGAACATAGATAACATCTTCATGCATTTCTCTGTTGAGAGACATAGACTGACTCCATAATTTAGCTACTGTGGATAATGCTACAGTAAGCATTGGTGTGGACCATCTCTGTAATTACTGCTTATTTGGATGCTCCTTGATTTCATTTAGAAGTATATTTGCATCTTCTTTGATTTATTACACATTCTTATGGTTATTCTTTTAATTATTTTTTTTTGTTGTGTAGAATTTCATCTGATTCACTTTCATTGAATCCCTCACTGGAGAATTGGTATTTTCCAGAGGGGTCCCATTGTCTTGATTTCTTCATGTCTGTTGTATTTCTTCATTGTTACTTGTACATTTAGGGTCAATTCATTGGTTGGATTTAAAAATTCAGCTTCATTTGTCCAGTTGAGGTGTTTGCAATACTTCAGTAGGACTAGTGAGTCTGAGTTGTCATTCCTCCCCACGGTGAGTGGTGTGATTCAGTAGCTGAATCCCCACCAACCTCGTCCTTGTGGCGTGGTGTTGGGCACTATCCACCATACCACTTCCAGAGTAGACTATTAACTGTAGAAGCCATCACACTATGTAAATATCATAGTATTCAAAACCAGTCATTTAACTTTAATAACTACTGGGATACAAAGAAACAAGGATAGTGCTGTGTGTTTCCAAGGCTAGGAAACAGGCCAAGGAAGGACAGGGATCAGTGTTAGAGCAACTGAGAGAAACAGATGGAAGAACGAAGCTGAGATATTGTTAGGATCAACAGTTTAAGGAAGTCACAGAAAATTGTATCTAAGAGGTAAAGGGAGAAGGCATGTGAAAAAGAGAGGATGGAATGATAGAGAGTCCACAACAGGATGAGAGGAGGAGTGTGGGAACACAGAGTAATCATGAAACCTAATCAGGCAACATAAATTCAAAACAAAACTATTAAGAGATACTTATATAACTCAGAGATCTTAATTAAAAAAAAAAGAGAAACCACATGGTGCTTGCCCAACATGTATAAGCCTCTGAATTCAATGAGCCTTCACATGTATTCTGTAATATGTAACATCTATCATATGTATTTTATTTAACATTAGTCAGGATTTCTTCCTTGACAGGATACTATTGAGTTCCTCCTCCTGTGATGTCTTCTGTAGCAAATTCACAGGGGATTTGAGGGTTAGAGCTCCAGTTCAAACCCGTAAAACCAGATTCCTGGGTATGCAGTGTCCTGGTGGATAGGATAAGGGAATAAATACATCTATTACCTTTTGGGTTGAGTTTTTGCTCAGTGTCCAGTAGGTGTCAGCACTCCCTCATTTTTCAGCCCCAGTCCTCCCCGTGGAATAGAATATGGGTAGTTCCCCCCACCCCCGACCCCCCAAGTGTTTCGTGGGTACTGGATGATTGAATTTCCCAAGCTTGGTTTGTTACACATTCTTGTGGATTTCTTTTTCTTTTTTTTTTTTTTTTTTTTTTCTTTGAGACAGGGTTTCTCTGTGCAGCCCTGGCTGTCCTGGAACTCACTCTGTAGACCAGGCTGGCCTCGAACTCAGAAATCCACCTGCCTCTGCCTCCCAAGTGCTGGGATTAAAGGCGTGCACCACCACTGGCCAGCCTCTAGTGGATTTCTGATTTGTTTGTTTGTTTGTTGTTTGTTTTAGAGATAGTAGAGATAGTCTTTTGCTCTGGGTAGCCTGTAACTCATTTTGTAGATGAGGCTGGCCTGAACTCATGGAGATACTTTATCCCCAGTGCTGGGAGCCCCACCTTGGGTTAAACTCTGAGGCTCTGATGTAGTCATGCCTGCTCTACTGTTTACCATTTTAGCTCGAAATGGTTTATTCTACTAGGACTCAAGCTGCCTCTGTTTGCATCAGCTGTGGTTGCTTAGATCAGGCTGGTTTGTGGTAGCTCTGTGGATCTGCCATGACTGCAGTGAACTCAGCATCCTACTTCTGTTCCTGCATCATTGCTTGCACAAGCAGGTCCAGTGGGGCAGATCTCAGCAGTTCTCTATCATTCAGGGTGTGCGGTGCTGCTTTGCAGAGCTCTCCTGGTTTCTTTCCTTTGTTTTCAGCTATTGCCTCTTGTAGGAATAGAAACTATTATGGTCTCGACTTTTCTTTCACTGGGTTACATAGAGTGAGAGTTTAATCCATCTATCTATCTATCTATCTATCTATCTATCCCCCATCTATCCATCTATCTACCATCTTTAGATGCAACTTATGCGTCTACCATCTGTCTGTCTGTCTTTTTTTTTTTTTTTGTGACAGTCTCCTTGTAGC
>NW_021604591.1:3936094-3939603 GCF_004785775.1 Grammomys surdaster
AAATGGTTTATTCTACTAGGACTCAAGCTGCCTCTGTTTGCATCAGCTGTGGTCGCTTAGATCAGGCTGGTTTGTGGTAGCTCTGTGGATCTGCCATGACTGCAGTGAACTCAGCATCCTACTTCTGTTCCTGCATCATTGCTTGCACAGGCAGGTCCAGTGGGGCAGATCTCAGCAGTTATCTATCATTCAGGGTGTGCGGTGCTGCTTTGCAGAGCTCTCCTGGTTTCTTTCCTTTGTTTTCAGCTATTGCCTCTTGTAGGAATAGAAACTATTATGGTCTCGACTTTTCTTTCACTGGGTTACATAGAGTGAGAGTTTAATCCATCTATCTATCTATCTATCTATCTATCTATCCCCCATCTATCCATCTATCTACCATCTTTAGATGCAACTTATGCGTCTACCATCTGTCTGTCTGTCTTTTTTTTTTTTTTTGTGACAGTCTCCTTGTAGCACTTGCTAATCGGATGATACTAGCTACATAGTCCAAGCTGGCCTTGAACTTGCAGCAATCTTCCTGCCCAAGTACTGGAATTACAGGCATGTGTCACCCTGCCCTGCTCTCTGCTAGCATATTAATCCTTGTTTTCTAAATTCTACAATAAAGTGCCAGGTGTGGTAGTGCATGATTATAATTCCAACACTTGGAAGGCAGAGGTAGAAGGATCTCCAAATGTAGGAGTACAGTCTTGTCCACATTGTGGTTTCCAGGCCATCCAGGGCTACATAGTGTGACTTTGTGTCAAAAATAAATAAACACACACACATATATAAATAGATTCTACAGTCAGATAATTCTAATAATTCTAGCATACATACTATGCCTGGTTCTTTTTTTTGTTTTGTTTCGAGACAGGGTTTCTCTGTGTAGCCCTGGCTGTCCTGGAACTCACTCTGTAGACCAGGCTGGCCTCGAACTCAGAAATCCGCCTGCCTCTGCCTCTCAAGATTAATGGCATGCACCACCACTGTCCAGCCCATGCCTGGTTCTAATACCCATTCTAACTTCAAATGGTGTCTCTTGCCTTTTATTCCACTTGTCATTTTATGTGATATTCAGATGGGTTCCTCTGGGTCAAAGATGCTATTATAATTGGCCTTTACAAATGTGGTATTTCTCTGAGGGGATGCATTCTCTACTATTATTATTTTATATTAAAATAATAGAATAATATGTTTTTAAAAACTCATGCAGTCAAGTTTTTAAACATTTTTTAGATTTATTTTTTATGATTTTATGTGTGTAGGTATTTCACCTGTGAGAGCATCTGAGCACCACATGTGTGTCTGGTGTCTGAGAAGATGATGAACTCTATATGGGTGCTGGGAATTGAACCTGGGTCCTTTACAAGAACACAAGTGCTCTTACCCATTCAATCGACCCACCAGCCCCCCAAACAAGTTTATAAAATAATATTGATATGTGATTATTTGTTCCCAGTCTTCAAGAGAAGCTGCTATTCAAATACAAACTCTACAAGTGTTTCTCAGTGTTTTCTTCCCCTTTGGGTTGGAGCATGGGGACTGGATTGTGCTGGAGTTGATGATTTCTTTCTATGTGGAAGGCTGTAATTAGCTTGGGTTTGGTGTCTCTTGTCTTCAGGTCAGTTAGGTCAGATGAAACCCTAGGTTCTGTTTAACTAGTTTCTCCTGACCACAGAACTTATGAAAGAGAGCCATTGACTGTATTTCAGAATGCCTGTTCCCTCTTGCCTCACACCCTCACCATCCAGGTTTGAGTCTTAGGGGAATTTTCTCTTAAGGGTCCGTTTGAACTCTTAGACTTGGAGCTCATAGAAGTGTGCAAGGCCTTAGGACTGGGTTCCCTTGGAGTTTTAAATTTTGAGACTTAGCCTTTTAGCTCTTTACTAACATTTGGGTTTTCCTACCCAAGCAGTGGCTCCCATGGAGGTTTCTGCATTAGTGTGCTGTGAGTCTGTGGTCAGTCCAGCCGTCTGTCTGATTCTGGAGGCAGCTGTTTGCCCTATGTTGTAACCTTGCTTCTCCTAGGCATCTAAAGGGAATTGTTGACTTTGCAAGCATTTTTAATAATTGTTGGGACAAAGTGGCAACTTCCACCTTCCTGGAATGTCAAATTTGCAATGGGAAGTCACTACACTTATTTTCCAACTCATTTGTCTGCAGCCAGTGGTCCCCAAAACTGAGATTTTTTTTAAAATTAGTCACTTTTTTATTGGGTTTTAATTCTCAGGGTATGAAAGGAGTCAAAGACCGAGTTCCCCAAACAGGAGACAGGAAGACAATCATGGCCCAGAGTACACCCTGCGCACTGTCCCCTCTTCAGTGGTTATATGGGTTGCCATTCAGCTTTGAGTTCTTGTAAGAAAGGTAGTAGCTGGAAAGCATGTAAGCCGCCAGTACCAAGCCAACCCAGCAATGGACACTTCCTTTCTTCTCCTTGATGTATGTATTGTAGTGACCTCTTTAAAATGCTCCAGCAATGCCTTTAGGGGCAAAACCCCACATCAACATCTAGTGCAGCAGCTCCTCTACCTTGACATCTAAAGGTTTCTTCTTCTTCACTGGTAGGACTGGCACCATCTTGGAGTCCATTTATTCACCAAGACCAGTCATTGTGACCAGTCTTTTTCTCTGTCTCTTTGTCTCTCTGTCTCTCGCATCTGAACTATACTTGCATAGCCATCTGCCAGGGACAAGTTCTTTGCAAAGGAATTAGGCCATCCACAGAAAAAGCAGAGTCTGGAATGGCAACGTCGCAGTTACTATGCTCTCAACTGCTTCCTTCTCTCCCCAAAGACGAACCCACCTGTAGCTTTCTTGTCAGGATCCACTTGCAATCTCCACAGTCTGCCATAAAGAAGCCATTAGCAACTTGGACTCCAGTAAGTGCTCCCATGGCTGCTTCTGTTTTCCCAGATAGGACTATCTGTCCCCCGCCTTGTAAGGTGGCTTCAGTTAGAGTGGTGAGAGCATGGGCAGCAGCTTCACTGTTGAAGGCCATGGTGACAGTGGCTCCCTGTTGCATCTCCTGAGAAGTTGCAACTGCTGCTTTTGCCAGTGATACTACCACCTGGGTGGACTCTTGCATCATCTGGATGGTCATTTAACCTCCCTGTAATGTGGCTCAATTTTGTTCTACCTCTCCATCAGCCACAGCAGTGTAATTCACTGGGGCAACAGTGACCATGGTTGGCAGTTCTGAAGCATCAGCCAATGTGGCTACCGTTGCCCCTGTACCAAGCGACATGGTGCCATCAGGGTTGCTGAAGGTCTGTACTATGGTCTGTGATGGTACAAGATGGGCTACACTGTGTGTGGTGGTGGCCTGAGTTTGTGTTTGCTGATCTTCAAAAGCATATAAAAGATCCTCCCGCCCATGTTGCTTATAACAATTTTTAATTTTTTTTATTTTATGTATTCACCATTGCTCTCTTCAGACACATCAGAAGAAGGCATCGGACCCCAGATGCAGATGGTTGTGAGCCACCATGTCAGGACTTCTGGAAGAGCAGTCAATGCTCTTA
>NW_021604591.1:3939613-3944901 GCF_004785775.1 Grammomys surdaster
TGTGAGCCACCATGTCAGGACTTCTGGAAGAGCAGTCAATGCTCTTAACCACTGAGCCATCTCTCCAGCCCGCTTATAACAATTTTTAACTATGTGTAATACCTGGGTCCATGAAACCTTTTGTTTTTGCCCTTCTGTGCAGATGTCACTGTGGACACTGGCCCATGGGATGTCTTCTGGCCACCAGATAGGCTTGCAGCTTTCTTTCCCCCAGCCTGGTTTTCCCCGACCTGTGGAATACTTGAGCATCTCTGGGATAAATGCCCAAAGCTGAGCCTGGGTCATTTTGTCCACAGACTGGAATCCCATCAACGGTGAGAGGTGGCAGTTCTGAATTAACCTCCTGTGGCGCAGGGGTGTGTTCTGCCAGAGCAGACTCCAGGTCTTCCAGGATCATGCTCTTGTACTTTTGCACCATGTTCTTCAAAGGTGCTTCGCCAAACACCTTAAAGACGGGGTTGGGTTTGGAGGGCGAGATGCAGAGAACAATCACTTGCAGTCCCATTTGTGTCGTGTACTCATCTAACGTGGCTCTGAGGTTCCGAAGCAAACGTGTCTGCTGTCTCTTTTGAATAGATTAGATTCAAACACATGAGGCCATTTCCGATTCTTCCCTGTTGCCACAGCAGCAGCAGCAGCAGCCATTCCCACAGGACCTGCAGCAGCCAGATGGGCAGTTACCTCATTAGCTGCTGTGGAGTTGAATATGTCCGAGTTACCAAAAGAAGTATCCTCAGGGGAGGAAGGGGAGTCTTCATCAGCACTTAGCATACAGTGCTCAGTGTAAGTGGCTACATGGACCTGCTACACTTGCTGGGCCACTGCATGGGCTTCTGTGGTAGCCATGTGTTCAGTTTGGGTCACTCCATGCTCCTCCATATCTACTAGAAAGACTGAAAGCAGGGTCTCAAAGAGGCATGTGCACACTCATGATCATAGCAGCATTATTCACAATAGCCAAAAGGTGGAAGCTACCTAAGTGTCCATCAATGGGTGAGTGGGAAACTAGCCGAGGTCTACACTGACCTCAGAGCGGCTGTGCTACTGTGGGCCTGTGCTGTGAGACTGCTGAGATTATTTTAACTCATACTCAGGCATGTACCTGTGGAGTATCCACCCATAACTTATTTATATTTTATTTATATATTGTTTATATTTTGTCTCAGCCTGGCACCGGAATATCAACTTTGACATTCGCTAATCCCAAAGAAAATTTAATAAATTTGAGTAAAAATTTGATTGAGGAAAATTTCAATTTTTTTTCTTTATTTTGAGCTTTTTTTTTTTTTTGAGCTAAGATTTGACTCTGTAATCTAGCCTGGCCTGGAACTAACTAAGTAGCTGGGCTGGTTTAGTCCTGCCTCACCCTCCTATGTGCTGAGACTACAGGTGTGAACCTCCCTGACTGGCTTTAAGGGTACCCAGACAGATGTAAAACAGAGCCAATTTAGGAAATTGAACATTCACCTTGCAAATTCCAAATATCTTGGGCAGCTGTATTCACATTTCATTTTTATTTCAGTTTTTCCTTATAGTTCACTTTGGTCCCTGTTTTCCAGTTTCTTTTGATGCCCTCCTGCATTTTAAGAGCTGAGTAGGCGACACTGAGGACATGGTGGCAGTAGTTAAGAGCACTTGTTGGAACAGGAGAGATGGCTCTGTGATTCTGAGCATGTACTGCTTTTCCTGCGGACCTGAGTTTAGTTCCCAGAACCCATAGCGGGCAGTCCATTATTGCCTATAACCCCAGCTCCAGGGGATCCAGTGCCTCTAGTCTCTGCAGGCACCTGCACACACATACTCACAACCAGTCACACACATATAGTTGAAAACAAAGTAAAAATTAAAAAAAAAACAAATACATTTGGTGTTCTTTCAGAGGATTGAAATTCAGTTCTCAGCTCTTGATTGTGAAACTTACAACTGCATGTAACTCCAGGTCCAGGGTATCTGAGACACACATACTTGCATGCACGCATGCACACACCAAGAAAAAAAAAAGACAAAGTATTGAGGAGAAAAAAGGGTCGCCGGGCAGTGGTGGTGCACGCCTTTAATCCCAGCACTTGGGAGGCAGAGACAGGCGGATTTCTGAGTTTGAGGCCAGCTTGGACTACAGAGTGAGTTCCAGGACAGCCAGGACTACACAGAGAAACCCTGTCTCGAAAAACAAAACAAAACAAAACAAAACAAAACAAAACAAAACAAAACAAAAACCCAACCCAACAAAAACCCAACCCAACCCAACCCAACCCAAACCAAACCAAACCAAACAAAAGGGTCATGGGACAGGGAAATAATGTAGTTTACTGTAGTAGCAGGTAGCTTGTAACAATTAATATTTAATAAATGGGGCTGCTTGGGCCGACCATCTAGGCGGTGGCTCTGCCTAGCTCAGGCTGCCATGCTCCACGGCCTGAAGCCAAGCGCTCCACAGCTGGAAGCGGCCAGAGGCCACGGACTCACCACAGCTAGAAATGGCCAGCCAGAAACAATGGCCCTGGCACCCACAAGATGCCAGTGTGGGAGATGCTCCACCAATCTTCCATGCTGTCTTCACAAGGCTGGGCTGAGCCCAGACCATCCCGCCATCCATGTGGTACCCGGTAGAAATGAGACTCTAATGTTTAAAGATTATCCCAAGGCTTTATATGTTTGGTAATGCTCAATTAACAAGATGCTCACACAATTAGCAGTGTTACCCAATACCTAACCTAGATATTACAACTACCTTAGACTGCTGGAGACAAGTGTATATCTGCTGCCATTTTCCCCTCTCTCTCTTCCTCCTTTCTCTTAGCTCCTTCTCTTCCTTCTCCTCCCACATTAGCTCCTCCCAAAATTCTCCCAAAATAGTTTAATATATCAGGGGAAATATACCGCTACAGTAGCTGAACATCTCATCTTGAAAATGATATTCAATGTATATAAAACAGAACAATAAGGATAATAACATTGCATAGGTGGGAATGGGAAAATGGCTTCATGTCGTAAAACGCAGTGTCTCTTACCTCCAGGGAAGTACAGGGCTGAGCAGCATTTGTGGCCAAATGATTGCTATACTGTTTGAACTGCTGGAGCCCATCCTCTACTGCCAGTGGTAGTGAGGTGTGATGTGGTCTGTGACAACCTTCTATCTCTAACATGCGAAGCTCTGAGATGCAGGCCTGCAGCCTAATGAAGTTCCCTCTCACTTGCTGCAGAGAGAAAAGAAATCAAAGACACAAATCTTTAGGAACCCAATATGCTGGTTAGCTTCTGTCAAACTGACACAGACTAGAGTCACCTGGGAAAAAGAAATGTCAATCAAGGAATTGCCTCCATTAGATTGGTCTGCTAGTTTGTCTGTGGGGACATTTTCTTAATTAATGATTGGTGTAGGAGGGTCAACCCTGGTTTGGTGGTTCTGAGTTGTATAAGAAATCAGGCTGAGCAAGCAGTGAAGAGCAAGCCAGTAAGGATCTTTTCTCAGAGGTTCCTCCTCCTGCTTGAATTCTGCCCTGATTTCCCTCAGTCACAGACTGATTTGGATATGTAAGCCAAATAAATCCCCTTCTCCCCAAAATGATTTTGGTCATGATGTTTATAATATCGATAGATACCAAACTACCAAACACCCAGGCTTTGATTAATTGGCAGTTTTATTTCATCATTAACTCCTTAGGAGTTCCTTCCGTTCCTAAAACCCTATAAGTCTGACCAACACATAGAGAATGTCAATCATGTTCTAAGTATTGCACTAAAATTTCTCTAAATCAGAAGGAAAAAAATGCAGCTAAAAATCTTAGATGATGTGGATTTATCAGAAATAGAGAAGGAAATGCTTTAATTCATTTACTTGTTCAGTGAAAGGTCTTTGCAACTATTTTGTGTGTTTGTGTGTTTATTTTTATTTTAGGTGCATGAGTGTTTTGAACCCAAAATGTGCACCATGTGTATGTCTGGTGCCTTCAGAGGCTGAAAGAGAGCACCAGATCTCCTGGATTCAAGGTTGTGAGTCATTATGTGGGTGCTCAGAACCAAATCTGGGTTCTCTGCAAGAGCAACAAGTGCTCTTAACTGGTGAACTATGTGTCCAGCCCATGACTACAGTTTTACTCTGCGTAATCTGCAAATTGGAAATTCTAAGAGGGCTAACTTTAGATACTATCTGGGTTTCTTAGTCAGTCACTAAGAGCTTCTCTGTTTGAGAATGATGTTTCCCTGGCTTGGTATTGCAGCATTCAAGAAGCTGAGGCCGGATGATTGAAAGTTCAGGCTTTTATTAGAGTTCAACGTATTTGGGGCTATATATTGAGAATCTGTCAAACAACAACAAAAACTGTGGTCTCTCATTTCACAATTGATAAGGATCTATTGAATCCATTCCTTAAGGGCATTTCAGTGAAGAAGAGAATCTCGCTTAATTTAAGGAGTCAACAAGTAAACCCTGGACAAGTGAAGTGACCTCATGGTTCTCCTCACCATCCTTTATAAAGAGTGGTTCGTAGGAAGGAATGTAATTTAATATGATTCAGTTCAATGATACTTCTAAAGATGTATGAATTAAAAAGAATGTTGTGCTGGGTGGTAGTGGTGCACGCCTTTAATCCCAGCACTTGGGAGGCAGAGGCAGGTGGATTTCTGAGTTCAAGGCCAGCCTGGTCTACAGAGTGAATTCCAGGACAGCCCGGGCTATACAGAGAATCCCTGTCTCAAAAAAACAAAACAAAACAAAGCAAAAACCAAAACCAAAAACAAAACAACAACAACAAAAAAGAATGTTGTGCTGAAGATTTGAGACACTATTTGAAGGAATTCCAATCATCAATATTAGGTAAGGCAGGGGAAAGAATCCTGCTTTAGAATAAAAAGAGCCTTCCTACCTATGGTGGTTTGAACAAGAATGGCCCCTGGAGGTTCATATATTTGCATGTTTAGTCACCAGGGAGTGGAACTGTTTGGTAGGATTAGAAGGCTTAGGGGGGTGTGACCTTTTTGGAGGAAGTGTGTCACTGAGTGTGGGCGCTGAGGTTTCAAAAGACCATGCTAGACCCAGTCTCACTCTGCTTGTGGATCAGGTTTAAGGTTTTTTTTAAAAAAATTATTTTATTTATTTATATCCCAAATGTTGCCCCCTCCCCTCCTCCCAGAGTTCTTCCCACTCATCCCATCCCTGACATCTGCCTTCCCTGGGGCATCCAGTCTCTACAGGATTAGGCACATCCTCTCCCACTGAGGCCACACAAAGCAATCCTCTGCTGTGTGTGTGTGTGTGTGTGTGTGTGTGTGTGTGTGTGTGTGTGTGT
>NW_021604591.1:3944911-3952411 GCF_004785775.1 Grammomys surdaster
TGTGTGTGTGTGTGTGTGTGTGTGTGTGTGTGTGTGTGTGTGTGTGTGTGTTAGAGGGCTTTGGACTAGCTCATGTATGTTCTATTACTGATACTATGTTGTGCTTGCAGACAGGAGCCTAGCATAGTTGTCCTATGAGAGGCTCTACTAGCAGCTGACTCAGACAGATGCAGATACTTATAGCCAAGCATTGGATTAAGGTCAGGGACTCCTATGGAAAACTTAGGGGAAGGACTGAAGGAACTGAAGAAGATAGAAACCCCATTGGAAGACCAACAGTGTCAGCTAATCTGAACTTCTGGGAGCCCCCAGAGACTAAGCCACCAACCATAGAGGATGTAGTTTATAACTACATCCAGCAAAATTTTGCTGTTCCTGCCACCATGCTTTCTGCCATCTTGATAATGGACTAAGTCTCTGAAACTGTAAGCAAGTCCCTAATTAAATGTTTTCTCTTATAAAAGATGCCATGGTCATGGTGTCACTTCACAGCAACAGAAAGGTGACTAAGACATGACCCAAAAGCAGAAACAAATACTTGCCATGCTTATAAAATCCATGAGTTTGCGCTATAATACTGCCAGGGCAAGAAGACTATTTAAGTCAGGTTTGACTTTTCTTACTTTGCTTTTGCGTGTTCCTCTCTCGAAGCCTCAGGGAGGGAGACCTGAAGGCACAGGAAACTAGACATCAATTCTGACACAAAGAAAATGAAAAATCTAGATAGGGAAATAAAAAAACCTATTCAAGAAATAAATGAAATCAGACCGTAAATATAGCCTAAAAGGTTTATTTATTTATTTGTGTGGTGTGTGTGTGTGTGTGTGTATGTATGTATGTATGTATGGTGTGATTATATGTGTATGTATGTGAGTGTGTGTGTATACATGTCCACAAATGGGCACATTTCATGTGGGTTTGTGGAAGTCAGAGGAAAATCTAGGGTTTCTTCCTTGCCTTCCTCCTTGTTTTGAATCAGGGTCTCTTTGTTGTTTGTTGTTGTGCTACACAGGGCCTTCGAGTTTGCAGGGATTCATCTGTCTCTGCCTCCCACCTAGACATAGGAGCCTTGGGATTACAGACAAGTGCTACCATGCTTGGCTTTCTGTGGGATCTGGGGACTCAAACTCAGGTCCTCAAGCTTGTGCAGCAAGCCATTTACCTACCCACTGAGCCATTTTCTCCAGCCCAGCTTAGTTTGTTTTAAGCCTTTCCCTTACACACCCCTTTCTAATACTTCATTATATATTTTAAGTCAATATCTAGGTATGGTATGTGGGCATTCTATGATTCCAGTACTTGGGAGTCTGAACAGAAGGATGCCTGTGTTATCCTTTGTAGGCCTTTTGAGCATTCTGTACCCAGCTCTGTTCTGTGCCTGACATTGAAATAGTATTCTTGATTTCGTCTAATGCGTCTTCTCTCAAATTCAACCTTGTTTATGGTGATCATGGTCTACTTTTTAGGGACAATGGGATTGCATTTGCTTACTATACCTTTGCCTACCCCTTTACTTACTCACTTTTAATTTTAATTCATTTTTGCATTTATTTAGGAGTCATGACGATAGGAGCATGTCTGTGGAGGTTAGAGGACAACTTGCTGGAGTCAGTTCTCTCCTACTATATGAATCCCAGGGATTGTGCTCAGGTTGCTAGTATTGGGGCAAGTAGATTTATCCACTGAGCTGTCTTGTGGGCACCTACCCTACACAAATTACTTTGTTGTAGCCGAGTCTACTGAATATAATAGAATGTGCTGTGATAAAAATAAATCAGTTTAAACATTTTTTTTAGTAAGTGAGCTTAGCATTTATTGATGCCAGATGTTTGTACTTAGTTACAGTATAGCTTCTATGAGATTTATCTTATTTTAAATTCTGTGTACATGTGGTGATTTGAATAGGAATGGCTCTCATAGACTCATGTGTTTGAATGCTTGGCCCAGGGAGTGGCTTTATTAGTAGGCGTGGCCTTGTTGGAGTAGGTGTGGCCTTGCTGGAGGAAGTATGTTACTATGGGAATGGGCTTTGAGGTCTTATATGCTCAAGCTATGCCCAGTGTGGCACAGAGTCTCCTGCTGCCCGTAGATCAAGATGTAGAACTCTTGGCTCCTCCAGCATGTCTACCTGCATGCTGCCATGGTTCCTGCCATAGTGATAATGGATTAAATCTCTAAAACTGTAAACCAGCCCCAATCAAATGTTTTTCTTTGTAAAAGTTGCTGTGGTCATGGTGTCTCTTCACAGCAAAGAAACCCAAATTAAGATAGTATGTATGTATGTAGGTGTCTGAGTTATATACACATGATTGTTAGTGTCCAAAGAGGCCAAAGGCATTAGATTCCCTAAACTGAAGTTACAGGCAGTTGTGAGTTGTTTAATATGGATGCTGGTAATTGAATTCAGGTTCTCTGAAAGAGCCGTACATGCTCTTAACTTGTGAGCCATTTCTCCAGCCCCAACACTTTCTGTTTTACAGCTTTTAGAAAAATCACTGGGCTGGGCAATGGTGGCACACGCCTTTAATCCCAGCACTTGGGAGGCAGAGGCAGGCGGATTTCTGAGTTCGAGGCCAGCCTGGTCTACAGAGTGAGTTCCAGAACAGCCAAGGTTACACAGAGAAACCCTGTTTCGAAAAAACCAAAGAGAAAAGAAAGAAAGAAAGAAAGAAAGAAAGAAAGAAAGAAAGAAAGAAGGAAAGAAAGATCACTGTATTATGAATTTTTATTTCCCCTTTTCTAGATGCTTTAATTGTCACAACTAGGAATATTTTTTTAAGGTTTATTTATTTATTTTATGTATATGAGTACACTGTCTTCAGACACACCAGAAGAGGGCATCAGATCCCATTAGAGATGGTTGTGAACCACCATGTGGTTGCTGGGAATGGAACTCACGACCTCTAGAAGAGCAGTCAGTGCTCTTAGCCACTAAGCCATCTCTCCAGCTCCCCCTGTTTTGGGTTTTATCTTCATAATTCCATGTTTATGTGATTCCTTTAAACTATTTCTCTAGCAGTATTTGATTCACCATATGACAGAATTACTATATTTCCTTGTCTTATTCTCCCTCTCCCATTGCACTCAGTTATAGTCTACCACAGCATCTTTCTTAGAATTCACCTTTATCTGTGTTATTGTTGCTTTGACACGATTCCTTTTGACTATCAGCTACTAAGGATGAGGAAATAAACACTATAAGTAAACCAAAGTGTTCAGAACCCTAATACCTCATCATAGATTACTTTCAATAAATTATAAGGATTAGGACATTCTTCTGGAATCCTCCTTTGAGGGGGAAATTAATCATTCGGGTTAGAATTATTTATATTCATGTCACAATGGCTATAAAAAGAATTCTAATATTTTAATTATGAATTCTCTGTCATGATTCCTTATAAAATGTTCAGAATTATTTGATGATACTAAAAAATTAAATGTGAGGGTAATCTTGGGTCCATCCTAGGAATGACCCACCATGCTGTCTTTCTACATTTACATTTCGGGTGTCTCTGTGGACAGAAAATGTCAGATGTCTATATAGTTCAGCAAAAATGGATTTAAGAGCCTCTTCTCCTTATAGACTGTATTGTTTGTATACATCAAGTGATAGTCACTCCTGTTATTTCCTTGAGCTTCTAACTAGCACTGACTTTACTGTTCTACAGTTATGAAATTTTGGCTTGTAAAATTATTTCTGAGTTACCAATGAGGAGCTCTATGTGTGACTTTTTTTTTTTTTTCAGGACTGACTATAGGCAATTAAAGGGCTTTACCTGGCAGGCTTCATGATGTAGTGGTGGAAAAGTGGCTTTGGTGCACAGCCAATTCACTACAGTCTCTGAAGGACATGGCCAAGGACTCATGCTGCCCTGGCACGTCCTGTTCTTGGGATATTTGGCTCCCAAGAGCCTTCATTCCTAGGTCTCTGAGGCCTACAGTGAGGTTCTCCTCAAGAGCTTCTTCCAAGACTTTATGGGAGGAACAGGGAAACGTGAATATACTTTTCTCTATTCTAACTCAGTCTTTTCTACTCTTAGCCTTCCCTCTACTTTCTCTAACTCCAAGCTTATAAAGCCACCAAAGCTTTTTGTCTGGGGTTCACTCAATGGTGAGATTTCTCCTTCATCTGTGACAATACATTTAGCTCTCAACCATTCTGGAAAAAAAAAAAAAGAGGGAAAGCTGGGTGTGGTGACTCACACCTGTAATCCCAGCACTCAGAATGAACTGGGATAATTGCCACAAGTTTGAGGCTAGCCTGAGCCATGTAGTGAGCTTCAGGCCAATATGGTTGACAGAGTGATACTAAATTAAGTAAACAAAAAATAAAATACAAAAACCTACCAGCAACATCATCAGCACCACTAACGACAAAGCGGAGTAGGGACTAGGCACTTTTTCCCATGTTAGACTGTTGATTATTCAATTTCAGTAGGTGACTAAAGGCTTAAACTTTCCCCTTGGTTTGTTAGTTTACTTTTACATCTGGCAGATAAGCTGTTTCCCAGCTTAGTTAAGCTCCCACAAGTTCATGGTTTTTAGTATAAAATGGCCTGCCTTTCCTAAAGAAGTAATTAAGGGATCAACTGATTTTAAAATGGCCGCCAATATTACTAGGGAGTAACAGAGAGATAAGAGAAATTATCACAACACTCGATACTGAGTAGTTTTTGTTTGCCTTTTCAGATATCTGTCTATTTTTCTCTCTCTGGTTTTGTATCCTTGGAGGCCAATCTATAGGGATGAATTCAATGAGTTTCCTCATACTCCTGCTTCTAAAAAAGGTGTGTCCAATGGGAGGCAGTAGCTGGGGATTTAGACTGGGGAGTCTCACCCATACTGTACTTAGCTGAGTCCAGGCTTTTCCCCACTGCACCTACTGCAGTGGATCTAAATAAAATCTTGTATGGTGCTTTAACAAGAGTCATTACATTTTCTGTAACAACGGTCACAGATCCCATCAGGTGGCTCTCTTTAGTCCTGGGTGGCCTGGCTGTAGCAGTATCTTTTGTTGACCCTGTTTAAACTCTGCCTTTACTTCTGCAATTATCCTCTTTCTATATCTCTAGAAAAATTTCAGCTTGGGCATACCATCTGTTTTTTGCTTGCAACTTGACTGACTTCTACAGCTCTTTAAAAAAGCTTCCTTTAAAAAGAAAAATGGGAGTTTTCTTTCTTTCCTTTCCCATATATAGTTCTTTCTCCTTTAGCTACCTTAGTCTCTTCTGAAGTCCTAGATCCTACGTTTTCCTCTTCTGTACTAAGGCTTGGAGACCTAAGGCAGTAGACAGTGACAACTTTAGGTTCCTCTCGTTTGCTTCTCCTCATTGTACTACCTGGTGTGTACAGTGTCTTGAGAAGTTTGTGTGTCTGTGTGCTTAGGTCAGAAGGCAACCTCAAGCGTCATTCCTCAGAAGCTATGCTAGTTTGTTTTCTGATGCTGTGATAAACACCATGACCAAAAGCAAATTGGGGGAGGAAAGGTTTATTTCAGTTTATAGCTTATGGTCCATCATTGAGGGAAGCTGGGCAGGAACTCAAGACAAGAACTTGGAGTCAGGAACTGAAGCAAAGACCTTAGAGGAATGCTGCTTAGTGGATTACTCAGCTACCTATTGGCTTGTACAGCCCACCTACTCAGGCATGACATGGCCCTCAGGAGCCTAGACCCTTCTACATCAGTTAACAATCAAGAATGTGCTCCCGGACTTGTTTGAGGTTCTCCACTATGGCCGAGTTAGCAAGCCCTGAAAAGCCGAGTCTAGCGTTGAACCCGAAGAAAGATTCGCAGTTTGAGAAGGCTCTGACGCAAATCCAACGGCGCGCAAAAAAGCAAAAGAAGAAAGATAAAGTTAACTCTGGAGTAGTTTATCTGGGCCACCTACCTTCAACACTTTCTGAAAGCCGTATCGATGACTACTGTGCCCAGTTTGGCGATATTAGCAGATTCAGATTGTCCAGAAGTAAGAGGACGGGAAACAGTAAAGGCTATGCCTTTGTGTAGTTTGAGTCTGAGAATGTTGCCAAGATAGTTGCAGAAACAATGGATAACTACCTTTTTGGTGAAAGACTTCTATCATGTAAATTTATCCCACGAGAAAAAGTCCATAAAGACCTTTTTTTTTAGCAAGTGGAATGCTCCGTTTCATCCACCATCATTTCCAGCAGTGAAACGCTATAATCAGAAACGAGGACATTTGCAGATGTTGAAGATGGAGTATCGGTTTAAGAAGAAGGAAAAATTACTCCGGAAGAAACTAGCTGAGAAGGGGATTAATTATAGTTTTCCTTCACTGGTCCTACCTAACCCAAAGAAAGAGATTTCAAACATTGCTACCACTCCTGGGAATTCTGAGATTAACCAGGATCCCACACCAGTTTGTACACCAACATTTTTGGAGAGACGAAAATCACAAGTGGTGGAAATCAGTGATGATAAAGATAATGAAATCATTTTCAAGCTGCCTGTGCCCCCAGTGAAAGAAGACTCGCAAAAGACTCCAACACCTGCAAGCTCTGGGAAGAAAAGACGGAGAAAAAGGAAGAGCGAGCAATGATCCTGACAGCGCTCTGTGTACATAGTTCTAGGCAGATGTGATCTTCTTATAAAGGCCTACTGTAGCTTAGTAGGTGTGGCAACATGCAAGCACAGACAGAACTGTTGGAGTAAGAATACATTTTGTATTTCCAGTGAGGAAAGCCACCAGAAACCTGGCTGTTTTGCCCTTTCCTGTCCTGAATTTGTCTTCAAGTTTCATAGCTCCCTTAGTCTTACTATCCTTATGAAACTCAGGCCTAACTACCACCAAGAGTCTTTATGGCTGATCGGTTCCATTTGGACTGTGTGTGGTTGTGTATATAAACCCCAAAAGAAGATATGTCAGGATTCAACTTCAGGCATCTGAAACCAGAAGTTAAATCCAGAGAGCAAGAGGACAGTCCAAGTGTGAATAGATTTGCACGTGTGTCCAGGAGCTGAGGAGGAATCCAAAATGACCCACAGTTAATTGCAGCTAAGCTTCACAAATCAGTTTTAGCAGTTGTATTCAAGATTCAAACAGTGACCAGACTTTTCTGCAGTTTATTTTTATATAAGAGAACCTAAGAACTTTGTGTGTGTGTGGGGGGGAGGGACAAGAACTGTCTCCATCTCCTGTTGCAAGTCTCTGTGCCCTTTCTATGCGTTTGTTTTACTAACTCAGGTTCATTGAATATAACTGTCAATCACTTTGAAAAGAAAAAGAATGTGCTCTCATTTACATGCCATAGGCCAGTCTGATGGAGGCAAGTCTTCCTTCCCAGGTATGTCAAGTTGACAGCCAAGAATAGTCATTACAATAGTCATCTACATCTTCTCTTCTCCTCCCCTCCTCTCCCCAGCTCCCCTCCTCTCCCCGGCTCTCCTCTTCTCTTCCTTTCGAGACAGTCTCACTGGGACCTGAGGCATACTGATTTGGCTGTGCTAGTGCACCAGGAATCCTGTTTCTGTCCCCTCAG
>NW_021604591.1:3957411-3960845 GCF_004785775.1 Grammomys surdaster
AAAAGGATCTAGCTGTTTACATTTCAAAGAACTGCAAATGCTAAGATTTCCACCCCCAAATTAACAACTCAGAAGCTTCCTTCTTGCAGCACAAGCCCCCATATACACGGGATGACTTCTGGTTCACATGGGCAAATCAGATACGAAGAACCAATGTGATTTTACTGTAAGTAACACCAACTGTGAGTTCTTCTGTGGAACTCTAATTTGCTTTCAGGATACCAAGAGTAGAGCTAAACTTACCACAAATGGGAGGACACACTCATGTTGGTTCTGTACTGTGTATAAGCTGAACAGAGACATTCGGCTGGGGCCCATCAGACTGCAGGCTAGCGAGAAAAAGTTCTGCAAGGCCTCACAGAGGTTAGGGCAGATGTCAGCCCAGGAAGGTATAGCAATGTGCACAATGAGAAGCCTCGGAGGTTGATGACTAATTTTCATGGCAGGGGAGGTCCGTCTACTAGTAGTTCTCCTTCGATGCATGGCAGCAAAAGCAGTGTGGAATCGTGGCCACCACTGGAATAATCAATGTTTTATAAACCTAAGGAAAGGAAAAAGAAATGACTGGCTTTCATAAAACTGGTACTTGAAGCAAAGAATACACATTGAGGGGATAAAAATACCAAAAAAAGGATTTAATTTGGATACCACATCAAATTTGGCAAGGATTTCAGGCTGGCTCTATAAGAGAGAACCAACACCTACTACTGTAATAGCACCCAAGAAGTCTGTATGTTTGATTTTAATATAAGTATGAGGATGCTTAGAGATGCTTGTGGAACTAATAAAGAGTAAAGCAGTTACACAATAGTCAAACTTCAGGTTTGTTTGTCTTTTACAGGGTCTCATGTTACCTAGGCTGGCCTAGAGTTCATTATGTAGCTGAGCATGATCTTGAACTCCTGATCCTTCTGCTTCCACCTCCCAAGTGCAGGAATTACACATGAACATCACTGTCCCTCAACTCAAGCTTTGGGTAAGGTTATTTGCCCTCTTAAGTTTCGTTACTGCTTATTGTCCCTTGTTTCTATGTTTGTCTTCCTCACCATATTATAAGGCTTCCCACAGTGTCAGGTATGGGATAACTCCATAGGAGTTGCTGGTCAGGGAGGCTCCCAAAATAATAAAGGTTCTTGATACTTTTTCTTGGTTCCCCATAAGTAGTTGGCTCCCCAACTACTTACAAGTAGTTGATAAGAGCCTATTGCTGAGGGTACCACACACCTAGAATAAAAGCTATAGAGGAATCACATTGGAACTGAGCTAGAAGTTTCCTTCCTGATGGCTACTTCCCACAGTGCTGGATGTTGCTATGAAGGCTGCTGGGGGCTGGAGGCATCAACAGTTTTACCCAGCTGTGAACCCTAGGAACTACGATGCTAACCTGCCTGGCAAGATGAGCCCATTTGTGCAATGTTGGCATAACTGTTAAGGTGGCAGGAGTAACCAACCACCTTCCCAATTGGATTTCAGTTTGGCTCTATAAGAGGGAACCTGTAAACCTGTAAACCTGTTCCAAAACACATGACTGTAGAGTTCACGGGCCCTAGTTGGGGAACCTAACATTGCTGCTTAGATAAATTGACACACTATTAAACCACCTTCTAAATATCTATGTTTACACCCATAGACAAAGGCTACTCTCAGCTTTAAATAAAGAAGCCAGTCCTGGCAGTGAACAGAGGTGAATATGAAAACCTTGCACAAAATACCAAGAATAAAGGGTGTATGGTTAAGGGCTCAGCTTTAAATAAGATATCTACATGATCCCTCTAAGTCTCAGGGGACACTCTGGAAGAGGAGGCAGAAAGCTTTAAGAGATCGAAGATATGGAGAAGGCCTGAAATTTGCAGCATGGCCAGAACAATCATGAAAGCAGCTGTACCTAATGGCCCTCCTGATAGTCAGCTATGGAAGGGAGAGGGTCCTACCGCTTATTACAGTCGCTTTGCAGCTAATAGAATCTGGGAGGACGGGAGGCATAGATAGTATCCAGTTATACATGAACTGCTAAGCTCCAGATCACACAGATGACCCCCTAGTAGAACTCAGTGGGACAATAAAAAAAAAAAAAAAAAACTGGTAAATATGTGGAAAAGATTTGTAAAGAAAAAGGGGGCGGGCAGGGGTGGGAGGAAATGAGAGAAGGTGATAGTGTGGAGAGTAACCAGAATAGATTGTGTGTGTGTGTGTGTGTGTGTGTGTGTGTGTGTGTGTGTGTGTAGTAAAAAACCAAATTTTGTTAATAAAAAAAAGGAGAAAAGTAAAATTATTTTTATATAAACTTAGAGGTAAAAACTCCCAAACAAGACAAGAACATTAAAACTAGGAACATATAAAAAAGAATAACACATCATAGGATGGAGGGACGGCTCAGCAATTAAGAGCACTTTCAGCTTATCCAGAGGACCCAGGTTCAATTCCCAGCACCCATATGTCAGCTCACAACTGTATATAACGCCAGTCCCAGGAGCTCTGACATGTTCTTTTGGCCTCTGCAAGTGTCAGACCTTCAAATGGGTGCATAGACATACATTCTAGCATAAAACTCATATGCATAAAATAAAAATAACATGGGTTTATCTCACAAACATGTTATTTAGGCATGGTGGTTTACACATATATCTCTACCCTCTGAACCACTTCCTTAACTCTTGGTTAAATGCACTCTTGGGCCTGGAAATCCAAATCAATGCCTAATATAGTTACCAAAAAAGCAATACTAACTAGCGTTTACTTTTTTTTTTTTTTTGGTTTTTCGAGACAGGGTTTCTCTGTGTAGCCCTGGCTGTCCTGGAACTCACTCTGTAGACCAGGCTGGCCTTGAACTCAGAAATCCAGCTGCCTCTGCCTCCCAAGTGCTGGGATTAAAGGCGTGCGCCACCACCACCCGGCCGCGTTTACTCTTTTAACTGTACTTTTTAAATTAGTGCATGGCTTAGAAGCAGGAGGATTATTACATGTTCAAGGCCAGCCAAAGCTACAGAGTGAGACTCTGTTTCAAAAACAAACAAAATAAATAAAAATGAACAAATAAACTAATGTACAAGGCCAATTTTTAAATAGAATGTTTGGGGTGGAGAGATGGCTCAGCAGTTAAGAGCACTGACTGCTCTTCCAGAGATCCTGAAATTCCTAGCAACCACATGGTGGCTCATAACCATCTCTAACAGGACCTGGCGCCCTCTTCTGTGTTTCCGAAGACAACAATATATAAATTACAACTATAACTATAACTATATATTCTAAATGTTTTGTTTGAAGGTAACATATATTGATACAGAAAAAAGGGATACCCAGAAGACTTATTCTTACCACTCCTATAAGCCTATTTTCCTTTATATATAAAAATATCATGTTATTCTATCTATCTGCCTGCCTATCTATCTTCCTTCCTTCCTTCCTTCCTTCCTTCCTTCCTTCCTTCCTTCCTT
>NW_021604591.1:3960855-3963414 GCF_004785775.1 Grammomys surdaster
CTTCCTTCCTTCCTTCCTTCCTTCCTTCCTTCCTTCCTTCCTTCCTTCCTTCCCTTTTATCTGAGACAAGGTCTCACTTTGTAGTCCAGGCTAGCCTGGAACTCATTATGTAGTCCAGGTTGGCCTTAAATTCACATTGCTTCTTTCACCTCAGTCTTCCAGATGTTGGGATTACAGTGATGAGCCACCATGCACAGGCTGAAAACATCATTTTAGATATAGGAAGTTTGCATTTTGCAGGGTTCCACTACATACCAATTTTAGCTACTACAGGGTTGGTAATTAATACCAGTTTATCAGAACAATTCAAATTTCAGGTTGCTGCAGAAAACTAATCATAGTAATTGCATAAAAAAATAGTTCTTTAGCCCACAGATCATTATGGAAATAACAGATGTGTACTGTGGTGATCAGTGAACAATTATATAACTCCTTTTAAAGTCTCTCAGTGAATTGTCATTGCAGAGTACAGACACCAAAGGAAGTAAGCATGTTACTTCCTTTCCTCTTTGTGACTAGACCATGTGGCATTTTTCAGGAGTTTGGTTAGGACAGAAAGGATGCAGATATTTCAGAGAAAATGCCACTAAAAAAAGAAATCATTAAAGGAACTCTCAAGAAAATTTTCTAATAGATACAAACTTAGGATTACAACCATTTTCTGAGGCATAGAAAAAATTGTGGTATATCATAAGTTATATTGTGGGAAGAAAGCAAGCACAAGGTATTGTTCAAACCACTGAGAAGGTTTTGTTTAAAAAACAATTTTTTTTTTGTTTTTTCCGAGACAGGGTTTCTCTGTGTAGCCCTGGGTGTCCTGGAACTCACTCTGTAGACCAGGCTGGCCTCGAATCCAGAAATCCGCCTGCCTCTGCCGCCCAAGTGCTGGGTTTAAAGGCGTGCGCCACCACTGCCCGACAGGAAGAGAGCTTTGAGTGTTTTCCTGATGATTAGGATATCTTTGTATTTCAAGTTGTACAATTATTTTTTTAGGTCAGTGGGAAATTAATTCTAGTAAAAATTTTGTGTATCTTATCATACATCTATCTTGTCTGTTAGGAAATGGACTGTGATTCATTTCACTGCAAGTAAAATATTACAAGATATTTACAGGAAAGCATTACAAATAAACACGAAATTCAAGATGAAATAGGGCCGGGGAGATGAGTCTGTGGATAAAGTGCTCGCTGACTAAGTCTGACAATTTGAATTTGAATCCCTGGAACCCACCTAGAGCCAGACATTGCACACCTCACCTATTAGCCCTGCCCTATCTTAACATAGGAAGCAGAGATAGAAAAAATTTCCAGAAGCCTTTGAGCTGGCTTGCTTGGCACATGTAATATGAACAATAAATACACAAACAAAAAAACACTGTCTCACACATGACGGAAAGCAAGAACCAACATCTGAGGTTTCTCTCGGACCTTCACACACAAGCTATGTGTTTGTACACACATGTACCCATACACACATACATCATACATATAAACACAACAAACAATAAAAAAGACAAAGATAAAACTAATTTTCCCTCTCAGAAATGTTTAGGACCCACAATGTACAAGAATCTAAACAAATGAGCAATTAAGTTTCTTCTGATTACAAATTTCAAAAAAATGGAGAAAAATATGGAATGAAATGATGGTGTGAAAGAGAATGGGTGTTAGCAGCAATGCTAACCAGTTTATACAGTTTATTCTGAATAAAATACCCTCTCTGTGCAGTAAATTGTGAGAGTAAAGTTTAAGATATTCCTTGCACTAAAATGCACCGAACTTAGAAAATGTCCTGACAGTAGAAGTATCTCTTTCCCCTAAGTTTAATAAAATCCTCTTGTACCATGAACCACTGTGGCTGCACAGTCATTTTTAGATCTCACAGTAATCTATAATTGAAAGGCTATGCTTCAGATAAAGCAAGAGATAACTCTCCCCAAACATCATCAAATGGTACATCTGAAGAGTTTGGACACACCAGTAAACAGGACCCCATAAACTCTCCTTTTATTTAGAACAACCACTGAATGTTTTTTCCTCTGTAATGTGGTTAAACCTGGAGCTGGACTTGAACCATCCCAAACCAAGTTACTTTAGTACTAAAATCTGTCAATGGGCTTCAACTATGCTTGTAATAAAACCCAAAACTCTTCATCCTGGTCTCAAGTTTTTGTCTTTGTGTTTTCCCAGATCTCCATCCCTGAGCCAGGCTTGAAGCTTGCGGTGGGCTGCCGACTCCCTGGCCTCTTTCATCATGAACACATCCAGGTTCCAGCTGTGTTCTTCGAATACTTTCTTCTCCAAGATTCTCTCACAATAGATTTGGGCCCTTTTATACCTGTGCTGTGCGTTTATACCTCTTAGGACACTTTACTGTTCAGTAAATGATCCAATTGTTCTCCCTTGAGTTGGGTTCCATTAAAATTTCTCTCTCTCTCTGGTTGTGTGTGTGTTGCCCTGTGGGGGAACACTGGCCTAGAATGTGCAAGGCCCTAGTTTCTACCCTAGTACCACAAACCAAACCAAACCAAACCAAACCAAACCAAACCAAACCAAACCA
>NW_021604591.1:3963424-3966909 GCF_004785775.1 Grammomys surdaster
CAAACCAAACCAAACCAAACCAAACCAAACCAAACCAAACCAAACCAAACCATACTTTCTGTGGGTTTTAAGAACTTTTGACTTCATGGATACTATCTTCCTTTTTTTTTTTAAAGCTATTAATAGATTTTTTTTTTAAAGGCGTCTTAAAAAATGTCAGGGTTTCCTCAGGAGAGAGGAGACAAAAGCAAAGTTTCTTTGACCTTCATAGCTTATTGTTTCCTTCTTACTGAAGAAGTTAAAACATGCTCAGTGACTCACACCTATAACCCTGGCTCTGGAAAGACAGAGGCAGAAATTGTTATGGTCTGATCCCACCAGCATAACTGTAGCCATTTTGTTCCATGCCTGCCAGCTATTTCATATTGTTGCTGTAATATGCCTGCCAGCATTGACACAGAAAAATAATAACTTGACTCAGAACAGGATCATGCTGACAACATACCCTGTTATATTATGAAGTTTGTTAATCTTAAGAAATTACACAAAGCTTCACCTAGGACCCATCAAGTTAAAGGTCAATATGAGTTGTTATGTCTAAAATACCTTGAGTCAGAGCTAACTACCAGGAAGTACTTCATGCACCTGCATATGAACTCATTATAGTTTTTGTGGGTTTTTTTTTTCTTTATAAGCTAACAGACAAAGATGCCCGCTGTCATACTTCAGATAATTCTGAGCTATGTCCTGAGTCTGACCAGTGTTAGGATATCTGTTCCATAAACTACTCTGCTTAACTGAGATCAGTGTTTGTATGGTTTGTGTGGTGATTCCTGAATCCAACAGAGATACCACCCTTAGTTTCAGACCAGAGATGGAGAGACAGACTGATGAGAAGAGAGGCCGGGGCGGTGGTGGCGCACACCTTTAATCCCAGCACTTGGGAGGCAGAGGCAGGCAGATTTCTGAGTTCCAGGCCAGCCAGGGCTATACAGAGAAACACTGTCTGAAAACAACAACAACAACAAAAAACCCAAAACAACAACAACAACAACAACAAAAAAAACAGATGAGAAGAGAGGTACAAAGAGAGACAGAGCTAGAGAGTCAGAGACAGAAAGAGAGAAAAGAGAGGGGGGGACAGACAGAAAACACACACACACACACACACACACACACACACACACACGACAGAGAGGGGACGAGAATGCATACATACATGCATGAATGAATGAGAATGAATTAATTCTTCTTCTGTCAGTCAGTCAGGAAGCTCTGGCCAGGGCGGGTCGTAGGCCTTGGGCCTGGCCACTCCTCAAGTAAGCAAGCCCTAGTGGCCTTCATCAACCCAGCGATGGTAATGCAATTCTCGGGCTGCACCCTCGCACCTGTCCAAAGAACTGACCTAAGTGTGTTCTCAAACCAACCTCTGAGGCGCCGTCCTGACTCCCAAGCCCTTCAGTCTTTTCCTTTGTCCAGAGGCCTGAAGATCGAGCATTATTACCAGCCAGTCAGGCTGTCTGCTCCTAGCAAGCGTGCCATCTCAGACAAAGCAGAGGGAACACCTCAAGGGAGATATCTCAAGAGAACTCCCTCAGACCACCGTACCTCAGATACGGTCACCTCAGGGGTCCCCTCTCAGGCACCTCGGGCATTATCCTTCAGTTATCTTACCTCAAGCTCCGCTCCCTCAAGAGTCCACCTCAGATGCCTTCCCCTGGGCTACTCCCTCAGGCTTTCCCGCCTGGTTATCCCCTCTCCACCAAACAAAAGCATAGCTCTAGCGCTCAAAAGCTCCAGCCTAGAACCTCAGTCACTCACTTAGTCAACTGTTATATTCAATTAGCAGGTACGCCTTCAGACAGCCGGTTGGCTCAGACGTTCCCCTCATGTTCCTCCAGGAGTCTCTTTCTGGGGGCAACCCGTCGTCAATCCACCCCCCGCCCCCCTTTCTGGCATCTCTCTCAGGCGAATCTTTCCTCAGGTACCCGCTAAAGGGAGTTCCCCCTTCGGGCACCTTTCTCTGGAGTCCCTCTTCAGGTAGCACCCTCAGCCCACCCACTCCTCCCATCTCACAAGTTCTCCTCACTCACCTCGAGCTCAACACCTGCATGCCTTCTGCAGGCTCAGCCTCTACAGGAACCTCTTCCTCCGCAGCCTTCCCGAGGCTTCTCCGCTACGTACCGCCTCCTCTGACTTTTCCCCGGGGCGGGGCGCTGCCCACTGACTTCCTCTCTTATAGGGACCGCCCACTGTAGGACCGCCCCTCCCGAGGCTCCTCCCACCGAGGCTCCTCCCACCGAGGCTCCTTTCCTCTAGGACTTCCTCCCCTCAGGCTCCTCCAGTTCAGATACCTCTAGGTGGTGCCACCTATGGCTCCTGAATGGGACGCCATCTCACTGCACACGGCCCCTCACCCGCACTCTCGACCTCACACTCTCGACCTCGGGGATCACTCAGCTTCATTCCTGGAGTTGTCGCTCAAGTTCCAAGGTGTCCTGAAAATAGTCCTCTATGGTCCATGAGCAGTTGTAGATTTCAGAAAGACAGAGTGGAGATAAACTTTCTCTTCGTTGTCCCCCCACACCCTGTCAAACACAGGCGCAACACTCTACTGTGTTCCCGCCTTTCACCTTTCCTGTCCACAACTTTACTCAGTTGGCCTACTCTTATTCAGTAAGCCCTGGTGGTGAGCACACTGTACCATGTAGTACGCTATGATTTCGGTGTGGAAGTACACAAACAAAGTCCATCACGTCCCCTGTCCCCTTGTAAAAGAAAATTGCCTGTTTTGGACACTGGCTCTGTTGTTCTTTGGTCTTACAGGTGTGTGCCACCAGGCCTGATCCAATGGCATTTGTTAATGCATTGCTAATGTATTTGTTACTGTAATGTATGTCTCAACTTGGATTGTAAGACTATTAGAGTTATTTTTACTTCTCTTCATCTTTTATGAAATAATTAAGGAAAATACTATTAAACAGATATTCCAGAGGGAGGCTGAAGTAAAAAGATTTTAATGAGTTAAGTGGGACAGATTTAGAGTCTGTCTATGAAAAGTTTCTTTGAGGTTAAAAAAAGGTGGCCTCATTGCTTCATTTATTTTGTTTTTGCCTTTAAAAAATTTTATTCAGTATTATTTTACATGTTGTGTTTTTATCTGTATACTGTGTGCGCAGTGCCTGAGGAAGCCAGAAGAGGGCGCTGAATCCTCTGCAACTGGAGTTACAGATGGTTCTTGACCACAGCATAAGTGCTGTGGAGGAACCCTGGGCATTTGTAACTAGCACTCTTAACTGCTGACCACCTTTCTAGCCTCTGCTTTTGGTTTTTTGAGACTGAGTCTCTTGTCCTTGAACTCACATTACTCAGCTAATCCTCCTGTCTCCACTTTCTTGAATATTGTGATTACAAGTGTGGGCTCCACAACTTGGCTGATAACATCTATTCTTTTTATTTCCTTTTTTCCTCTTCTCTCCCCTCCCTCCCTCCCTCCCTCCCTCCCTCCCTCATTTTCTCCCTCTCTCCTCCCCTCCTTCCCTCCC
>NW_021604591.1:3967309-3972430 GCF_004785775.1 Grammomys surdaster
TCCCTCCCTCCCTCCCTCCCTCCCTCTCTCCCTCCCTCCCTCCCTCATTTTCTCCCTCTCTCCTTCCATCCCTCCCTCCCCCCTTCTCTCCCTCCCTCCCTCTCTCCTGCTCTCCCTTTCCTTCTCTCTCTTCCCTCCAGAGATCGATACAAAGCAAGTTCTCTTCCACTGGCGATATCCCCAGTGCCTAACTTGAGCCTTTAAGCTTTTAGAAACTAATTCTAAGGGAATTCTCAAAGGAGACAAAAATGTACGTGAAATCATTAATTACAAAGCAAACTAAAGTAGAAATAATCAAAATAGAGCAATGGCTTGACAATAACAACATATTCACTTGTAGGATACTACATGGATCCGAAAATCCGGACTTATAGGAGTTTCTGGCGGGATGCATTAAATCATGATTGATCGAACTGATGTGGAAATAAAAGGAAGCAGAGCGCAGTCTTTACATGAGAAGAATTTTTCTTTGATCAGAACAACTGAGTGCATGTTGTGTCAATCAGTCCTGATCTAACATGATGGGAAATGCTTTTGGGCCTGGGATTTGATTCCAACCTATCTACAAACTAATAGCCTGTAACTATACCATAATGACATAAGACCCTCAGTCAGAAACAAAAGACTTATTATCCATGGCCCAGCAAGGACCATCAGGTTATTTTTAGGGATTCCTTTGACTTTCAAGTTCCATGGGAGTCATGCATTATGGAGCAGAAGGCTGCTGTGCCTGCAGTGGGCTTGAATGACTTTTTAATGTGTGTACATGTATGTGTATATATATCATATAATTAATATATATGTGTATATGAATGTATATGTGAGTATATGTAACTGCAAAGATATGAGATGTTGGCAGGCCAGGCAGTGGTGGCACACGCCTTTAATCCTAGCACTTGGGAGGCAGAGGCAGGTGGATTTCTGAGTTCAAGGCCAGCCTGGTCTACAGAGTGAGTTCAAGGACAGCCAGGACTACACAGAGAAATCCTGTCTCGAAAAACCATGAGAGAGAGAGAGAGAGAGAGAGAGAGAGAGAGAGAGAGAGAGAGAGAGAGAGAGAGAGAGAGAGATTGGCAAGAAAGTTAGTAAATGCAGCAGGTACCACCTACACTTCACATGTAAGAAACCTGAATGTCTTCTCTCCATAAGAGCCACACACCCAATGATGCTTCTCAGTGCCTGCATCTCATTAACGTGTGTGCTCTGATCCAGCAGGTCTGCAATTCTGTAACACGTCTAGTGTCAACCAAGGTTACTGGTCCCAAGACTGTACTTTGAGTAGATAAGATGCATACTTTTTCTAGGTTTGCCAAGTGACAGAAACTGTTCCTTTAACTAGTTTGCTCTAACTCTGAATTCTGACTTCTTTCACTGCAACTGAATGTCGTTCTCCAAAGCCACTATCAGGCTTCAAGAAAATAGCTGAGGGACTGGAGAGATGGCTCAGTGGTTAAGAGCACAAGCTGCTCTCCTAGAGGACCTGGGATTTGATTCTTAGCACCCACATGGCAGCTCACAACTGTCTGTAACTCCAGTTCCAGGAGATCTTCTGGCCTCAGTGGGCAACAGGCAAGCACAAGATATACAGACATACATGCAGGCAAAACACTCACATATATAAAATAATAAAACAAAATAAATTTAAAAGATGGACAGAGCTGAATGGTGGTCGAAATGGGCTGAGGAATTTGTTGTGAGACATAGATGTACAGTATTACTCTTAAAGAAAACTAAAAGCAAAGGAAAATATGTAAACCACCCTGTAATCTGAGAAGGAATATGAGGTATGAATATTTTTGTGAGGAAGTAATGCTCAAGAAATTAGTAATCCAGAATGGATCAACAAAGCTTTGGGGGTTTGAATGGCCCCCAGAAGCTCATATATTTGAATGCTTAGTCAGCAGAGTGGCACTATTTGAAAGGATTAGAAGGATGCTCCCCACCATGATGATAATAATCCTCTGGATCTGTTGGCAGGCCCCAGTTAAATGCTTTCTTTATAAGATCTTCCCTGATCAGGGTGTCTCTTCATAGCAATAGAACAGTGACTAGGACAAAAGCAAATGCTTGTGTTCCCAAAATTGAAAAGTTTGTACTTGCTTTTGACCATTACAAAGTATTAGTAACACTGTAAAGGAAGCAAATGAGATGCATGGCCCAGGAGTGAGGACAGAGCCCAGACCTCAAAAGATATAAAGGTCTGCATAAGATAATGAGACCTGGGAAGGAAGGAAAAGGCTACTGAAGAAAACTTGAGGACAGAGCACATGGTAGGCTGATAAAAGGGCAGGCAGAGACTCACGGTGCTAAAGAAGAGATTCCTCCCAGCTCTGTGCAAATGCACCAGCATATACTTCAAGATGTCAGAAGCATCTATGATCATAAATCTAGTGATTATATTTGGAAGTGTTTGGACAGGTAAAGAATTCATGATGACATATGATACAATTGTAGGGTGCTTTTTACTCTCTTAAACCCTGAGAGAGGGAAATAAACACGGCACGTATTACTACTTAACTCCTGAATTCACAAAGATCATTTTCCTTTCCTGATCATTTTCAAAGATCATCTTCCTTTTTAAAAATTTTTATTTGATTTATTTATTTATTTGTTTGTTTATTTATCTCCTTCTCTTCTCCCTCTTGTTCTGCTCGCTCCGGGCCCTGCTTGCTCTGGCCCAAAATACACTGTAGCTGTCTTCAGACACCCATATAAGGGCATCAGATCTCATTACAGACGGTTGTGAACCACCATGTGGTTGCTGGGATTTGAATTCATGACCTCCTGAAGAGCAGTCGGTGCTCTTAACCATTGAGCCATCTTACCAGCCCTTATTTGTTTATTTTAAGATCTATTTTATTTTGTGTGTATGAATGTTTTACCTGCATGTATATCTGTGCACAACATGCATGCTTGGTGCCTGAGGAAGTGTTTAGCCTTAATGTGGGTGCTGGGAATTGAACCTGGGTCCTTCATAAGAGTAACAAGGGCTCCTAACCAGTAAGCCAGATTTCCAGCCCCACAAATATCATTTTTTAGAACGGGCTTGATTGAAGTCTTGATTACGGAAAGGAAACAAGATTTGCTAGAAGAAAGCCATGACAGACCACAATTGCCTTCATGAGCTGTGCACCTAATGGGACTGTGATCAAGACTAGAGAGTTGGTCAGACTTTGCTCAGGAACTCTTCCCAGAAAGCAAATACTTATTAACAGAGAGACCTCCTTAGGAGACAGCACAGTGTATGATGAACTGAAGCAGTCTTCAGCCTGAGTTAGTGAAAGTCCTCACTGCACACAGACAACAGGAATACTGTTCTAGACTTCCATTCTGCAGGTGACTAAGGGAGGCTTACTCATCATCATTCTAACTCAGTTGTTCTGAGTGTTAATTAACGCTGACACACAAAAAAGAGAAGTGCATTTCTGCATGCCCAGATTTGTTATCTGGTCACTACTTAGATGTACTGTTGGTCTGTAAAGTACCTGTTGTGTGCACACCACAAATAGAATATAATTCTGCAATTTTAGAAAAGGCATCAGTGATGCGTCCAGCTTGTCTTCGGTTGTTATTCTTGATTTATGATTCTATCAGTTGCTGTGATAAAAGACCAGGACCAAAAATGACTTATGGAAGAGTTTATTCTGGCTTATGTTTCCAGAGGGAGAGTCTATAATGGTGGGCAGGCATGGTAGCAGGTGATTGGATCAAGAAACTCAGAAATCACATCTTCAAGTATACCCAGAAAACAGGGCAAAGGGCAGTGAGGCTATAAGCTCCCAAAGCCAGCCAGTGACATACCTCCTCCAGCAAGGCAGCACCTCCTACAGTTTCAATAGCCTCTCTAAACAGTGCCACAAACTGGGACCAAGTGTTCAAATACCTGAGCCTATGGAGAACATATCTCATTCAAACTACCATAATAATCATGTAACTTTTACAAATTCTTAATAGTTATTGCTTACTAATTATCATAATCTTGTTGTAAATTATCTAGTTAGTCCTTAGTAAATTGATAGATGTTTATTTGCAGCCATATTATTTGAAACCCAAGTTCTCCCTCTCTTAAAAAAGTTATCTCTGTGTATATGTGAGCGAATGCCATGTATATGTAGAAACAGAGGCTGGAAGACAGTGTTGAGTCTCTTGGTGCTGAAGTTACAGGCAGTTATGAATTGCTTTGACATGGGTGCTGGGAACCAAACTCAGGTACTTTAGAAGAGGAACAAATTCTCTTAACCATGGAGCTAGCTCTCAAAACCACTGAATTCTCTCTTAGCTACACCATAATATATGTTTATTATGGTTCAAGCAGGAATTTTTAAGAAGGAATTCTTCATAGATATATTGACAAAGCAGGTTATAATTAAATCTGTTTATAATTGTATGCTATTTAAATAATTCACAACACCATATTAAGTTAAATATAATAAAATGCTGAATTTAAACATGCTATTTGGTAACATACAGATTGCATGCATAAGCTCATACTACAACCTATACTTTTTCTTCCCTTTTTTTGATCATTACCACTAAATTCTCTTTTTCAATGTGAAAGTGAGAGTTGGTAAAGGGCTTGTTGACATACCTAAGCTGGTAGGAGTTTTAAAAAGCTAAAAACTGCCTGTGTGTGGGAAGTCTGTAAACTCTACATCTGAGACAGCAAATCCCAACACAGTTTTCCCACAGCATACCACTGGGAATGGTAACTTCTGTTTTAAGTCTCCCTCCCAGGATGCTGAGGAGATGATATGAAATCATATGTAAAACACTTGGTAAGCGCATGTTCCCTCTGAGACGAGAGGAAGTTACTTCATATGTCAGAGTCCTGCCCCAAACCACAGCTGCTGTAGAAAACCTGGGCACTTGGCTCCTTAAAGGCTGCCTAGAAACGAGGTAGTTTTATGTGCAGTGCAGACCTGGCACTACTCCAGGTCTCCTCCATTGTGTGTATCTCTGTGCATTCTCTTCTCAAATATACAGTGCTCATTCCTGACTCTGGCCAGCACACTTCCTGGTCACCTTAGTTCTTATTTTAAAGACTGTGAGTCTTAATTTTATTTCATGTGTGTAGGAGAGAGAGAGAGAGAGAGAGAGAGAGAGAGAGAGAGAGAGAGAGAG
>NW_021604591.1:3972440-3983241 GCF_004785775.1 Grammomys surdaster
GAGAGAGAGAGAGAGAGAGAGAGAGAGAGAGAGAGAGAGAGAGAGAGACAGAGAGAGAAATAACCTCATTTGCTCTCTTCTTCCTATTGCAGATGCACTGTGACTAGACTTCTCAATTTTTTACCACTCTTCTTTTCCATCATGGTGGACTATATCTTCCAACTGTGAACCAAAATAAACCCTTCCTTAAGTTGGATCTTAGTAATGAGAAAAGTAATTAATCTACTCATACGTATATTTGCACTTTAATTCATTTATTGTGTGTAAGTGTTTTGGGGGCCATTAGTACCAAGTCAGAGGACCATCTGAGCGAGTGGATTCTCTGCTTTCCATGTCGTGAGGTCCTGGAGAGAGGGTAGTTGTGAAATCCAACTCAGACGTCAAGTTTAGCAGGGGGCACCTTTACTCACTGAGCCATCTTGCAGGAACAAAGAAATACTTCTGAAAACTCTGGTGCCTGCACTCATACTTACATATTTTTCCTAGTATTACATATATGCTCCTAGTAGTACAGATATGGATATTTGAGGAGTTGAAGCAACTGCTACAAATTCACTAGTGGGTCCAGGCCTAGGAATATTTCCATCCTTCTGAGGAAGAAACCCACACCTACACCTGTCCTAGCTCCGCCTACACCTGGGTTGGGTCTCTCTTCCTCGTCCCGCCTCCACTCAATTTTGACTGGTTATAGGAAGAAACCGGCTCTCCATTGGTTCCTTTGTGAGTGGGAGGAGTCGGGTTGTGTTTCATCTCACCGCTGCAGGCCGAGCTTGGCCGAGGGTACCCGAGAGGGGCCGAGGCCCGCGCTGTAGCGGTACTGAGTAGAGGCTGCCGGACGCGCCCCACCCGGCACCAGGCGGAGCCAGAGATGCTGGCCAGGGCCGAGCGGCCCCGCCCGGGCCTCCGGCCGCCTCCGGTCTCTCCCTTCCCGCCGCCGCCGCCGCCGCCGCTGCTACTGCTGCTGCTGGCGATGCTGAGCGCCCCGGTGTGCGGCCGCGTCCCCCGCTCGGTGCCCAGAACCTCGCTGCCCATCTCCGGTAAGATGCAGGGACCCTTGTCCTCAGCTCTTTGCACGGTGCCCTGCCCTTGCCAGCAGGTGCCCACACCCACCTGCCCTGCTAAGCCCAGTGACAGCATCTAGGGCCCCTCTGCATGGTGCACACCCCTCTGGGACCAAAGCTGAGACCTCTACCCTGTACCTTTCCATCTCATCTCATCCCACCCCACCCCACTCCATCCCACCTGTCCCACCCCCAACCTGGCCTCGCACCTCAGCTCCTAAGACACAGCCAGGGTGCTCCCGAAGCCCCCCTTTTTCAGCAGGATGCAGCCCTTCACCCTGCAGACCTGGATACTGAGGCCCAGGGAGGGCCTGGGGATTGCCCAAGGTTGTCCATTTCAGTCCTTTATTCCTCTGTTGCCCGCACATACACCTACACTCATCACTTCGTTTCCAAGCCATGCTATTCCCTATCTTCTCTCTCTTTCAGTCTAATGGATCAAGACCCACTTTGATCTCTAGCCCAGAATTTCCGTGTGTTTTCAGCTTCATTTCCCCGTCATCCTTACAAATGCCCTCCCACCACCATCCAGACCTGTATCCCTCCAGCCCACTTTCCCTGCAGCCGACATCTATCCTTCCCATCCTCCGCTATCAACTCTCTCTTTAACTTTAATTTCCCGAATGTTCGCTGCTCCCTCTGCCCATTCCCTACTTTGAATGCTAGAAAACACTTCAATGAGCCAATTCAAAGTTCTTCACACAAAACAAAGGAGGGGGCTGGAGAGATGGTTCAGTTGTTAAGAGCACTTGGCTGCTTTTCCAGATCTGAGTTCTGTTCCCAGTACCTATGTCGGTAGCTTACAACCACATGCAATTTCGATTCTGTGGATATATATATATATATATATATATATATATATATATATATATATATAAACAAAACCTAAAAATTATGTATTAAAAAACAGGATAGGGGTTATGTTCTTTATGAAGACATGGAATGAGCCAGGAGTGCTATAAGGCATAAATGGTGTTTACAGTTTAAATACTCTTTGCTGACGTGGACATGAGTGTGGCACAGTGTTCTCTTCTCAGTAGGTACAAATGAAGCCACAACTCAGAACTGAGTCACAGTCACGTAAAGCTTATGCTTAGGCCAAATGACATCTGTGGATGCTGTGAGTCCAGAAGGCAAAGCTGAGGCTTGAACCTCTGGACTTTCAGTTTGTGCTGAATCCATATGTCACAAAGAGAGTTACAGATGCCAGTTTTCACTGATATCCAGGGATCCAGAGAGGCCTAGATGGCAAGGCAAAGCAGAGTAGGTAACACACATGGCTTAGTTCTCCAGAACTAGAGATTCACACAAAGTTATTGTAAACTTTAAATAGTTAAGTTTTTTTTTTTTTTCTTTTTCGAGACAGGGTTTCTCTGTGTAGCCCTGGCTGTCCTGGAACTCACTCTGTAGACCAGGCTGGCAATAGTTAAGTTTTTGGATGCGGATAATGAGTTTAGTCTGAGTCTAGATGGAATGTGTGCTAAGGAAGGAAGGAAGGAAGGGAGGGAGGGAGGGAGGGAGGGAGGGAGGGAGAGAGGGAAGGAAGGAAGGAAGGAAGGAAGGATGTGTCTGTGAGATGGTGGCATGTCCACTTGTTACCTCACATAATTCTCCCAACACCCTGCGAGGAAGAGGAGGCAGAGGCTCTCAGAGTGCACATAGCTGGTTAGGGAAAGAGCCATGCTTGAGTCCAGGCTAGTCTATTTCCGAAACACATATCTGTCCATCCATTATAGCCTCAGGTTTAATGGGCAAGGGGAAGTCAAGAGTGTAGGGTGAGACAGGAAGTGGACTCCAAATGTGTTAGTAAAATAGTGCCTGCTGTGGCGATACACACCTTTTAATCCTAGCTGTCAGGAAGCTGAGGTTTTTGAGTTCAAGACCAGCTTGGGTTACATAATGATAGTCTATCTCAAAAAAAAAAGTAAGAAAGAAAGAAAGAAAGGAAGAAAGAAAGAAAGAAAAAGCGAAAGAGGCACATCCAGAAAGTACTTATACTCTCTCTGTAGGTACTTTAAAGTACATATCACATTGCTATGAGTAGAAGTGACAGATTTAATATTTGTTCAATTGTTTTTATAGTGTTCTTTTTATAGAAAAAGCATGTCTGACTGGGTCGTGTGCCTTCTCAGTTATCTTCCACTGGGGGGACAGGAAGATGGTTGGCTTGTGGAAGTTCTGTTTTTCCTCTTGTTGGCTACCAAATAAATAGTCCTTGAAAGACAACAGAAATCACCCCTTTTGGGGACCCGGTGTTTCCGACAGGATGGCTGATGTCACTCTTCTCTCCCCTTCTCTTCCTGCCAGAGGCTGACTCCTGTCTCACCCGGTTTTCGGCCCCTCATACGTACAATTACTCTGCTCTCCTTGTGGATCCTGCATCTCACACACTTTACGTCGGTGCGCGGGACAGCATCTTTGCTTTAACCCTGCCCTTCTCTGGGGAACGACCCCGAAGGGTGAGAGATGACAGTGGGGGTAACCCAGAGCCTGTAGCATACATTTCAATCCATCATCTTGAGGGATGTAGGTGTGAGAGTTTCATAATAACTAAAGATGTAATGGAGCAGAAGGGGAGAGAGAGAGAGAGAGAGAGAGAGAGAGAGAGAGAGAGAGAGAGAGAGAGAGAGAGAGCGAGCCTGCAGTAGTGTGAGTTACTTGGGGGTGGTGGGTGGTGGGAAGGGTTTTCTGTGAGTGACTGTGGTGGGTATCGGTAAGAGCATCACTGTATGGAGTAGAGGCCTGGGCAGAGGATACCCTCACAAGGTGTAAAACCCTTGTCTACCAGTAAGGGAGGAGATCATGGGAAGGGGGTTTTCTTACCTGTGTCTGCTGTGAGGGGGAGACGTGATGAGGGATGCTCTGAGGGAGGCATAAAGATGGCAGAAGGGCTCAGTGGCATGTTTCAAGGGCAGTGGGCAGTGGTATCACTAGTATGGTGGGTTTCAGAGATAGGGAGTTTGGAAGTTGATTTCACCGTGTATTAGTAAGAACTGTAGTATACTGTGGCACAGTGCACAGAATTGTAAATGTGTCCTGATGGAAACTCGGAACAGCATAGTCAGTCATAAAGTCATAACTTCTGATATATTCTATTTCCTTAAATGTGGTTTGGGGTTGAGTGTTTACTCAGTGGGTGACGTGCTTGCCTGGCACGGACAAATCCCTGCATGTGCTCTCCAGCACCACATAAAGTCTGTTGTAGAGGTATATGCCTGTGATCCCAGAACTGAGGAGGAGAGGACAAGGTGATCAGATGTTCAAGGCCATCCTCCGCCCTATAACCAGTCTGAGGACAGCCTGGGATGCCTTGAGACCCTGTCTCAAAGTAAAAATGTGGTTTTGATCTCACAGTTGATTTTGTTACTCATTAGCTGGTGGGAGACTTCCAGTTGGAAAGGAAGTGTAGAGAGTGGGGAATCTTAGAAGTTTCCAGATTGTTGAAGTTTGTAGAACTGTCTCTTTTCCCCTGGCCTCAGTGTGCAGGGGCGGGAGAGGAACCTGGGGAAATGAGTTCTTCTTCTTTCTCAGATCGACTGGATGGTGCCTGAGACTCACAGACAGAACTGTAGGAAGAAAGGCAAGAAAGAGGTAGGTGGAAGTCCACACGCTTTCTTGAGTGTCTGTGGAGATCTTGGCCCAGCCCCCAGCAGTGCTCCTATCCTGAAGGGTCCAGGCAAAGACTCTAACACCATCGCCCATACGTCCCCATATCATGGCTGCCTCTAACTATCTGTACCCACTGCTGTCCTTCCTCATCCCCACTGCTTCTGATTCTAACCATCTCTGACCCCCCCACCCCCAGGAAGAATGTCACAATTTTATCCAGATTCTCGCTATTGCCAACGCCTCTCATCTCCTCACGTGCGGCACCTTCGCTTTTGATCCGAAGTGCGGGGTTATTGTGAGTGACAGGGGCAGAGGGAGAGGGAGCCTGCAGCAGTGTGAGTTACTTGGGGGTGGTGGGTGGGAGGGTGGGAAGGGGCTTTTGGGGGTGACCATGTTGGGCATGGTTAAGACAACCACTATGTAGGATAAGTATTAGGAGGTAAAGGATGTCTTCATAGGGTAGGGCCTTTGTCTGCCTTCAGGGGAAGGCTACTGGAGTGGGGAAGGGGGGTTGTCTGTAGAGGGTAGATTATGCTAAGTGTAACAAGATGAAGAGAGATAGTGAGTGGGGTTAGGGTTGCTGGTTGGCCTCGGAACTGGACAAATCCAAGAGATGCTTCAGAAGCCATACACACATGCTTCTTTGTCCGGTAGGTGCTTCGGCCCAGCAGCTGGAGCCTGCTTCTTCATTAGAACAGCTCGGGTTCTCTTCTCCCATAGCATGCCTCATCATTTCTGTCATCCTCTGCCAGCCCCATCCTCTGCAGGGTGTGACTCTCATGACTTCTGATGTCACCACCCTGTAATGTGGTACCAGCTGGCTCTGTGCTCTGAATCTTTGGGGTGAGCCACCCTGTCAACCACATTTTTTTTTCTAGAGCTTGTTTATCGGTGAAAGCCTGTGGGATTTCCCACCCTCAAACCCAGGCAGGCTTGGCGTGGATATATTCTTAGTGATGTCTAGTCTAGTCACAACTACATGTTTGGAACTCTGACCTTTCGCTGTGAATTGTACAGTGGTCACCACTGGTCTTCTGGCAGCAGACTTGTGACTGATTTCTGGGGTGAGTCAGAAAGGCTACGTCCTTTGCACACAGCGGTGTCCACCATGTTTCTTTCTTGGCTTTGATCCTGAACTACAGATATTGACTAGACTGTTCTGCAGTCTGCACTAATACAGTGATCCATTTGGGCCTAGATAGTGTGTATCCCTCAAACCCTCTCTTCTACAGCATCCTCCTGTCTCGGGTTTAGGATGGATGCAGGCAGTCCTCATGGCTTTCCTCAGGTTTAGTTGGGCTTGTTGCATTCTTTCCACATGCTCTTTACAAAAGTCTGGATAAGTTTATTCATTCTGGATAGTACTTGGAACCCTCTGAATCCTATCAACCCGTACTGAGGATTTAGTTCTCTATAGTTGCCATCAGGCCCACAAAGTAGTAGGGCTGTTTTTCCCAGTCTGCTCAGGCATACTCTGACCATCCCAGCTCATCTCCTTGGACTTTCCTTTCTTCCTTGGATCTCTGAGTTGCGACCCTAGTGGGTCCTCGCCAAAGTACCAAGATGGAATATATTCCGTGAATGCCTGCGCTGGTTGGAGTGTCTTGGGCCCCTATCTATTCTTGAGAGATTTAGGTAATGAAGAGTGTGGCCAGGGTTCTGTGTCCCACCAGTTCATTTCATCTGCAGCGTTTTCTCTGAAGCCTTTTATCTAACAGACTCATGAACCGAGGGGCCGTTCTCTGGAGGGAGAAGATTAGCTCTAATAGCCTGCCAGGATCCACTGTGAGCTTGCTCTTGCTCTGTGGACCCTTTGGACATCCTCCTCTGCTTTTACTCTCTTACTCTGTTTGGTTATGTTCCTGCTTTCCATTAGTGCTGAAGCACCCTGAGTAATGAGGCTGAGGCTGTGGATAACTGTTCCCTGACATCTTTGATCTAGACACAACTCAGTGTGTGATGACTGTGGAGAAATGAAGGACCTTATGAAACCCTGGAGCTAACGGTTTTAGCAAGAGAGCTGTCTTTCAGTGCCAGCTTCCATCACACATGATTTGTTGAGGGAATTCCAGGCATTAAAAGAGAAAAATACTAGGCTTCAATACTGACCAGAGAAGCAATGGCCACTCACTCTGTTGCAGGCTTAGGTACCTTATATTCACAATTAATTTTATCACCATATCATGTTATTCAGGTATGATTTATTTCTATTTTATATGCAAGAAAAGAGAAATTAGATATTATGGCTAATATTATGTAGCTAGAAGGGAAGAAACAGAGCCAATATTTGAACTTCGGTTGGTCTAGATATGTTCTATAATATAACCCTGTCTGTATGGCCAGCCTGCAACCTAAGGGGCTTCGTCTGACTTTGATCTCTTATAGCATTTGACATGATTCAGTCATCTTGGAGAATCCTGTTGTTGTTGTTTTTCTATCTGGGAGAGGAAACACCTTCTGTTTATTTTTCTCGGGTAAGGCCAAAGGACCAACTCCAGCTTCACTGCTCAGGAGAGCCTTCCTATCCATCCCCAGATTTCACCTTTAGGGACTTGCCTTCACCAGAGTTGACAGTGAGATTGTCTACTGACATGGTGATGTAATGAAGAATCTCTGCATACAGATAGAGAAAACCAGTGAGACCATCTTCCATTTTCATACCCTAGTTCAAGGTCATTTTAATAGTCAGAACCTATTTGATAACCAGAGGATAATCTGAACCTATTTCTCAAAGGTTAGAAGATTAGATGATATGGTTATGCCATAGGGAAAACTGGGAGGGAGCTAGTCTTGATATAAGAAACTGGCAGGTAAGTATTGTGAGAAAGCCCAGCAGTCGATGGAATATGGACTCATTGGAGGGCATCAGTCTCAGAGAGTTGGGCCAGTGGTTTACATAGAAAGACTGGAAATATAAGAATGAATGGGATGTTTGAGGACATGTTAGAAAGACCATAGATAGAGCCTAAGGATAAACATGGTGGAGCTAGCAAAAGAAGGAGCTAGAGAAACAAATATCAGATTGGAGGAAAGACTCCAGGAAGAGAGTTTTCAGAGCCAAGGAGTGGGATATTTCAAGGAAATGAATTGAACATGCCCATCGATACACAGAGATTGAAGTGAATAGGGATCAGGAAAAGGCCCATCTTGGGTCTTTGGTGAAATGGAAGGGAACAGTTTTAGGCACAGGGATGGGAAAACAGTTTGGTTTCTGGAACAATAGGTACTTTGTTTGGACAGAACAAAGATCATATTGAGAGGTAGTAAGAAAGAAGTAGGTTGGGTTAGAGTTTGTACCACATGGGCAATGGTGGGCCGTGTGTGTGTGTGTGTGTGTGTGTGTGTGTGTGTGTGTGTGTGTGCGCGTGCGTGCATGAGAGAGAGAGAGAGAGAGAGAGAGAGAGAGAGAGAGAGAGAGAGAGAGAGAGATATTCTGGAAGATTAAGTATGGCAGTAAATTGGGGGTGCTAGGAGTAGCTCGGTTGGAAGAGAAGTGCAGCCACAGTAGGTGCTAACTGAACTTCAAGGTTGCCTGAGCACCTTGGTAGTCACAAAAACCACCATCCTTCTCCTCGGGCAAGGATGTTCTATCTGTCACACATGTGGAGTGCTGTCCTTCTTTGGGGGTCTTTCATTCCAAAACACTCTTTTGATCCAATCTCTCCTTTTGGAGAAGCCAACAGATCACCCCTCATCTTCCCAGGCCTTCTTTAAGAATTGTCTTAGTGGATCAAACCTTGTTTGCCATCTGCTGCAAAGAGAGGAGTGACAGGCATAGTCCAGTAACAGCATTAGGCTCAAGGGACACATTGTTACTTACCACCCCTAACTGTCATCAGAACAATGAAGCTAGAGCCACAGTGGAGGTCTGTTTGTGAGCTAGAGACAGCATGCCTGGCATATCCATGTTGTAACTTTGATTTGAAACCAACTGCAGTAATGTTCCTTTGAGTCATAGCATGAAAGCATCCTTCATTTCCACTTTTAGATATTGTCTTGAGACTCTCTTAGTGCTGTACGCTAAAGTCACTTGTGACTGACCCTGGTGGAGCTCTTATGTCTGCCACCTCCCACCCTCTGGAGGACCCTGGAAGAAGAAGAAATACATATCTCTCAATCTCTTAGAACATGATCTAAGACTTAGTCCTTCTTCACTGACTTCAGTTTCCTTCTCTGCTTGGATGTGGAACCCTGGCCTTCCCCTCTATCCTTGGGTGGGAACTGAGGGAGAGTGACTCTCTGTTCAAGACCCTGGGCTTCAGCTGGTCCCCATAGACTTACGGCTTTCTTTGCCCTTCCTCAGAGTGCTGGCCCTCAAAAGGCTGTCTGCTTCCTTCCACCTCTTTGGCTGTAGCACATCTAGGCCATTACAGACTCCAGAATTTCAGAGGAAAGGTCTATGTCCAGCTTCATGGTATTTTCTAGGGCTATTCTAGGTATGCTTTCATAGGGAACTGTGGAGGACAGGTCTGGGGGCAAAGAGGAATAAACCAGAGAAAGAAATGAGTGGGTGGAGGAGCAGGAGTAAGGTGGATACGGAGACGGGAGTGGGGTGGATGGGATATGGGTGGAGATGGGCTTTTCCTTCATTTGATCCTATGTTTAATTCTCACTGTGAACCTTCTCCATAAATCCTAAACCACCTGCCCCCTCCCCTTCTGATCTGTAGGATGTGTCCAGTTTCCAGCAGGTTGAAAGACTTGAGAGTGGCCGGGGGAAATGTCCTTTTGAGCCAGCTCAACGGTCAGCAGCTGTAATGGCTGGTGAGTGGGGAGAGCCAAGAATCACTGATTCTTGCTCTAACGACGTCCTTCCCCACCCCTGCTGCTTGAATTTCTGTGTCTCTTCTTCCCTTGGGATTTCTACTGCACTCATGTCTCCTTTCAGCCTTTCCTGATGTCCCCGAGCGAGTGTGACTACCAAAATGTCTCCATAGGCTGCTATTTTCCCCAGGCTCCTCTGTAGAGACTGCAGCCTCTGCACCTCTAGTGTGATTGCTGCTTCTGTGGACCCCATATTTTTTCTCTCACAGCACCCACTCCCGTTTGCAGGAGGGATTGACTGCAGCATATATTGTAATACATTTGGAGAGAGGGGTTGACTGCAGCATATATTGTAATACATTTGGAGAGAGCATTAAAAAAAGACGTAATGTAGAATAGCACAGTCCCAATGACCTTTGTGTGACAACTGAGATGGTTGAGCGCTTTGTCTGATTCCGTAGCCATTTGCTACCTTGGCTGTTAAGCCCTTGAAATGTGACGACTGCAGGGAGGGAATGAGGGAATTTTAAATTGAGTTGGATTTAATTTAGGCAAAGTGGCCCCATGCTTCCCATAGCTATCACTTAATACACTTCTAGAATACCTCTACTTAGAAAACCACTGCCAGTATTTTAGGATGTTCCTTCTTAGCCTTTAAGATGTGTGTGCACACACCCATATACGTGTAAGCACACGTTGTTGGCCCTTTCTTACTTCTTCAGGGGAGTGGCTGTTTTTCAAATTATTCCGTTACCTTCTTTGAAGGAGCCACCTGCAGTTGCTCAGAGTGGACCCCGCTCAGAGTTCTCTTAGGGAATGACATTTGGCACAGGGAACAGATTGTTTTTGTCCTATATAACTCATATTTTAGGGGAGGGTACCTCATGTAGATAGACTTTCCGAATTCAGAGGAAAAACCAGTTGTTTCCTCATGGCAGTGCAGAAGAGCCACAAACAGAGTAGTAATCTTATGGGCGCACTGTAACATTTAAAGTATTTAATTTCTGACAGAAGTATAATTTTGAACTTTGTCATGTAACTTTATAGAACTGTCTATATAATCTTCAAATACTTTTTTTGTGGTTATTTTGAGACAAAGTCATGTGTAGCCCAGGCTAGCCCCAAACTCAATATGTAGCCAAAGGCAAGCCTGAACTCCTGATCCTCCTGCCTCCACCTTCAAAGGCTGGAATGCTAGGTTTGCGTCTTCGTTATGCAATGCTGGTGATGAAACCCAGACTTCGTGTGTGCTAGGCAAGCCCTCTGCAACTGAGCTTTACCCTCAGCTTTGTGAAGACATTTTAGAAAATCCCATTAGATATCTATCTATCTATCTATCTATCTATCTATCTATCTATCTATCTATCT
>NW_021604591.1:3983251-3988247 GCF_004785775.1 Grammomys surdaster
TCTATCTATCTATCTATCTATCTATCTATCTATCTATCTATCTATCTTTGATTGAGACAGGGTCTCATTATATAGCTCTGGCTGTCCTGGAACTCACTCTGTAGACAAGGCTGGCCTTGAACTCACAGAGATTTGCCTGCCTCTCTCTGCCTTCCAAGTGCTGGGATTAAAGGGATGCACCACTATGCCCAGCTGAGAAGACAATTTGAAAAGACATTATGCTATTCATCTTCTGAGCATACTATGAGTAATCAAATGATTCCAATTGTTGTTATTTTATGTTTCCTTCAAAGTGTTTAGTAGTATCCATATTGCTACAGTGATCTTGTGTGTGTGTGGTCTTTGTCCTCAGTTTCGATCATCTTCTTGGGATTCCTAGAAATGGATTACCACATTGAAGGGTGTGATATTTTATGGCTCATTATTGAAAGCTAATGGTGTATTTAGATGGGTTGTACCAGTTCACACCCTACACCACTGGTGTTTGAGGGTATTTTGTTTTTTCACATTAAATTTGCCATTAATATATTGTTGTCACTTAAGAAAATCTGTGCTAATCTGAAGCTAAAAGTGGCACTTTGCTTTTACGTGTCTGTCTTTGAATGTTAGTGAAGTTGCACTCTTTTTCCATGTAGGTTGTAAAAAACAAAAACTTGTTTTTGTTTCTTTTTGGTTAAATTCTCAGTTCAGATAGGGAGTTGTATGCCAAGCCACACAACTTTTCCTCTGTGGTGTGTGTGTGTGTTTACTTTGTTTTCTTTTATATATGTGAATGTTTTGTCTACACATATGTCAGTTCAACATCTGCATGCCTGGTGCCTTCAGAGGTGAGAGGAGGCATCAGATCCCCTGGGGCTGGAGTCCTGGATGGCCATGGGCCTCTGGTGATGTGTGTGTGTGTAGCTGAACCTGGGTCTTCTTAGAACAGCAAGTGCCCTTAACCACTGAACCATCTTTCCAGCCCTGATTTAATTTTTTTTTTAGGTTTTGTTTTGTTTTGGGGGGATAGGACCTCTCTGTGTAGTTCTGATTGACCCGGAATTTAACATGTAGACCAGGCTGGCCTTACACTCACAGAGCTCCGCCTGCCTCTTCCCACACCTAAGCTGTGACTAAAGGTTTGTTATCTTCACACTAGCTTTTGATTTGTACTTTTAAAAATCTCAGCCTTTCTTTTAAAGAACAGATAGCCATTTTTTCTCTTTAAAAAGTTCTCTCTGATCTGGTCCTTTGAATATTTGAAACTTATTTTACTGAATGGTGTGAGTGGGGCTCCGAGTCTGTCTTTCCTAGCTAGCTAATGCAGAACTTCTTCTCATGGATCCAGCTGCTTCTCCCCTGACACTTTTTGCCAAAGTTATCATAAAATAAATTTTTTCTTGTATTTTTGGACACGTTATAAAAATTTATTACTTGTTAATTAATTGCTTTAATGTTATGGTAGTTTTTTGTTTTTTGGTTTTTTTTCTTTTTCTTTTTCTTTTTTGAGACAGGGTTTCTCTGTATAGCTCTGTAGCTCTGGCTGTCCTGGGATACACTTTATAGACCAGGCTGGCCTTAAACTCAGAGGTCCACCAGCCTCTGCCTCAGGAATGTTGAGATTGAAGGCATGTACCACCATGTCCAACTTGGATAATATTTTGTACAAAACAAAAGTTGACACTTGGACTGAAAAAGTGAATTTTGTCCTTGTGTATGACTTTATTCTTAAATCACCCTTTAGTCATACAGTTGATGACTTTCTGTTTGAAAGCAAGCAGAAAGCCGAGTAACTACAGTATTCAGCCACTGTGAGCACCATTGTCCAGTGCTGGACCTGTGGACATCTTGTTTGTATAAGCTCAGGTTTGAATAAAACAGCTCAGTCAATATTTTTCTTGGCTTTTTACCAACAGTTTTGGCAAAACTCTGAATTGGTCACTGGGGTCATTAAGAAGTATTTCTGAGTTGTAGCTGTTGTAAACACTGCTGCATTTTTTCAGAATTGTGTATCAACACAAATGACTTCCTAGTTGTAGGAACGTGAGGTTGTTATTAGCATGCTTTTTTTTTTCTAAGCAATACTCTTGGATGTATGAGTCCATGGATAACTTGTCTGTTTTATGAGGAAGAAAATTCATATGTATATACATATACATATACATATACATATACATATACATATACATATATTTTGTTTTTTTCGAGACAGGGTTTCTCTGTGTGGCCCTGGCTGTCCTGGAACTCACTCTGTAGACCAGGCTGGCCTCGAACTCAGAAATCCACCTGCATCTGCCTCCCAAGTGCTGGGATTAAAGGCGTGCGCCACCACTACCCATCTTTTTTTTACTTTTTTTTTTTTTTGAGAAACTTTAAGTTTATTTGTTGGTTACAATTATTATTATTATTTAATTGAAAAATCTCATTCAATGTCCAATTTGATTTGTAATTTTTCCTATTCTTTCTTTTTCCTTTTTCTCTTTCTTTTTAAAGACATGGTCTCGCCATGGTCATTGAGTGACATGGAACTAGCTCAGTAGATTAGACTGGCCTTGAATTTGTAGAAATCTGCCTGCTTCTGTCTCCTGAGTCCTGAGATTAAAATGTACACCACCCCAGCCCTGATTTGTCTTTTGAATGGCATTTCTCCTGGTGAGGTCAAACAGCTTTCCTCATGGTTCCTGGTACTCGTATTTCTTTTGGGGTAAGCCTAATAGTCTGTGGTTTATTACTGTTGTTGTTGGTTTCAGACAGGTCTCTCTGTGGCCCAGGCTGGCCTTGACTCTCTGCTGATAGTCTTGCTTCAGCCTCCTGAGTGCTGGGATAGCAGACAAAAACATCCATGTCTAGCTGTAAATACAATTTTGAAATATGACATTTATCTGTACTGTAGTCAGATAAAATTAGCAAAATCATCTCAGTATCTTTATTTGTGATATTTATACTCAGGAAAATGTGAATATTTTGGCAATCGATTCTTTTTAGCCTGAAATCATTGGTGATTCCTTGGCAGTCAGTCTCCCTGTCTTCTGCTTGCTCTTTGAAGGTTGGCTTCCACCCAAAAGCCTCTTCTCATCTTAACCAGCTCTGTGGCATCTTTCTCCACCACATTCTGATGGCTCCTGGTTCTTTACCTGCCTCCCAGACCTAACCTGGATGAAGAACACACATCCAGCTGCTTTTCAGACAGCTCTGCTTAAATGTCCCACAAGAATCTCAAAACCATTGTGCCTCAACAAAAGCTCATCATCTTCCTCCAAGTCCTCCAAACCTGCTCCTTGCCCAGCTGGGTTCAGAGTACTGTTCATCCCCAGGCATCCACGCCGGAGCCAGCAGCCCGCTGTCTTTGGTCTTCCCACCACATCTTGTAATAAATCAGGTTTTCCTGATGATGAGCTGCAACTTTTGTTGTTTCTTTTTTGGGGATCCTTCTAGTGCCTTTTCCTCTGGATTCCAGAACCATTCCTTCTGGTGACAATGCTTCTGCCAAGGTGCTCTGCAAGTGTTCAGGTGTGCAGCTGCTGCCAACATCTTAGGTCAAACCTGACCTCTTAAATCCACATCTGCCCCTTGGATGTCCAAGGACGCTGAAACATGACAATCATAGGATCCTATATGCCCAACAGAGAGTAGTAAGGGGCAAACACGTTGTCTATCGTGACTCACTAATAGACTGATGAGAAAAGATAACATGCTGACCTAACCCTTAGCTAAGGGGATGGAGAACATGATAGGATCAAAGCAGAAAGACTGTGAGAGCAGCTGGGTGGGGTAGTACGTGCCTGCGATCCTGGCACTGGGGAGGAGGAGCTGGGAGATCAGGAGTTCAAAGCCATTCTCAGCTAGATAGTGAGTTCTAGGCCAGATTGGGCTTCATGAGACCTTGTCAAAAAAGGAACAGGAAGGAGGGAAGTAATAAGGAAGGAAGGAGGGAAGGAAGCAATAGGAAGGAAGGAAGTAATAAGGAAGGAAGAAGCCTGATCTTAAGAAGGAAAACCAGAGTATATTAATGATCGTATTTTTAAGACAATCCCAATTGTTAATTTTCTTTTTTTTCTTCCTTCCTTCCTTCCTTTCTTTCTTTCTTTCTTTCTTTTTTTTTTTTTTGTTTTTCAAGACAGGGTTTCTCTGTGTAGTCCTGGCTGTCCTGGAACTCACTCTGTACACCAGGCTGGCCTTGAACTCAGAAATCCACCTGCCTCTGCCTCCCAAGTGCTGGGATTAAAGGCGTGCGCCACCACCGCCCAGCTGTTAATTTTCTTTTAAACTGAGCATTTTGAGAGGCCGAGGCAGGAAGATCTGGAGTTAAAGGCTGTCCTAGGCTACAAAGTGAGATTATTAGGTTTTATTGTTGATATTGTTTTGTTGTTAAAAACTTTTTTAGATTTATTTTATTTTATGTGTGTGAGTATTTGGCCTGGATGTATGTCTGTGTACCATGTGCACGCTTGGTGCTCATAGAGGCCAGAAGATGGCACTGGGTCTCCTGAAGCTGGAATCAAGGGTGGTTGTGGACTATCATGTGGGCTCTGGCAACCAAGCCAGGTCTTTTGCAAGATCACCAAGTGCTCTTAACCACTGAGCCATCTCTCCAGCCCCTCAAATGGAAAATTGGCTTGCTTACAGTCAATGCATGGCTTTTATGTGAGTGCTGGGGGTCTGAGTTCAGGTCATCATGGCTGCACAGCAAGTGCTCTTACCCACAGAGTGATGGCCCAGCTCCTGTGTATGTGTGTATTTAAATATTTTATAAAAATGAGGCTGAATTAACCCCAGTAATTTTTTTCTAACTGGCATATTCACTGAACTCCATGTTCCATTGTGGTCATCACACTGTGGTCATCACACTGTGGTCATCACACTGTGGCCATCACACTGTGGCCATCACACTGTGGTCATCACACTGGGTCATCACACTGTGGTCATCTCACTGGGTCATCACACTGGGTCATCACACTGGGTCATCACACTGGTCATCACACTGTGGTCATCTCACTGGGTCATCACACTGTGGTCA
>NW_021604591.1:3988257-4008187 GCF_004785775.1 Grammomys surdaster
GGTCATCACACTGTGGTCATCACACTGGGTCATCTCACTGTGGTCATCTCACTGGGTCATCACACTGTGGTCATCTCACTGTGGTCATCTCACTGGGTCATCACACTGGGTCATCACACTGGTCATCACACTGTGATCATCTGATCACTCTCCTTTGCAGGTTTTTAGTTTTTCTTGTTGTTTGTCTTGGTGCTGAGGCTGGACCCCAGAGTTTATGCAAGAGCTTTACTGTTGAGTTCCACCCCAGCCCTCAGGCTCTTTTGTTTTTTGTTGTTGCTGTTTTTTGTTTTGTTTTTGCTTTTTGAGACCAGGTCTCACTATATGGTTATGGCTGTTCTGGAATTCACTATATAGACCAGGCTGGCCTCCAGATCTGCCTGCTTCTGCTTCCCAAGTGCTGAGATTAAAGGTGCACCATTATGCCTTGCCCTCAGTCTCTAGAGGCAGAGTCTCACTGTGCAGCCCAGGCTAACCTGGGGTACCTAATACTCCTACTTCAGCTTCCTACTTCAGTGTTAGGATTTTCTGGCATGCATCACTGAGCCAGATGTGTATTGGAATGTTTACCAATTGATCCATTCAGCAGTAATTGGCCAAACAATTACATATTTATGAATATTTTACTGTATGAAGGTTGCAGTTCTGTCATATTGGAATTGAGACTGTCTGAGAGACTCTAGAATGTATCATGGTCTTATGTCCTCCTCTGGACATGGCCTTCCTATCTGTGAGGTTGATGTCGCTTCTGTAGGTATTTGAGAGCATGGGGAGCCCCTGCTTCTCCCTCAGCACTTGGACACCGCTACTTCCATCCCAAGTGTCTGTCCCTTCTTCTGTTCCTTTTCTATTCCACCCTGAGGGACAGTTCTCTTTTGCCATTGCAGGTTCCGGTCTTGCTAGCTCTTCAGGATATCCATCTCTTAGAGTACTGTAGGACCCTTTGCCTCCAGTGCTACCTAGGCCTTTGTGTGACTATCTGTGATCCTCTCCAATAATTCTTTATCACCTTTATCCCCAAAGACATGCTCCCTAAACGTCTGCTCCCCACGTTTTCCATTCTCAGCACAGCCATGGCACAGCTTCTTACAGCTTATGGAGTTTTGGTTTTAGAGTTTTCTGTGTATGATGTTCTTAGGGACCATTTCCTTTTCCAGATAGGGTTTCTCTGTGTAGCCCTGGCTGTCCTGGAACTTGATCTGTAAACCAGGTTGGCCTTGAACTCTGAGATATACCCGTCTCGGCCTCCCGAGTGCTAAGATTAAAGACATGTACCACCAATGCCTAGGTTCTAGGGACCATTTTTCAATTCGTTTTTCAGAATCAATTCTCTCTCATCTACCACCTAGCAAGTACAGAGTGTTGGCCCATGTGGGGTTCCATTTGCTGCTGAGACCTATGACTAATAGTTAGGTTTTCTTTTCTAAACTCTTCTGGAAGGGATTGGCATGCCCTTTGATAGCTGCCCCTCCTCTGCTAGCAGCAAGACAAGCAGACGTCTCTGAAGCTCTACAGGACCTGTAACTGATGGTACGGAATGCCTGCCATGTGGCAGGCCCCCGATAGGGTTCTATACTTGTTATCTAGTGTCTGCATTGATTCTGAGTGGAAGGTGGCTTTCTCCCTATTCTGCATTTGAAGGACCTGGGATTTAGGAAAGTGAGTTTGCCCAAGATTGTACTGTCTAGTGAGTAGTCTCAGAGTTCAAACCCAAGTTTTCTGATGCCAAAACCCCGTCCACAGTCTCAGGTGGTAGAATCATCTCTCCTTCCCACCCACACCCTGCAAGGAGGCTTTCAATCTACAAGTCTCCCAGGCCTCCTGACTGTTTTTTACTTTGCACTGAGTGTTGTTTCAAGGCTCGGTGTCTGGCCACTGCTAAGAACACACAGCCTTTATGGAGCATCTGTTAACCCCAGCATGTCTCTGCTTCCTTCTGTGTGGTGACCCTGCTCTCCCCTGCTTCCCTAGCTAGCACAAGCCCCTTCAAGCCCTTGCTTCTCCTGGCTCTCTGGTCTGACCTCTCAGCTGCCCACAGAATACTCTTCTTCAGATGGCAGTGTTCCCCAGGCAGACTAGTCTATTGGCGTTTCAGACCAGTACCTTTTCGTTGTTTCTAATGGAACCGAAACAGGATGAGTAGGTGCTGGCGCTGGCTGTGTTTCCTGGACCCTTCCTAATTGCCTTCTTGAATTTCCCATGTGTTCTGAAAGCCCTTTTGCCTTAGCATGTCCAGGAGGGAGTGCCCTTCCTCCCCGGCTGCCTTCTTCATGGGCCTTCCTCTATTGCTTCCTGTCCTGGTTACTTATGCGTGACAGACCATAGAGAAGTCACCGCACTCCATTCTTTCCTCTCCTATTTCAGTTTGTGCTCAGTGTGCACTAACACACTCTCTCTTAGAAGCAACTTCTTAGCCTCCCCCCTTCTTCTTTGTCTCATTCAGGTTTTCCATGCTTCTTGAGCTGTGTGAATGGTCTCTTGTTGCTCTTTTCCTCTTCTACCTCCTCTCTTTCTGTCTTTTCCCCCTTTTCACCGTTTCTTGTTTCCTCTTCCTCCTCTTCTCTTTTGGAAAACATAAAAATCCCTTTGTTGTAATGAGTTCACAAATCAAACCATCACACAGTGAATTTAGTGTTGGGTGGCTTGTCTCCTTCATTTTCATTTCATGTGTGTGTGTGTGTGTGTGTGTGTGTGTGTGTGTGTGTGTGTGTGTGTTTTGTATGCATGTGTGGCTGGGTACCATGTGCCTGCAGTATCCAAGAAGGCCAGAAGAGGGTGTTGGAACCTCTGGGACTAGAGTCAAGGATGGTGTGAGCCTCCTTGTAGATGCTGGGAACCAAACTCAGGTCCTCTGCAAGAACAACCAGTGCTGTCAGTGGTTGAGCCATCTTTGTTGCTTTGGTTTTGAGACAGGGTTTCTCTGCAGAGCCCTGGCTGTCCTAGAACTTGCTTTTAAGTCCAGGCTGACCTTGTACTCACAGAGATCTGTTTGCCTCTGCTTCCAGAGTGCTGTGATGAAAGGCATGTGCTTCTTGTTTTTTGAGTCCAGGCTTGCCCCTGCCTCGGCCTCCCTACTGCTGGGATTACAAATCCACACCACCATGCCTGGCCATTATCATTGTCGGTATCATCATCACCATTATCTTCATCATCTTCATCATGGTCTTCTAACCCAGGATGTTGGGCTTACTAGGCCAATACCCTACCATTGAGCTATACCTCTAACCCTCATTGCTTTTTTAAAAAACCCAAATTGATTATGTTACACTTCCCATCTTAAAAAAAAAAAACAAAACTCTGGCACAGCAGAGCACACTTCACGAACAAGGGCATATATCCATGCCTCTAGCCTTGCCTCTGCTCATTTGCTTGGTGCAGAAATGTCTGCCCCTGTGAGTGTCAGCCACCGTGGCCCTTACGCTTGAGTATGCTCCTCTGTTCACTGCTTCCCTGTCTTTCTCCCTGATGCCCTCTAACTGGCAAACTTTTTATTTTTCGGAGATGCTGTGGGGCTGGGAATATAGCTCAGGTGGTAAAACACTTGTCTGGTATATGCAGGGTCCCAGTTTCATTCCCTGGTACTTCCTTACCCCTCAAAAGATGCTGAAAACCCCAAATAGATACGGTTGGTTCATCGTCTGCCCATCTCCCTCTCCCAGTTCAGGACTCCTGGTCTCTGAACATATGCTTGTCCTCCTCACCCCAGAAGGGAGTCCATGGGGACGGCAATGCGCTCAGCACAGTGCTTCATGCACAGCAGCTGATGGAACCTTGCCACCTTGCTTTTTCCAGAATGCCTGTGCTGCTTGAGACCCCCTAGGTGCCCATGACTTTCTATGACCCGCAGCCACTTTCTTACTCCTTGTGACAGCCCTTGCCCATGTTATTCATGGTGACAGAGCTGTCCCTCTCTTCTGTCCCAACATGCCTGTAATCTATCTCTTACCTCCACTATTCCTGGAGTGTTCAGGACTGTCTCAGTGCAGGAGAGACTCTTTACTTTCTACAGAGCTTCCTCTTATCAAACTGGGCTGGTGTTTCCCAAAGCACGGCTTGGACCACCTGGATCACAGTGACTCCTGCTTGCTTGAAATGTGAGCTGTTGGGACGTGCCCCAGTTTTACCCAGTTAGAGTTGCTGGGCCTGAGGACCTTCTCTCCATCAAGTATCCAAGCAGTCCCAGTATTCCCTTTAGCTGTGAATTGTTCAGGGTAGTGTACCCAGTAATGTTCAGAAAGAACACAGCTTCTTTGCTCCATAGTGGAAAACCTGAGGAAGATTTGGGGTTTGCTGCAAAGCAAATGCTACCTCCTGGGGAGTCTCAGAACAGGTAGCTGTCACCAGGTTACTGCAGTGATACCCGATGTCCTCTAGAGAAGCCTTTATGCTCCTGTCACGCCTTGGCCTGTCTGGCAGTTCTCCCTCAGTGCAGGCTTCCTACTCCAGCACTTCCTTTAAGTCAGGTGTCCCCTGTGATGACATTTGGTGCATGCTCAGTCTGCGTGTTGCTACTCTGCTTTGTCCCATGCTCTGCCTGTGACTGCTTCTGCTTCTGGGGTATGTGTCTCTGACTGCTCATCTCCTTCCTGTCGCCCTGCAGGGGGCGTCCTCTACACCGCCACTGTGAAAAACTTCCTGGGGACTGAGCCGATTATCTCCCGTGCTGTGGGTCGAGCTGAGGACTGGATTCGAACAGAGACCTTGTCATCCTGGCTCAATGGTGGGAAGAAGGACAGGGTCACCCGGGACACAGGTCAGGTGGAGGCTCGGTAGCCCCAGGCTGTCTGAAGATCTGAGGTCATTGGTTTCTTCAGCCCCAGCCTTTGTCGCAGCTATGGTCCTGAGCCCGGCTGAGTGGGGGGATGAAGATGGAGACAATGAAATCTTCTTTTTCTTCACGGAGACCTCCCGAGTGTTGGACTCATATGAGCGCATCAAGGTCCCACGAGTGGCCCGAGTGTGTGCGGTGAGATCTCTGTCCTGGCTGGGTACCATCTCCCGGCGTTTGGCCTTCCATCTCTTCCTCCCTCTGTCTCTTTTGCCTCCCTCCTCTGGTTTGTTCTCTACCTAGGCTTCTCATCTGAGAGCTTGAGGAGTGTGAGGGAGAAGGCTCTGGGCGCTCTGGTGGCTCTGGCTCTCCCCCACTCTTACCCTTGGGACACACTGTGTGTAGGAAGTTGGTTTACATTAGAAGTTCAAGGAAGGATGTAATGATGGACCCAGGTTCAAGTCCTGTCCCACTATTTCCTGCCTCTGTGACCTCTAGTTTGTTCTTTGGCAACTTTGAAACATATATGTAGAGTTTATATAGTAATTGAGGACAAGCTGTGTTTTAAGGACTGAGGTCACAGTTCTTTGTCATGATTTACGTTGTCACTGTCCTTGTTATCACAACTCTATCCATCTCTGTGCTCTGTTACCCCCAGTCTCTCAGACTATTGTCTGTTCTTCTATATGTCTGTCTCCCCATCTATTCACGTGTGCTATGAACTCAGGGAGGACACAAGAGGCTCTACACACGTTTTGCCTGTATTGGTCTTCTAAAGAGTGTTTCCCATGTTCTTGTCACCCTAGGGGGATCTTGGGGGCCGGAAGACCCTTCAGCAGAGATGGACGACTTTTCTAAAGGCCGACCTGCTGTGTCCAGGACCCGAGAATGGCCGGGCCTCGGGGGTTCTGCAGGATATGACAGAGCTTCGACCTCAGCCTGGAGCGGGGACCCCCATCTTTTATGGCATCTTTTCCTCCCAGTGGTGAGGGGGCCCTGGTGTGGATGATGGGTTGACAGGGTGGGAGGTCTGTGGAGTTGGTGTGGTCATTGCAGGTGGACTCTCTCTCCCTCGGCTGCATGGCTCCCGAGTGTTTCTTGGGGATCAGCTCATTTGATAAGGGATGAGTGGCTGTCACCTAGCTCTGTCACCTAGCTCTCTCCAGATACTTGGCTTCAATCTGTGACTCCTCCAGGGAAGGAGCTGCCATCTCTGCTGTGTGTGCCTTCCGACCCCAAGACATTCGGGCAGTGCTGAATGGTCCCTTTAGAGAGCTAAAACATGACTGCAACAGGGGACTACCTGTCATGGACAACGAGGTGCCCCAGCCCCGACCTGGAGAGGTGAGGGGGTGGGGCAGGTCTTCATCTCATGCTTGTTTTTTTTTTTTTTTTCACCATCGCTAAGGGCCAGAACTTTGCTAAACATTCCTGACACATCCTGTTCCCTGAGAAAAATTGTCACCCGGGCCTGTCTCCTTTAGTGTATCACCAACAACATGAAGCTCCAGCAGTTCGGATCCTCACTGTCCCTGCCAGACCGTGTGCTCACCTTTATCAGAGACCACCCGCTCATGGACAGGCCTGTGTTTCCAGCTGATGGCCGGCCCCTGCTGGTCACTACAGATACAGCCTATCTCAGAGTTGTGGCCCACAGGGTGACCAGCCTCTCAGGGAAAGAATATGATGTGCTCTACCTGGGGACAGGTATATTTAAGCATCAAGCAAGCTGCCCATATAATGTATATTGTCACCATAGAGAGGTACCCTGTGACATCCAGGCACCAGAGTGCCAGGCGCAGTGCCAGTTAGTCCATTTTCTTGCCCTTAACCTTCCTCCTAGAGGATGGACACCTCCACCGGGCTGTGCGCATCGGAGCTCAGCTCAGTGTCCTGGAGGATCTGGCCTTGTTCCCAGAACCACAGCCGGTCGAGAGCATGAAATTGTACCGTGTGAGTTGTGTATTCGGGGAGCCTGCTGAGGGGAACCGAGTCTGTGGCCAGTTAATGATCTGGTCTGGAAGATGTAGCACACTTTCTCCCCCACTCCACTTCTGCAGGACTGGCTCCTGGTGGGCTCCCATACTGAGGTGACGCAAGTGAACACCAGCAACTGTGGCCGTCTCCAGAGCTGCTCAGAGTGTATCCTGGCCCAGGACCCCGTGTGTGCCTGGAGCTTCCGGCTCGATGCTTGTGTGGCCCATGCAGGCGAGCACCGTGGGTGAGTGGAGATGCTTTGCTTTGCTCTTTTGCCTGCCCTCCTGGACTCCGCCCCTCCCATATGCCTGTCTCATCTGCTGAGGCCATTCTGTCTGTGTGTGCCTTCTTGTTTAGAGCCTGTATCACTTGCCTGCTCGTCTGTCAGTCCATATTAGCTCATCTGTCTGTCCATCTGGTGCTGCTTAATTAATGCTAGACCTACCCTGATAGTGTGACTGAGTCCATGTCAGCCAGTGACAGACAGGCAGTGGGACTGACGTCATCTCTAGGAGACATTTCTCAGTTTCTGTCTTAGCGCTCACAGTTGGCCTTCCCCCCTCGCTGGAAATCCTCTCCTTTCGCCTTCTGTGCATTTTCCTCTCACCCTCCCAATGGCTGACTCCTCCTCAGGGTTCACTCCTAGGTTCCTTCTCTTCCCATTCTGATTTCATTCCAGTGACACACACATGCAGCTCTAGCAGAGCTGCGGAATACCCTTGTCACTCTGCTTCACTCTCCCCTGCAGTTCTTCATCAGCGACCCCGACACAGCCAGTCTATGCATGCACTGTGCTTTCCTCTGTCCCTCACATGTGCATCTCAGTGACAGGACTGCCGTCCCTCCGGGTGCTCACACCAGACATTGCACACACTGTACCTCAGATGATCGTGACTCCAGCGCCACAGTGGATCATTGCCGCACTGGCTTCCTCCACCTCCACTGCCACCAAGCCAGCGGTGTGTGTGTGACTGTGTGGTGTATTAGGATGTGTGTGTGTGTATGATATGTGTATATGTATGATGTATTTTTATGTAAGGTGTGTGTATGTGTATACATGAGGACTGGCAAGTGTATGTCATTGTCACAGCATGTGTGTCAGAGGACTCCTGGGATAGCTGTTTCACTGTGGCCAACTTTGATGTAGGTTCTGGGGAAGCAAACTCACTCAATCAGGATTGTACAGCAGGCACTGCATCCACTGATCCGTCCCCAGCCCAGACACTTCTCACTGGGGGCTCCTAATTGACCCTCTGTTGTCCACTCTGGACTCCTGCCATCCAGATGCTCTCAGAGGTGACCGTAAAAATACGCCACACTGAAGCAAACCCCTGACATCTCACTCACCCTGAGTACTTCAGAATGGCTTTATCACATAAGGACTCTCTTAAAAAAGATTTTATTCCTGGAAATTTTAAACATATTTAAAAGTCTGATAAATACGACTAAAATGATAAATTTGCGTATCGCCAGCCCTGCCACCACTGCTCCCTAGCCAACAATGTGTTTTTAACAACTTCACTCCCAGTTATTTTGAAGCAAATCTTAGATATCATCTTATTTTGTTCATAAACCTTTGAGTATCTCTAGCATACAAGGGCACTAAAAACAGACAAAAGAAAAGTGTGCTGGACACATGAGCACTGGTTGCACTTCTAGAAGACTCGGGTTCAACTCTTGGCACCTACAGGATGGCTCACAGTTCCAGGGGCTTCAGTGCCCTCTTCTGGCCTCTGAGGGAATTACACGTATGTAGTGCACTGAACGGGGGAAAAAGGTGCATGCTGCTGGAGGAAAGACAGATTGTCATTCAGTACAGAATGAGGCTTGTCCTCTGGCCTCAACACACACACAGACACACACACACACAGACATGTGCATGTCCACTTACATGCACACATACATATTCACACACAAAATAACTAACCGTGTTACACAAAGGGTTATACCTCTGTAGCCATACCCAATTCTTTATTTCTTAGTGTTATCAAAGATACAGTGAATGTTTCAGTTTCCTCATTTGCATATATTTAAAACAACCTGTATAAGTCAAGATTCAAATAATACTATCAATACTAGTAGGCTTATGTTTTTTATAATTGTCTTTTAATTTAAAAAAAATGAGATAAGATCTTAATCTGTAGCCCAGGCTGGCCCAGAACTCACCCTAATCTGTAGAACCTGGGCTGGCCTCAAATTCCTAGCGATCTCTCCTGCCCAGTCTTCCCACACACTGAGATGATAGGCGTCACGGTTTGTGCCTGACGCAAACCTAAGTCTGTGCATGCTGGGGAGGCACTCTCTCCCGAGCTAGTCTCAGCTGTGAGTCTTTCATTTCAGTTCTCTCAATGGAATAGTTTTGGCCAGCTGTTTGCAAAATGCTTTTTTATAGTAACATTGGGATTTTCTGTTTTGAAGCCCCATGTCGTGCCACCAGCCTGGCCTCACTCAGCCTTTTACCTGGGTGCTGAAGGCTTGAGCCAAATCCTCGTGCTTGCATGACAACCATGCTTACCCGATGAGTCACCCCAAGACCTCAGGTGTAAATAACAGGCACTGTGTAGCTATGGACAGCCAGTTTCACTTCTTAGATTTCTCTTCCTCTTTGGGGATACCCACCAAGCATCTTTCTAACAGATTGTCAGCTAGGAATACGTGTATATTTGACAGGGAAAATGCCTATGGTGTATTAAGGAAAGATTTGGTGCAGGGGAGAATGCTGACTAACTTCAGGAGGGATTTATAACATGATGGGTTCTGGAGTGAGTACTGTGATAATTTAGTACTTTGATAACCAAGTACTGTGATAACTTAGTACTGTGGTAACTTAGTACTGTGTTAACTGAGTACTGTGATAACCAAGTACTGTGATAACTGAGTACTGTGATAACCAAGTACTATAGTAACTGAGTACTTTGGTAACTTAGTACTGTGATAACCGAGTACTGTGGTAACTGAGTATTGTGGTAACTGAGTACTGTGGTAACTGAGTACTGTGATAACCAAGTACTGTGGTAACCAAGTACTGTGGTAACTGAGTATTGTGATAACCAAGTACTATGATAACCGAATACTGTGGTACTGGGAGTACCATGGGGCTGAGGTACTGTGGTACTGGATACTGTGAGGGTCTGAGGGGGTGCAAGCACATTCGAACACTAGATTTACCAGATATTCTCTTCTTTGTAGGATGGTTCAAGACATAGAGTCAGCGGATGTCTCCTCTTTGTGTCCGAAAGAACCTGGAGGTCTGTATGGCTCAGAGAAATGTGGGTAGGATGTATAGAAAGGGGCTAGGAAGTTGATCTTTTTTGACTCATTCAAAAAACTTGAACCCATGAAGACATGGCAGCCCAGAACTCAGGGCCCTTCCGTCTTTGAGAATCCCGTTTGGCAATGCCCCTACAACTCGGTCGTGTATCTGACGTCTCTCCATATACTTCCTGCCTGTAGCCTCATGTCTTTTGTGTCTTTGCCTTTTCTCCACAGAACATCCGGTAGTGTTTGAAGTTCCGGTGGCTACCGTGGGCCACGTGGTCCTGCCATGTTCTCCCAGTTCTGCCTGGGCATCCTGTGTGTGGCACCAGCCCAGTGGAGTGACTGCACTCACCCCCCGGAGGGATGGGCTAGAGGTGGTGGTGACCCCAGGGGCCATGGGGGCTTATGCTTGCGAGTGTCAGGAGGGTGGAGCCGCCCGTGTGGTGGCCGCTTATAGCTTGGTGTGGGGCAGTCAGCGGGGGCCCTCGAACCGGGCCCATGCCGTTGTGGGAGCTGGGCTGGTTGGCTTTCTCCTGGGTGTCATTGCAGCATCCCTCACTCTCCTCCTGATTGGCCGCCGTCAGCAGCGTCGGAGACAGAGGGAGCTTCTAGCTAGAGACAAGGTGGGCTTAGATCTGGGGGCTCCACCTTCTGGGACCACAAGCTATAGCCAAGACCCTCCCTCTCCTTCGCCTGAGGATGAACGGCTGCCCCTGGCCCTGGGTAAGCGGGGCAGTGGTTTTGGTGGCTTCCCTCCACCCTTCCTTCTGGATTCTTGCCCGAGCCCGGCCCACATCCGCCTCACTGGGGCCCCTCTAGCCACGTGTGATGAGACCTCCATCTAAAGCCAGGAAGATGACTGCCAGTCATGAGCAATCTCTGGAACTAGCGCCTACCAAGACTAGGGTCACTGAACCTAGGAGATGACCATGGCTGCTTCGTTTTCTTGGAGTATGTGTGATCACACGTCAGTGTCTGTCCTCTGGATTTGGATAGGCTGAGGGCCAGACCTTTGTCTTATCAGATCCCGTGAGAGATCAACCCTGTAACCCTCTGCTCTGGCCGCTTGTCTTGGGCCCACCAGCTTGTGGGGTGGAGCAAGGACACAGGCTCTGATCTGCTTATAGTGGGCCCCAGAAAGAGGGAGCACTGTGGGGAAGTTGGGGCGCGTGTGCCCTGCATCCTTGTGGTGGCTGTATGATTTCAGTTTGCTGACTCTGGGGAGCGCATGATCCCCTGACTGCCTTGAGATCTCCCCCAACTCAGTTTCCCTTTGTTCCTGGAAGAGTGTCTATACACTGGTGTGCCTAGAAGACCTGTCCATGTGTGCATGAATGACAGGGCCAGTGCCTAGGTGCTCATGGGGGTTTGGTGAGGAAGGTTGGAACGGGGGACAACTTTATCCTCGGTGGCCGGTGAGGGAAACCCCACACCCCCATCACCCCACAGCGCTTCTTTAACTTTGAGCAAAGTTCCCCAAGTGACCTTCTGATGGGAAGGGCAGCAGGACCCTGCCCGTGTGGCCCCGCCCTTCTTCTTGTCTTTTCCTCTGGCTGCCACCACTGCCGTGCCACCGCTGCGCTTTCCCTGGCTGGAGTGGAGGCTGAGCCTCTTTCCTTGGTTTCCATTTAAAATGAACTTCACAACATTCTAAATATTGGGGGATGACAAAAAGAACCCAGAAAAGTATGTAGGAAATACAGCAGGTTAAAGATTTGCCTCAGTGACTTTCACCCTTGCCCTAAAGTAAGAGTCCCCCAGCTAGGGTCCATGGACTCCCTGAAATTGTATGCAAAGTATCTGTCCATGTGTGTCGTGTGTGTGTCGTGTGTGTGTCATGTGTGTGTCGTGTGTGTGTGTGTGTGTGTGTGTGATGGCTTTCATCAGATTCTCAAGGCCTTAATGAGGTTAAAGGACCACCACAGCCCATAGTCACAACACTTGGGCCACATGGAGGAGGTGCTGCTCTGAGGCAGTTCCTCCCTGGCCTGCTGCCTGAGGCCAGTCCCTGGACACACTGCTGCTGGAGAGCCCACGTCTCTCCAGTTCTTGGAAGCTAGGCTCTGCACGTGCGCGAAGATACCGTCATCCCCTTTCTTGCTTCCTCATCCCCGTGTGTGCTGCCTCTCCTCAGTCCTGCTCTTGGCCTGTGAATGTGCCTCGTCCATCCCTGGTGAGGGACCTCAAACCCCGGTGATGATGCAGCCCTTTCCAGTTGAACTTTCTCTTCTACTTTCCTTGACAGCAGCCTGTGAACTACTCAAGAGTCCCCTTGGGTTTGGAGTTACCAGTGGCTTTGAGTAGGATCTTTGGCACGTAGTCTAACCTAGGGACATTGGTTATTCATCTGTAATGTGGGGATATACCTACCTCAGGGTTGCTGCAAGGATCACACAAGGAAATGAATCAACAATAAAGCATTACCCATGGCAGTCGATGTTGTCATTGTAACTGTTGCTTTATCACATGACCACCATGACAGGCAGGCAGTGAGCCCCATGCAGCGGAAGGTGGACATGCTTTCACTGATACCTGGTCTTAGATCATCTCAAAGCGGGCCTTAACCACCCATATCTGGTCAAATCTGTCATTTATTTTTAAAAAAAATTATGTGTCTATGCATATGTTAATGTGTGCATATGTGAGTGCAGCTACCTCAAGGGGTCAGAAAAGGGCACTGGATCCCTGAAGCTAACGTTGTAGGCAGTTGTGAGTTGCCTGATGTGTGTTTTGGAAACTGAACTCAGGCCTTCTCCAAGAGTAGCAAGTACTTTAATTGCTGAGCCATCTTTCCAGCCCTCTAGTCTTAAACATGGTGAGCGATGTTGTTTGCCAAAGTTTCCTTCTGCTAAACCAGGAGCCACAGATGTCATCTTTGCTTCTCTATGGAAGGAACACATGTACAAAGTCTTTGTGCTATTCCACTTTCAGGATGGAAGTGGATTTTACTTCAGGATAAAAGAGATTGAAAACACACACACACACACTCTCTCTCTCTCTCCAACTAAGAAGGAGATGCTGAAATAAGGATTTTTTTTTCAATACAGGGTCTTACTATGTAGTTCAGACTGGTCTTGAACTCACTATGTAGCCCAGACTAGCCTAGAATTTGTCATTCTCCTGCCTCAGTTCCCCAAAGTCTTGGGATTAAAGGTATACACTGGCCTGTCTTTAAGTCCCATGGTCAAAAGGAGAAATTCATGGCTCACTTAGCAGAGAAGTCAGGAATAAGACACCCTCGGAGCTGCACAAAAGACTTTAGGAGTCAAGGTCCCAGCCACTGGAACTAGGATTCAGTGTTAGAGGCAATCTGTCTGTCTGTCATCTCTGCTTGTCCTGCCTGATCTCTTTCTCTCCTGCTGTAAATGACCCCACTCAGGAAAGATGACTGCTGCTGAGATAACTGGATGAGCAAAGGCATGTGCTGCTGTGTTTGATCTCCAGAGCCCACAGGAAAGAACTGACTCAAGTCCTCTGACCTCCACATGTGTGCCTTGGCACACGTGTGCATGCACACACATGCACAGACTGAATAAATGTTAAGGAAAGGAAGAAGGAAAGGAAGAAAGGAAGGAAGGAAGGAAGGAAGGAAGGAAGGAAGGAAGGAAGGAAGAAGGATGGCTGGTTCACATCCTTTCAGCCACAGAACTTAGAAGCCAAAGCTACTTTTTCAGCTCTAAACCAGGAATCACAAGGACAGCTCTGCTCATATCACATGACTACATTGAACCAATGACTGTGTCCAAGGAAATGGGATACTGTGATTGGCCAAGCCTAAGTCACATGCATGTCCAGGGAGGGAAAGATTACATTATCAGAAGAATGGGCGTAAGGAACTTAGATAGTGTTGAGAGCCGCAATCGCATTACGGCGACTGCTTCCGGGTTCCTCGCCGAAGGCCTAGTGCGCATGCGCAAGCCACGCATGCCAAGGGCGCATGCGTGGGCCACGCGCGCCTTTTATGCTAATTAAGGCTTACGCCAGGGACCAATCCAGATCAGACTTGACATGATCCGAGCACTGACTGACCAACCAGGATCCGGGGGTTGGGACTTTTGGGGCTATATAAGGAGCAGCCTTTCTGCAGTTCGGGGCCCTCTCGCCTGCAACCTAAAAGAGCTGTAATAAACTGCGTGTCAGAAGAATTCATCGTGTGTGGCGTCTTCCTTATTGGCGAGGCGGGCGCTACGCAAGATAGGAAAAACAAAATGAAACAACAAACAAGAAAACACCAGTTGTAGTTTACTAAAGGTATTTTAGATATAGACAGTGATCTTTCAAAAATTAAATTTAAATATGTTCCTTCCAAATTAAAACTTTCTAATGGGCCGGGCAGTGGTGTTGCACGCCTTTAATCCCAGCACTTGGGAGGCAGAGGCAGGCGGATTTCTGAGTTTAAGGCCAGCCTGGTCTACAGACTGAGTTCCAGGACAGCCAGGGCTGCACAGAGAAACCCTGTCTCAAAAAACAAAACAAAACAAAACAAACAAACAAAAACCTTTCTAACGGTTTCTTACGACATCCAGGAGAAATTCCAAACCCTTCCTTCTAATTTAGAGCCCTGTTGGTTAGGATACTTATTCTCTTGTTCAAGGTATATATATAACTTTTAATTTTTAATTTATTTTTATTTTTTCTTCCCTCTCACTCAAGGTAACCACCATACCAGCCTTCACTCACATGGTGGACATGTTAAGGCTTTTCCTACCTTGTGGCATTAAGCTCCTTATTCATGGCAAGCCTGGCTCCTTCTAGTTATTTAGGGTTTATCTTAAATATCACTTCCAAGGTGAGGGCCACCCTGATCACTCAGTATAGATGCATGCTTGTCTGTTGCTGGGATAAGAGACCCTGACCAACAGTAACTTAGGAGAAGAAAGCTTATTGGGGACATAGTCCATTGTGGTAATGAAGTATGGCGGCAGGAAAATGAGGATGGCCTAGCAGTCAGGAAGCCAAGCGACCACATTTCATCCCCATGTTGTGTGTGTGTGTGTGTGTGTGTGTGTGTGTGTGTGTGTGTGTGTGTAGAAACAGAGAGAGACAGCCAGAGACAGGCAGAGACAGAGACAGACAGAGAGGCAGACACCTGGTCCCTAGTGATTAACTTCCTCCAACAAGGCTCCACTGCCTAAAGGTTCCATACCCTTTGCAAACAGCGCCACCAGCTGGCGGCCTGTGGGAGCCTGTGGGAGCCATTTTATATTTAAACTGCAACACTACCTTCTATCTCCTACTATCCTGCTCAGCATAGCATTTATCATCAATGTGGATTTCTTTTTTTTTTTTTTGCTTGTTTATTCTGTTAGAGTTATTTTCCTTCTTACTAAGTCTATTCTTCATACTGTCCTGCATCATAGCTGTTTAGCATAATCCTAAATGTATAGGGCCTATGAAGTACCCTACAGAGATGTCAACGATATTTACTGAATGAGTCCGTATGACCATGGCTGACCTGGCTCACTGAGTCATGGAAAGAACTAGGGAGTACTCACTCCTGCAGGAACTCACAAGGCTCCGGCTGCCTCGGTTCCACAGCTCTGAGTCATGGCTGCTGGGATCCTCTGTCTCTCAGGCTCACTAACTTAGTTGCTTTTCTGTTGCTGTGGTAAAACACCACAACCAAAAGCAACTTATGGGAAAAAGAGTTGGTTTTGGCCTATGGTTCCAGAGGGATAAAAGTCCACCAAGCAAGGAAGCCTGGTAGGCGTGGTGACGTGGCAGCAGGCGTGGTGACGTGACAGCAGGCGTGGTGACGTGCAGCAGGCGTGGTGACGGGGCAGCAGGTAGTGACTGGAGCAGAAAGCTGCAAACTCACATCCTCAACCACAAGCACAATCTGATCTTCCTTCCAGATCAAAGAAATTAAACTAATTTATCTGAGATAACAATATTCTTTACCAAGAATAAACATCTTAAATAGGAACAGTTGCTTTAACTAGAAATAAAAATGATGTCCATATATGTACTAATTTGTATGTATGGTACAGTAAACATTTTTCCTATAAAACTCCAGAAAGACTAGGATCACTAGTCATATTTTTAGCCAAAGAAACGGGTTCAAAGAAGGAGCCTGCTGAAGCTCACAGTCATCTCCTAGTTGAGTTGGGACTGTTGTCAAGCCTCTCAGATTCTGAAGCATGTGAAGAGATGTATTGCTGAAGATTTTCATCTTCGTGTTAACTCGAAGACTAACAGAAAAGTACAGTGATTCAGGGAGAAATATTTTTTTAATTAAATATGACTCAGTGTTGGTATGAAAACATGTCTGCAACATTGGTTAGTGAGAAAGAGACAATGAAGGGTGAGAAGAGTCACTCCAGATGGCTGGGCGCTAGCCGATGGTTCGGCAAGCTCTGTTGGACTGGGAATGGCTTAGAACATCAACACTGGATAAGACACTCAGTGACAAGGACAGGTCAGGATGAAAGCAAGAGCTCTACATACAGCTAAACACAGATACAGGCACACACAAGAATACTGCCCAGACCACAGAGGTGAGCAGGAATCCACCTTTCCCAGCTGATGTAAGGACGTGGGTGTTTGACTCTTCTCCAGTTTTGGTCTTGCACTAATCTTCGCTCTTTTCAGGCAGGGTGTATTAGGATGTCTGGTCTCAGAATGACTCGGCTTCTTGACAGTGTCCAATTCAAGCAATGCCCCGAATTCTTAAACCTTTCTTCAAATAACTTGCCTTAGCCCAAGCCCCATAATAAGCTCCTCCCACTGCCCCGCCCCTGACTGAAATGTCTCACGGATCCCCATACTCTTTTTAACCACAGAGAGTGATAAGCCCAGCTTGCGGCTGTCTGTGCTCATGGCTTTGACTGTGATGATAACACATCACTATCGTCACAAGCTTGTGTGGGTCAACACAGCCAAACTGTTAGTGATGGCTAGTTCTGGTAGAGGTTTTACCTTTAACTTATATATGACACGTGTGTGTGTGTGTGTGTGTGTGTGTGTGTGTGTGTGTGTGTGTGAAGACCAGGAGTTGATGTTAGGCATCTTCCTCAACCATTCTTCACTTTATTTATTTTTGATATAGTCTCTCGCTGAACCTGGAAACGATTAGCTAGCCTGGCTGGCCAATGATCTTCAGAGATTCTTGTCTCTGCCATCCCAGTGCAGGGATCACAGCCATAGACCACTGTGCCCATCTTTTTACATGGGTATGGGGGATTTGAACTTAGGTCTTCATGTTTGCTCCATGATCATGTTATTGAATGAGCTATCTCACCAGCGTCAACTTACATTTTTAATTAAAGCATTGCATTTATTTATTTATTTATTTATTTGGTATGTAGGTTTGGGCATGTGTAGCATGCATGTATGTAGTGGTAAGAGGGCAATCTGTGGGAGTTAAGTATTTCCATCATGTGGGTCGCAGGGATTGAAATGAGTATTTTTTTGTAGTTTTACATATAAGTATTTTTAGATATATTTATATAAGCTTTGTGTTTTTTATTTCATATTTATCATATATTTTATATATTTAATTATATTTATTTGTAAGCATTGTATTTTTACATATATTTATATGAGCTTTGTATTTTTATGTTATTTCCTTTATAATGAAGTTCTGGACAGAGGAGACTGAGAGGGAGCTGGTTCTGGATAGACAAGCATTGACCATGATAATATATTCTGAAGTCCTAAGTGGATTGATCTCAGTATACTACGTCACTCCAGGGCATCTGTGTGGCTTGAGCATCATCTCAAACCTGTAGCGATTTGAAGGCACTCTGGGCAAAGGCCATCCAGCACGGCCACGTTCTAGTGCTGTGAGGGGACCTGGGTCAGAAAGGAAGGTGAAGGGCATAGAGAAGGATGACGAAGAAGCTGTGGGGAAACTGCTGGGCAATGCCAGATAGTGACTGCATCAGTTACCTGCTCATTGCTATGACAAAATGTCTTCACGGGGTCCAGCTCCAGCAGGTTAGGGGTCCGAGGGGGAAATGCAGAGCTGGAGATAAGAAGACACACAGACATATTATGTTTGAAACATAATACTCTAATTTCCTCCTTTTCTCTCCTGATTTTATTTTTTTATCCTTTTAAAAAAGATTTATTTATTTAATGTATATGAGCATTCTGTCACTGACCTATCAGAAGAGGGCATTGAATCCCATTACAGATGGTTGTGAGCAACCATGTGGTTGCTGGGAATTGAACTCATGACCTCTGGAAGAGTAGACAGTGCTTTTAACCACCAAGCCATCTCTCCAGCCCTTTTTAAAAAAAATCCTTTTATATTCCCAGTCTGGAAATGGCCTCAGATTACAAACACCACCACTTTATGAGAAATGTACCCAGAAATGGGTTTTCCATACACACAACCCCATTAGTGGCTAAAAGAGATTTATCAATTTTTAAAATTGTTTTATAAATACACCTCACACAATAAGCCACTCGGGAAATTCTGAAAGATCTAGAAAACTAGCTCCTGTAGGTCAGGGGTATTATCTTAAAAATGAAAATATTTATTCAACATAAACCTGTAAGTGCATGTATGTGTGTGTGTGTGTGTGTGTATGTATGTGTGTGTGTTTGTGCTGCATACACATGGGAGCCACCGGACAACCTTGGCTGTCCCTGCCCAGGATTCAGTGCACTTTGTTGTAGTGATTTTTAATTTAGTTTTTTTTTTTAAAAAAAAGGCACAGTAAAAAAAGAGAAAGATTTATGTATTTTTATTTTATGTGTATGAGTGTTGACCTGCATGTGTGTACGTGCATCACATGCATGTGTGTGCCTGGTCCCTGTGGTCAGAACTCAGTGTCACATCTCCTGGAATTGGAATTATAAATGGTTGCAGTTACATGTGGGTGCTGGGATCTGAACTTGGGTCCCTGGAAGGACAGCAAATGCTCTTAACTGCTGAGCCATCTCTCCAGCCCCATCCCTGTTTTGAGACAGGGTCTTGCTATGTGGTCTTCACTGGTTGGAGCTCCCTATTTAAGCCAAGCTGCCCTCGAGCTCATAAGAGACCCACCTGCCTCTTACTCCAGAGTTCTGGGATTAAAGGTCTACTCTACTATGTCCTGGAAATTTCAAAATGTGATTTTCTTTCTGAGACAGGGTTTCTAACTGGCTTCACCAAATAGACTAGGCTGGCTTGACAACAAGTGTGTCCCAGGGACCTGCTTGCTCCCCAGAGCTGAGATCACCATGCCTGCATGTTTATGAGGGCTCTAGGAATTGAACTCAGATCCCCATACTGGGGCAGCAAGCACTGTAGCGACTGGACTGTCTCCCTATCTCTAAATATATTTATAAATGAAATTTGAGTTTGAAATAGTTTTGTGATCTGCTTCTTCCATTTGATACCATATCTGAATAAATTTCTTTCTTTCTTCCTTCCTTCCTTCCTTCCTTCCTTCCTTCCTTCCTTCCTTTCTTTCTTTCCTTCTTCCTTCCTTTCTTTCTTTCTTTCAGCAAGATGTCTAGGCCTTCCATAACAGCCTAGGCAGAATTCAGTTTGGTTTCAGAGCAGTACCACTAGTGTTCCAGCAGTCTTATTCATTTTTTCGTTGATTTCCAGTAAGTTTATACTATTTTAAGCATACTTACTGGATTATTTACTTATGTGTCTCTGGTCTGTAGATGCCAGAAGAAGATGCTAAATCCCCTGGAGCTGGTATTATAGGTGGTTGTGAACAGTCTGGCATAGGTGCTGGAATCTGAACTCAAGTCCTCCGAAAGAGAAACAAGCCTTTTAAACTGCTGAGCCTTCTCTATAGCCCCAAAATGTATAGTATTAAGGAAGTATTTTTAAATTCTAGGCTAGCCTGGGCTATATAAGAGCTTATGTCAGAATAAAATAGAGTAGGGCAGAGTAGGGTGGGGTGGGGTGGGGTGGGGTGGGGTGGGATGGGATGGGATGGGATGGGATGGGATGGGATGGGATGGGATGGGATGGGATGGGAT